>NW_006436094.1:0-420 GCF_000325575.1 Pteropus alecto
GCTATGGAAAAAACCTGTCAATGGATGAATGGATAAAAAAAAATGTGATATACAAATCAGCCTTTTTTAAAAAAGGAAATCTTATCATCAGATTTGTAATGAAGCACAAAAGATTCCAAATCGCAAAAGCCATCCTGAGAAAAAAGAACAAGGCTGGAGGTATCACTTTGCCCAACATCAAATTATACTACAAAGTGACAGTAATCAAAACGGCATGGTATTGGCAGTAGAACAGACACATGCACCAGTGGAACAGAATCGAGAGCCCAGAATTAAACCGATGTTTATATGGGCAAATAATTTTCGACAAAAAAGCCAAAAACATACAGTGGAGAAAGGAAAGCCTCTTCAATAAACGGTGCTGGGAAAAAGCCACCTGCAAAACAATAAAACTAGACTGTTGTCTATCACCACACACCA
>NW_006436095.1:0-283 GCF_000325575.1 Pteropus alecto
CCGCGTCCTCGAGCGGATTTTCGCGGTGACGGACCCGCTGGCTCTGAGCGCCCGTGCCTGTTCGGCTGCGCGCAGGGGGCACTTGCGGGGACTTACAGGGAGACATTGTCGGAGTGAGAGCCGAGGGGAGACTCGCTGGGCACAGAAGTGACGGCAGTGTCCACGGCTCCCTGTTGAGCCCTCCCCGCTCCCAGTACATGGACATAGCACCGCCACAGCCCTGACATCATCACGCTGGATCACAGAGTTCGCTCCGCCCAGAGGAGTCCCTGAAACCCCGCCT
>NW_006436096.1:0-663 GCF_000325575.1 Pteropus alecto
TTTTTTTTTCTAGGCTACCTTCTTTTCCCTGGCTGACTTGAGAATTCTTTCTTTGTTATTAATTTTTGAGAGTTTTAATATAATGTATCTATATCTCCACCCCTGTAACTAGGACCAGCCGCAGTGTTCAGTCTTTTTGGCTGAAGATAATTAGGTATCCTGTTTGCTTCATGAACTCAAGTATCCAGTTCTTTCCATAGGTTTGGGAAATTTGGCACTGCCTGAATAGGCTCTTTGTTACCTTCTCCCTCTCTTCTCCTTCTGGTATACCCATTATTCTTGTATTCTTCTTCTGATAGTGTCAGATAGAGTTCTTTCATTTTATTTATTTATTTTTTTTATCACTCTCAAATCTCAACTGTAGTAAGGTGACTGGCTGTTGTTCACTATGACATTTTCATTCTCTGTTGCCAATTACATACAATTTAAATGAACTTTATTAGGTAGATCAGACTCATTACAATCACTGATTTTTTAGATAATGAAGGCAGTATGCACCTTTTTTTTTTCAGAATTTTAATCACTTTGATAATGTATTCCCATAGTTCATTGATTTTGTGTCTGAGTTCATTGAACTGCCTATGAGAATTTTTTTGCATCTCGTGGCGTGTTTTCAGAACTACAATTATGAATTCTCTGTCATTTAAATTGCATATTTCTATA
>NW_006436097.1:0-550 GCF_000325575.1 Pteropus alecto
GGTGGCATCTAAGTCTCTTGGATCCCTGCTTTACAAAAAGCCTTAAAAATGCCTTTATCTTTTCTGATAGATATTTAATCACTCTCACTACCCTGTTTCAGTCCCTGTCAGTGTTAGCAACACAGGTGTTAGCATTTGCTCAGATTCCCCTGGGGCTCCGCAGTGATGGGTTTTGGATGGTATGGGGGTAAGGGCACTCTGGGTTAGGGTTTGGGGGCTGTGGCTCAGCCTGGGTTTTGCAACCACAACAGGTAAAAATCAACTTGTGTTTTTGCCATCCAGCTTCTCTGCTTTCTACCCTAATGACTGAGCTCTGCAGCTAGTTGCGTGGAACTCACAACTCTCCCAGGAAGGGATGTTCAGGGAACTCGCCACACCTTCCCCCCCTTCCTCTCCTCCTACAGGGAGCTCCAGCAGGTGCGAGAAGCTGCTTCTTTATTTCTCTCAGTCCACCGCCCAACACTGGGGGGTTCTGATCTGTGGTAGCTCTTACGCAGAGATCCCATGCTGAGACATGCTGGTGTGCAGTGTGGGTGTTTTTTGTTGAGTT
>NW_006436098.1:0-710 GCF_000325575.1 Pteropus alecto
TGCTCACCATCACTAGCTATTAGGGAAATGCAAATTAAAATACCATCTAGCACCTGTTAGAATAGATGTTATTAACATAGTAAGTGATAACAAGTGTTGGAGAGGATGAGGAGAAAAAGGAATCCTCATACACTGCTGGTGGGACTGCAAATTGGTACAGCCACTATGGAAAACAGAATGGAGTTTCCTCAAAAAACTAAGGATTGATCTACCATATGATCCAGCAATCCCTCTATTGGGTATTTACCCAAAAGACTTGAAAACCACATCCAAAAAGATATTTGCGCACTGATGTTCATAGCAGCATTATTCACAGTGGCCAGGACATGGAACCAACTGAATTGTTCTACAATAGATTATTGCATAAAAAAGCCATGGTACATATATACAATGAAATATTACTTAGACATAAGAAGAGATGAAATGCTGCGATTTGTGACAATGTAGAAAAACCTTGAGATAATCATGCTAAGCGAAATAAGCCAGACAGAAAAAGTTGAAAAACACATGATATCACTAATATGTGGGATATAAAGCTAAAAGCAACAAATGAACAGGACAAACAGAGACTCACGGACATGGACAATAAACTAGTGGTTACCAGAGGGTAGGAGGAGGGGCTGGGGGATCAAAATATGATGACAGAAAGAAATCTATGTTATTAATAAAAATAATAAAAAAAGAAGAAGAAGAAAGAAAGAAAGAAAGAA
>NW_006436099.1:0-901 GCF_000325575.1 Pteropus alecto
GTTGCCTCACCTAAAAAATAAAATAAAATAAAAAAAGATTAAAAAAACATATCCCACTGTCGGTATGGACAGATCATCCAAACGGAAAATAAAGAAATAACATCTTTAAATGACACATTAGACTAATTGGACATAATTGACGTTGACAGAGCCTTCCATCCAAAAACAGCTACTTGTACATTCTTCTCTAGTGCACGTGGAATATTCTTAAGAATCAACCACATACTGGGACACAGAGATGGCCTCAACAAATATAAGAGACTTGAAATCAAACCAACCATATTCTCTGATCATAATGCTTTGAAACTAAAGATCAACTGCAGAAAGAAATCAGAAAGAACCACAAAACATTGAGATTAAACAACATGCTACTGAAGAATAACTTCAGTAGAATTTATAACAGAGAAGAAATAAAAAGAGATATCAAGAAATAAGAGAAGAAATAAAAAGAGATATCAAGAAATACATGGAAACAAATCATAATGATAGAACAACGTATCAAAACTTTTGGGACACGGCAAAAACGGTCATAAAAGAAAAGTTCATATCATTACAGGCCTATCTCCAAAAACTAGAATGTGCCCAAATAAAAAAGCTAATGCTTCATCTTATAAAACTAGAAAAGAAGAACAAATGAAGCCTAAAGTCAGCAGAAGGAAAGAAATAATCAAAATTAGAGCAGAAATAAATGAAATTGAAAACAAACAAAAAAAGATAGAAAAAATAAATACAACAAACAGCTGGTTCTTTGAGAAGGTTAATAAAATTGACAAACCCCTGGCTAGGCTCACTAAAAAAAAAAAAACATAGAAAGGACAAATAAAGAAAATCAGGGATGAAAGAGGGGAAATTACAACTGATACCGAAGAAATACAAAGGATCACACAAGAATACTATGAAA
>NW_006436100.1:0-6972 GCF_000325575.1 Pteropus alecto
GTGAGTAAAAACAGTGAGAGGGACCTTGTGTTCGGGGGAATTCAGTTTATAGATAATATCATTTTTTAGTTTCTCTTAGTTACAGTTTAAAGACATTGTCTACCTATTTCCTTTAGTAAGTGGCTCCTGCATCAAAGAAGTGTTCAATATTCTTGAGAGGGGAATTCATTTGTAAAATCTTAATCTTTTAGCGGTAAATGAAATGGGGCATCTCTTGAGGAGTTAATCTTTTTAGCAAACCTAATTTTCTTCCCTCCTTTCTTTGGAGAAAAAAAGGCCCTCTCCCTCAAATCCTGATAATTGCCCTGGGGATTCAGATCTTCTGGCTATTGATAAGGGTTATCAGCCCATTGTTAAGCAGAAATGGTGTTAAGCTAGGCAGGGCCCTTAGAATCTGAGGAGGAGGAAAGGACTTTAAGCCAAAGGTCTTTCTTTTTACTATTTAAGAAAGGTATTAAACAAGCCTGTTTCCCTTTACTTACTTAATAGGCAAATCAATAATACAAATTAATAGATGTATGATTTAAATAATGAGTTTATATTTTCTTTTCTTTGTCTAGGGACTGAGGTGGCACCGCTGCCCAAGACCCTACCCTGACTGAGGCAGAAAGGGAGAGCTCCATGAAATCCCTGTAGGCAGGGACTATGGCCATTCTTAGCAGGAAGATATGGAAAAAGAGACCTCCCATCCCTCAACCTCCATACTAATAAGCGGGTCATGGCTCTTAGAAAAGAGGTAGGTAGGAAAGTTAGTTATGGGGTTTCGGGTCTATCTGCAAAAACACTGAGGTCATCCTATCTCAGAAGGGGTCTGCCCTAATCTGCCCACAATTAAGGAAGCCAGAAGGCTTTTTTTTTTTTTTAACTCACACAAAGAAACCCCTAGGCAGAGATTTAGGTACCAATTTAAGACAGTCACTCGTTCCTGTGCAATGAAGACCTCAATGACTTTCAACTCACCTGAGTCTCATTACACTGTCATTATAATATAATGCATATACCCAGAAGTTCATTAATATCATTATAACAGACTGAATTCTGGGAACAAACATGCACAGAAAGCAAAATGATGAATCACTGAGTCCTGTCAATATTAGTTGTCAATCAAGGAAGCCCACTCTAAGTAACCACCCACAGCAAAAAGGGATAAAAACCCTGAAGTCTTTGTTACCAGGCCTTCTGAGCCACGCTTCTCTTGCTCAGGCCCGCTTCCACTTCTGGAAGTGTACTTTCCTTTCTAATAAAACTTTTCTACTGTATTTCAGTGTCTTGCTCAATTTTTTGTTCAAGACATCAAGAATCTGGACAACGCGCCAGGAGAGGACCCCACTCTCCAGTAACATTCTCACCTGCCACATAGAGGAGAGAACCGGGGACTTACAGGGGGACACAGAGTTGGCAGAGTGAAGGCTGGAGCACTCTTCCGGGCAGAAGTACAGGTGGTATCCATTATTCCTCTGTTGAGCCTTCCCTGCTCCCAGTGTGCAGACACAAAGCTGCCATAGCTGAGATGTCATTAGACTAGATAACAGAGGTCACTCCACCCAAAGGATTCTCTGAAACTCCACCTCCCCAACTCAGGGCCCCACTCGAGCCACATCCAATTGTGTCCTAGGTGAGTACTGTGCCACTTGCTGAGCAGTGCCAAGACCTGGTTCTCCCCTGAAATCAACTCTTTATTATCCACATTTAGAAAGCATTTAAATACGGTTTGAAATGTCTGCATAATGAATATATAACACATATATGAATAATATTGTTTGTCCAAGCTATTTTTTTTCTTAATTACTAAATTTAACTCTAGTTCAAATTGTTTTAGAAAAATGTAAGAAAAAAATTGAAAACTTTTTAAATTGAGGAATAAAGATGAGTCATAATGGTATCAGCTGAGATTGTGTATTTAATTCACTGTTAGACACTGCCATCCAGCAGGAGGCCAATGAATGAAGAGTAAAAATAAAAGGTAGATTGTGCCTCTCTGTGGTCTGTAGTTTAATGAAGAATTAGTTTTTAAGCAGAAGAACATCTGAGTGAGGCTGAGAATCCAGTGAGATTGGCAGTCCATCAACTGTCAGGTCTCAGCATTTACTGTTTCTTCTGAGACCCTGCCTGCCTCTAGGGATCATGGGAAAGGATGAGTCTATCTTAAACTCCACAGTGGTCTCTTGGGAGATGCTGCCTAGAAGGTTATAATTGTTTTTAGTTGTTAGCAACTGGGAGTTTTTCACTCATAAATGTCACCAGTTCCCAAGCCTATATCAGCATTGCCACTAGAGGTGAAATGACAATTGCACTTCAGAAGGGAGATGAGGTCACAGGATCACCACCTCAATCTCAGGCTCTGGCTCCCTCTTTTTCACACATGCAATGGCAGTTGCAACCTGTACACAGAGTCCTCCAGCCTGGCAGTAGAAATATATCACATAGTTTCTGTTTCACTCTGAGGGACAGAGTCTGCAAGGGAAGGAGGCATATCATAGTCTGGGTAAGTGACCACGTCAGTAAAAGGAATCCTCTGGGGTGCTACACATAGAAACAAACTTAATTCCAAAATAATATAAATTATAAAATATAAATTAAAAAATATTTACACAAAATAAAGCTAAAATCCCCATTAATTATCGCAAATCAATAATAGTTCAATCTCCATATGTAACAGTTTTCATCAGCTTGAGGTATATCCTTTTAAACACTTTCAGAGTGTATCTGAGATTGCATAACACAGACCAAACATTAAAAGTTTTTGTATATAGTTAAACATATAAATATTGTCATAAAGAACTGTCATTTTGCTTCCCTTACCCAATGATACATAAAGATGAGTTTTTCACACTAGTAGAAACAGATCCACTGTATTCCCTAAATCGTGACATCATATTCCATGGTAATTATGAATGTACGCCTTTACTGATGTGTTCCCTGCTTATATATTTACATAGTTGAATTCTCCGAACACAAGGTCCCTCTCACTGTTTTTACTCACAGTCTCTTCACTCTCACTGTTCATGCCTCTCTTGGTCCCTCTCACTCTCTGCCTCTTAGAGGAGACCACGCTCTGTCTATGGAGTGTTACCCCTTTTCTAATAAATTTTGTTTGACTCTAACTTTGGCATATGTTGAATTCTTTCTACGCTCTCCGCCAAAGGACCCTCCTCTTCTTGGTCTCCCTCCAATCAGGGAAATTTGCCCTGTCCTGCATCATCTTTTCTGGCAACTATGAAGGGATCAAAGGACCATAAACTCGTCCCTCCCAAGTTCATGGTTCCCCTCAGCTGAGAGTGGCTTGGGGTCTCCCCTAATGCCACTGTGCAGATCCATTGGCCTTGGGCAAACAGTTGACGCCGTTTCTAGGGGGCTGGTAAGAGATTTGTTCTCTAACCGAGCATGAGCCCACCGGTCCTATCTACTTTTCCTACTTTTCTTCCTCTAACTTCCCTGACTCGGTGTCATCACTGGAATTAATCACACAAAAAGCGCCCACCTATAGCAGGCATTACAGTGTGAATGCATTGTGGTGGCTGCTAAGAAAAAGGTGATTGACTAACTGTTGAACCACCAGGGTGACTGCAGTACTGAAGACAGACATGAGGTAAAGGAAAATATCATGGGCCCCTAAAAAGAAACAAAAACATTTTAAACTGGAAATTTACACACACACACACACACACACACACAGACTACACATCCCCAGATATGGTCTGATAGGCCTTAAAACTTCTTGCACGGCCACCTATTATTTCTGTTCTCCTGTACAAGGCAAATGCACAAAGCCTGGGATAGTGGCTGTTTCTTATTCCAAACCTCAACAACAAGTCGCAAGACATACAATGAAATAGAAAAACCTGGTTTAATCAGAGGAACAAAATAAACCTGAAGAAATTGGCCCTAAAATGATGGAGATCTATTAGTTACCTGACAAAGAATTCAAAATAACTGCCTTAAAGATGCTCAACAGAAAAGAGAAAGCAACTAAATAAGATCAGGACAACTATGCAGGAGCAGAATGAAGATGCAAAGAGACAAATTATAAAAAAGAACCAAAACAGAAATTGGGAGCTGAAGAATACAACGCCCGAATATAAAAATACACTAGAATCTTCAACAATAGACTTGGTGAAGCAGAAGGAAAATACAGACAACTCAAACACAGTTCATTTTGAATTATCAATTTAGGGAAGCAAAAAAGTGTGGAAAAGGGAAAATGGCATAAGGGACTCATGGGACACCAAGAGTGGACCAAAATGCATAATAAATAGACCTCATAAGGAGAGGAGAGTGAAAATGGGCAGACAGCTTATATAAAAAATTAATGGCTTAAAATTCTTCCATTTGAATAAAGAAACAATACAAATTCAAGCAGCTCACTGAACTCTAAGTAGAGTGTGTGTGAAAAACACAGACACATTATGATCAAACTATCAATCACAGACAAAAAGTGAATCCTGAAAGCAGCAAAAAAAAAAAAAAGTGTTTTAAGCAACTTGTCGTGTACAAAAAAGTATCAGAGGGTTTTTCAGCAGCACTCTTCTTTCTTTTACAGAAAGAAGAGTGAGATACAATATTCAAAGTGCTGAAAGAGCGAAAACTATCCATCCCGAATACTATATCTGGCAAAACTGTCCTTCAAGAATGGAGAAATGAAGACTTCCTGATGAAAACTCCCAAGAAGTTCCTCACCATTGGACCTGCCGCACACACACACACCCCACCCCCAAAGAAAATCCTGCTAGTTGAAATAAAAGGATTCTAAATGACAGCACAAAATCATATGGAAATATATAGCTCTCTCATAAATGAAATCGGTATTGTCATGATGTAATGCAAATCACTTATATTTCTCCCACAAATTTTAGAAAATAAAAGCATTAAATCACAAATCCATGTATTAGGATACACAATATAAAAAATAGAATATGTGATACTGATAAGACAAAGTAGGTACAGGGTGGAGATATTACATAGTAGAGATTTTATATGCAATTGATACTGTTAACATATTCATATACCGTTAAGACGTTTTAAGTAACCCCTATATTAATCACAAAAAAAAAGCGCCCACCTATAGCAGACAAACAAAAAGGAAATAAGAAATCAACGCCTGTCAGTACCAAAAGAAACACAATGGAAAACAATAAGAGAAAGGTGGGAGATGATAGTTACAAAAAGGCAGAAAACAATTCTAAAATAGTTATACTAGTCCCTTCCTTTCAATAATTACTTTAAATGTAAACAGATGGAACTCTCCCAGTCAAAAACATGGATTGAGTGACATGGCTGAATTGATTTAAAAAATGATATCCAACTACCTTTCTGTCTACAAGAGACTCACTTTAGTTGTGAGGACACACATGAAATGTAACTAAAAGGATGGAGAAATATAGTCCATAGAAATGGTAAACAATAAAAGGCACGGGTGGATAAACCATATCAGACAAATTTACAGTAAGTGTTGAAAAGTGTCACCACACAAAGAACATTTTATAATGATGAAAAGGTGAATTCAACAGTAAGCTATAACAGTTATATTATAAATATGGATGCACATAACACCAGGGCTCCCAAATATATGAATCTGGCAAGACAGAATTAAACCAAGAAATAGATGAAGTGCAACATAAGGAATGCAATCAATAATAACTGTAATAACTATGTATAGTGCCAGGTGTATTAGGTACTGTGTATTACTACTAGACTAATCGGGGGAATCACTTCGTAAATTATATAAATGTCCAACCAATGTGCTGTACACCTGAGATTAATATAAAATACCAAATGTCAACTGTAATTGAAAAATCAAAATAAAACAAGAAATAGAAAGTCATGTAATAGTAGGAGATGTCAATACCCCAATTTCAACTAGATAAAAACAGAAAAACAGGATCAACAAGGAGAGGACTGAACAACACTATGCACTAATTAGATATAACAACGTGCACAGTCCACTTCACCGAACTAAAATGTGCGGTCTTCTCAATCGCACGTGGAACATTCTCCAGTACAGATAACCTGTGAGTCCACGAAACAAGTCTTAACAAATTAAATAATGAAAATCATCCAGGTATCATTTAACCACGCGGAATGGAAACAAGAATCAATAGCAGACAGAATATTATTATTCCACAAATAGTTGTATATTGAACAACACACTCTCGAATAACTAGTGGGTCAAAAACGAATCAAAAGGAAATCAGAAAATACCTTGAGACAAATGAAATGAAACACAATACACCAACACTTCTGGGGTTGAGAGAAAATAGTACTAAGAGATAAGTTTATAGAAATAAACACTTACATCAAAAATAAGAGTGATTTAAAGTGAACGACATACCATTACACCTCAAGGAAAACAAAAAGAAGAACAAGCTAAGCCCCAAGCTAGCAGGAGTAAGAAAATTTAAAAGGTGAGCAGGAGTAAACAAAATAAACAATAGCAACAATAAAAATAATATCAGTGAAAAGAGGATTCCTGTCTTAGAAAAGATAACAGAATCAACAAACACCTAATTAAGAATTAGAAAAACTAAAATCAGAAGTGAAAGAAAACAGAGATGTTATAAATAATGCCATAGAAAAAATTGTAAGAGGCTACTATGAGCAATTATATGACAACAAATTGGACACGTAGGAAAAATGCATTGATTTCTATAAAAATACAACCTACTTAGACTTTACAGAAAGAAATTAAAGAAAACTACAGGCAACCTACAACTAGTAAGTAGATCAAAACAGTAATAATAATTATTTTAAAACTCCCAAGGCGGTATGTCCTGGACTAGATAAATTCACTGGATAATTCTAGCAACATTTAAAGAACATTAACATTAATTTTCCATGAACATTTCCAAAGACTAGAGTAAAGAAATGATCAAAACAATTTCTATGAGACCAGCATTACCCAATATCAAAGCACAAATGAAGAAAACTACAAACCAAAATTTGTGATGAATACTGATGTACAAGTTCTCAATAAAA
>NW_006436101.1:0-333 GCF_000325575.1 Pteropus alecto
AGGTTTAGGGAAAGGGATTTGGGTTAGGGTTAGGGGTTAGAGTTAATTTTAGAAGTAAATTAGTGTTAGGGTTAGGGTTAAGGTTATGGTAGGCTTAATGTTAGGGTTAGAGTACCTTTAAGGCAAGAGATTAGATTTAGAATTAGTGTTAGATTTCTGGGTAGGATTAGGGTTAAGTTTGGGGTGGGGTTACCGTTAGGGTTTGTGTAAGTTTTACTTTAGTGTTAGATATATGTTTAGGGTTAGGATTAGGTTTAGGTTTAGGGTAGGTGGTCAGGTTTAGGTTCATTATTAGCGTTAAATTAGGGTTAGGTTTAGTGTTAGTGTTCGGGT
>NW_006436102.1:0-551 GCF_000325575.1 Pteropus alecto
GACAGAATTCTCAAGGCAGCCAGGGAGGAAAAAAACAGTAACTTTGAAGGAAAGCCCATTAGATTATCCTCATACTTCTCAGCGCAAACTTTACAAGCCAGAAAGTAATGGAATCAAATATTTAAACTATTAAATGAAAGGAACTGCTAACCTAGAATAATATATCCAAATAAGATCTCCTTAGATATGAAGGAGAAATAAAGACCTTTCCAGACATGCAAAAATTGAGGGAATTCTTCACTATGAGGCTTGCACTACAGGAAATACTGAAAAATGTCAGCTCACCTAAAACAAAATGAAAAAAAAAAAACATAATTAGGAGTAAAGCGATTATCCGGCAAATAGAAACAAAAGAGTGCAACCCTTACTAATAACAGGGCATTATAAGCTTAAATAATAAGAGAATTGCTATAGCGAGATAGCAATGAACGTTCAGCATACTTAGGGAAAATATGAGATAACAATGACAGAAAGGAGAGGAGTCAAAGATTCAAATTTACAAAGAGGAATGGAAAAAAGGCACATGCAGAAGAAAATGGATGACTGTATGT
>NW_006436103.1:0-753 GCF_000325575.1 Pteropus alecto
GACAAGGAGAGTGATCACTGCTTGGCTTGTAGGCAAGGTGGCCATCTGGAGGCCACCGAATCTATTCTCTTTGATAGATAGGCTACTGGTCGGTGCCATGGACCTAGCATTTGGGTTAGGACCCCTTTGGCGATTCCCTTGGTCTCACTCACAAAAAGATGAAATCCCTTGGTGAAGTCTGGAAGAACAAGGGCTGGGGCTGATATTAGTGCCTGCTTGAGAAGGTCAAAGGCCTTCTGTTCTGTCTCTGTCCAATTGAGGAGCTGATATCCTCCTGTACAAGGGCTTTGTGATCTATGCGAACCCAGGAATCCAAAGTCTGCAATAGCCCGCCGCCCCAAGGAATTCTCTTACCTGTCTCTTGGTGGTGGGTACCGGGATCTGGAGAATGGCTTCAATCCTCTGCTGGGAGTGAGTCCGTTTTCCTCCTTTGAGAGTATACCCGAGATAGACCACTGACTGGGTGCACGGCTGTGCTTTCTTAGCAGAGACTCGGCACCCGTAAGTCCAAGTAAGTCCCTGGTTGCCGCAAGACAGATCTCCTCAGTTTCAGCTGCTAATAGTAAACATCGACATACTGGAGTAATGGACAATCAAGATTACGTTGACGAAAGGAATGGAGATCTGCATTTAGGGCCTCATTGAATAGAGTAGGAGAATTTTTGAATTCTTGCGGTAAACGTGTCCAGGTTAGTTGGCCCGAGACAGAGATCTGCATTTAGGGCCTCATCGAATAGGGTAGGAGAATTTTTG
>NW_006436104.1:0-578 GCF_000325575.1 Pteropus alecto
GGGAAATGTTGGAGGGACTTCTTTAAAAAGAAAAAGTATCAAAAACAGTAATAAAGAATGATAACTACATTCCTGTCAGTAAGTACATCAAATGGAAAAGAATGAAGTGCTCCAACTAAAAGAGTGGATGAATGGAAAGTAAAACAAGACCCCTACATGTTGCCTATAAGAGACTCACTTCAAATTAATAGACACACACAAACTAAATGGAAGGGAATGGAAAAAGATATTGCTTTGATGGACCTAGAAGGTATTTAAGTCAGACAGAGAAAGATAAACACTATATGATTTCACTTATGTGCGTAATCTAAGGAATAAAAAGAACAAACTAATTAAAAACAGACTCACAAATATAGTGGACAATTTGATGATGGACAGAGGAGAGGGGGATTTGGGAGGCTGGAGGAATGGGATGAAGGGTTAAAGAAGTACACATTAGTAGCTGATGGATGGTCACGGAGATGGGGAGCATGGCATAGGGGATGCAGTTAACATGAATATGTTGGCTAGGTGGAAGGTCAGGGGAGGAGGGAGGAATTCAGGGGATCAGTTTACGAACTATATAGATGTCTAACCAA
>NW_006436105.1:0-959 GCF_000325575.1 Pteropus alecto
AACTAAAGGGAGAAACAGACCAAAACACTATCATTTAGGGGACCTAAATACCCCACTGTCAGAGACAGACATATCATCGAAACAGAAAATCATAAGGAAATAATATTTTTAAATGGCACATTAGTCCAGCTGTACATAATTGACATTTAAAGAGCCTTCCATTCCAAAACAGATGATTATACATTCTTCTTTAGTGCACATGGAACATTCTCAAGAATCGATCACATACTGGGACACAGAGATAGCCTCAACAAATATAAGAGGATTGAAATCATACCAACCATATTCTCTGATCATAATGCTTTGAAACTGGAGATCAACTGCAAAAAGAAAGCAGGAAGAACCACAGATACATGGAGATTAAACAGCATACTATGGAAGAATAACTGGGTCAGGGAAAAAATAAAAAGAGAGATCAAGAGATACATAGAAACAAATGATAATGATCGTACAACATATCGAAACTTTTGGGACATGGCAAAAGTGGCTGATAGGAATGTTCATATCATTACAGGCCTATCTCCAAAAAAACAGACCGAGCCCAAAGAAACAATCTAACACTTCATCTTAAAAACCTAGAGAAGGAAGAATAAATGAAGCCTAAAGTCAGCAGAAGGAAAAAATATAATCTAATTAGAGCAGAAATAAATGAAATTGAAAACAACAAAAAAATAAATGCAAGAAAGAGCTAGTTCTTTGAGAAGGTTAATAAATTGACAGACCCTGGCTAGACTCACTAAAAAAAAGAGAGAAAGGACACAAATAAACAAAATCAGGGATGAAAGAGTGGAAATTATGACTGACATTGCAGAAAAACAAAGGATCATGCAAGAATACTATGAAAAAGTATATAACACCAAATTTAATAACCTAGAAGAAATGGATCAGTACTTAGAAAAATATAACCATCCTAGAAGGACCAAAAAGAACTGGAAAATCTAAATAGACTATCAGCAGTA
>NW_006436106.1:0-646 GCF_000325575.1 Pteropus alecto
CTACAAGAGACTCTCTTCAGATTAAAAGACACACAGAGATTAAAATGGAGGGGATGGAAGAAGATAGTGCCTTGATGGACTTGGAGGGTATTGCGCTGAATGAAATAAGTCAAATAGAGAAAGACAAATATTGCATGATTTCACGTACATATGGAATCAAACAAAATCAACAACAACAACAAAAGCGGAAATAAACTCATAGATACAGAGAATATTTTGAGGGATACTAGATGGGAGGGGGTTAGGGAGCACAGAGAAAATGGGCAAAGGGATTAAGAAGTACAAATGGATAGTTACATATAGACACGGAGATATAAAATGTAGCATAAGAAAAATAGTTAATAATGTTGTAATAACTAGGTACAGTGTCAGGTACTAGCTTTATTGGGGTGAACACTTTGTGAGTTATATATCTGTATAGATCTCTAATCATTATGCTGTACAACTGAAACTAATATATTATTATATGCTAACTATAATCGAAAAAACTCATTGAATTGTACAATGTAAATATGAGCAACTGTCTATCATATTTCAATAAAGCCAAAAAAACAGAGCTCTCTTAATTTCAATATCACCTATTTATTAATTTATATTGTAAATTAAATGGAAATGGAAATGAAAATTATAAAAGGGAACCAGACAG
>NW_006436107.1:0-661 GCF_000325575.1 Pteropus alecto
ATGTAAGAAACCTTTGTTTTAATAAGAAATGGATGTATTATTCCTCCTATTAGAAACTCATATCTCTTGGCTGAATACGACCAGTAGTTATTACGACAGGCTCTGTAAAGTCTAACACTACTCTGGAGACCCCAGTCAGTTTCTTTACTGATGGTCTGCAACTGTCCTAACAGGTTTGACAATCCTGCCTTGATTAGATGACCAAGAGGAATGACAACCCCACCCCAACTCCCTTGGTTCTCTCAACTCTCCAGAAGCCTAGATTCCTTACACAGTTCTGACAGGTCAAGGAAGCCTGCAGTCTAATGTAGAGGAAGAATAAAGGTACTGGAAAGTCCTGTTGCTGAGTGTGTCTCAGGCCTCCAATGCTGGCCTATGATAGAGGTAAGGGCATGTGCAGAGAGGCTCAGTGGCTTTGTGTGTTTCCTGAAGCTCCCTTTCTTGTGTGCTTGTTAGGGCAGTTTTGATAATAACATTTTTGGAAAGATAATATTTGTTTGATTAAGGATTTGACATATTCAACAAAAATGTTTTTCTAATTGATTTAACATGGTAAATCTCAATACTTTTAAGAGACCTATTTTATTGTCATTAAGTTTGAGTAGATTTAAATAATCTTAATTTTTCACAATTTTAGTGAAGCATTTAAAATTTTTCTTGC
>NW_006436108.1:0-780 GCF_000325575.1 Pteropus alecto
GGGCTCTGGGCAGGGGTTTGTGAACAGGAGAGTCCCGGCAGTCTAGTGGGCTCCTCCCGGAGAGACACAGGAATAACCAATAAACTCTTCATAGGATGTAATGCCAGTCCAAATTGTTTTCAAGTGGCTGAGGGAGGGGCCGTGTCCTTGGATCAGGAGGCAGGGAGGGGTTGCCTGAGGCGCAGAGAGTTCAACAGCCTGAAGGCAGAAGGGCCTGAGCAGGCTGAGAGCCCCTGAGGCAGCCAGGGATTGAATAACCCAGAGCTGGGTGAGTGATGGGGGTGGGGCAGAGGGTGAAGGGGAGCCATGGGAGCAAAAGGGGGATGAACTTGAACTTCATCCACTGGTGTATATGATCAGAAGGCTTTGAGCAGAGGGGCTTATCAAGGCCTGACTCTTGGAGAATATCACTGGCTACTGGGGGGAGAAGAGTCTATTCTATTTGCTCTCTTTGAGGGAGGGGGCAGAGATGGGAGCAGGGAAGTTCGAGGTGGGGGTACAGACACCTCCATGGTCTAACCTCCATCCCACATCCAGCATTCTGGAGCACTCACCCAATATAGCTACACTTACTATCTAACCCCAAAAAGGGACGTTTAAAAGAATTCCATAAAGGCGAAATCAACCATAATTTAAAATTTTTGATTGAATTACAAATTTCTTTGGTACACTTACAAAGGTACACAAAAGGACTTTGCTCTCACTAGAAATAGGACTATGACTGACCATGCTTCCTTAGTTACTAAAATCTTGATTTAACAGTGTGACGTCAGCTTGAAG
>NW_006436109.1:0-1388 GCF_000325575.1 Pteropus alecto
CTCTGATGTTTACTTAGGCTCGAATGCAAACTAAATCCTTTGCCACATTCATTACATTTGTAAGGTTTCTCTCCAGTGTGGATTCTCTGATGCTTACTTAGGCTTGAATGCACACTAAATCCTTTGCCACACTCATTACATTTGTAAGGTTTCTCGTCCAGTATGAATTATCTTATGATAAGTCAGGCTTCCCCAGACACGATAGGCTTTTCCACACTCATTACATTTGTAAGGTTTTTCTCCAGTATGCAATCTCTGATGTACTCTTAGGTATGAATGCACTATAAAGGCTTTCCCGCATTCATTACATTTGTAAGGTTTCTCTCCGGTATGGATTCTCTGATGTATAGTTAGGCTCGAATATGAACTAAAGTCTTTACTACACTCATTACATTTGTATGGTTTCTCTCCAGTATGGATTCTCTGATGACTAGTTAGCCTACCACGCAAACTGAAGGCTTTGCCACACTCACTGCATTTGTAAGGTCTCCTTCCAGTATGGACTGCCTGATGACACTTGAGGCTTGAACGCACCCTAAAGGATTTACCACACTCATTACATTTGTAAGGTTTCTCTCCCGTATGGATTCTCTGATGTGTAGTTAGGCTTGAGTGGACAGTAAAGTCTTTGCCACACTTATTACATTTGTAAGGTTTCTTTAAAGTATGCAATCTCTGATGTACACTTAGGTTTGAATGCACTCTACAGGCTTTCTCGCACTCATTACATTTGTAAGGTTTCTTTCCAATATGTACCGACTGTTGGTAACTGAGGATTGAAGGCATCTTAAAGGCTTTGCCACACTCATTACATCTATAAGGTTTCTCTCTGGTATGCATTCTCTGATGTATAGTTAGGCTTGAAAGTGCACTATAGTATTTGCCACACTGAGTACATTTGTAAGGTTTCTCTCCACTATGAATTCTCTGATGATTCATCAGCCTTGCACGTACCCTAAAGGCTTTGCCACACTCAGTACATTTGTAAGAATTTTTCATGCACGCTTTCAGATCTGTCAGTATTGAAGGAAGCATAGAATCATTCCTATATACAGTAGGAACAGTGGATTGAACCCTAGGAAAAACTCTTTCAAGTGGAGAAGCAAAGGAAGTATTATCGATAGACTTCTCAGGTGGATTACATTCATCAATGTTCCCTTCAGTTTGAAACGTCGTCATATCAGCCTGATGTGACTGAAACCTCTGTCCAAGCCCGTTTTTAATAGGCTCCTTTCCAGCATGCTCACTACCAAGTTCACCTTTTCTATCAGTGAGATGTTTTCTAGGACTTATAGACATTCCTTTGTGATTGCTTTCATCATTTCTCTGCTGACAAGCAAAATCATGCATATCTTCCTGGATTTCCCTGAAGTAAAAATCTTTGATTA
>NW_006436110.1:0-673 GCF_000325575.1 Pteropus alecto
AAAAAAAAAAAAAAAAATCAGTAAAATCAAGAGCTGTTTCTTGTAAAATATAAGCAAAATTGATAAACCTTTAGGAAGATTCATTAAGAAAAAAGAGTGAGGGCACAAAAAATAGATAAAATTAGAAATGAAAGAGAAGTGACAACAAACAGCACAGAAATACAAAGGATAATAAGAAAATACTTAGGACAATTATATGCCAACAAATTGGACAACCTGTAAGAAATGAATTCCTGGAAATACAATGTTCTAAGGCTGAATCAGGAAGATACAGAAATCTGAGCAGAAAGATAAGTACTAACAAAATTGAATCAGTAATTTAAAAACTCACAACAAAAAAATGTCCTGGACCAGATGACTTCACAGGTGAATTTTACCAAACATTCAAAGAATTATTTCTTATCCTCAAACTATTCCTAAAATTCAAGAGGATGAAAGCATCCCAAAGTAATTTTCCAAGTCAAATATTACTCTGATACTAAAATCAGACTCAGACACTACAAAAAAAATTATAGGTCAATATTCCTGATAAACATAGATGCAAAAATTCTCAACAAAATATTCACAAACCAAATTCACGAATACATTAAAATAAGCATAACGCAATGATCAAATGAGATTTATTCCCGTGATGCAAAGTTGTTTCAATATATACAAATCAATTAACGTGATA
>NW_006436111.1:0-478 GCF_000325575.1 Pteropus alecto
TATCTTATTGAAGGCTTTTTCTGCATCTACTGATACGATCATATAATTTTTATATTTTAATTTTTTTTTGTGGTGTATCACATCAATCCATTTGCGTATGTTGAACCATCCCTGTGCCTCTGAGATGAAGCCCACTTGATCATGGTATATAATCTTTTTAAATATGTTACTATATTTGGTTCACTAGTATTCTATTTAGGATTTTTGCATCTGTGTTCATGAGAGATATTGGTCTGTAGTTTTCTTTTTGTGTGTTATCTTTACCAGGTTTTGGTATTAGGATGATATTAGCCTCATAAAATGAGTTGGTAAGTATTGCCTCCTCTTCAATTTTTTGGAAGAGATTGAGGAGAATAAGTGTTAAATCTTCTTTGAATGTTTGGTAGAATTCACAAGTAAAGCCATCTGGTCCTGGACTTTTACTTTTTGTAGGTTTTTGTTAATTTTTGTAGGTTTTTGATGATTGTTTCGATTTCCA
>NW_006436112.1:0-481 GCF_000325575.1 Pteropus alecto
CACAGAGACCCTAAGGTGGGAAAGTCATCTACCCAAGCAATCTTCAACCAGTATCTGTATGGCTTATCTTTGAGACCACTCCTCACTCATTCCTCTGAAGGTTCCCCAGTCTCTCTGCCTCTAAAGGAAACACTTTTCCACTCTCATTGCTTTACTTATCGCTTGCTAAGTGTGACTCTAATTCCTGTCTACCAAGAAACAATCTCCAGCTTCCTCTGGCCAGAATGTCCTCTATTATTAAATTCAAGATTTTCATAGCAGAAATGGCCACATTTTCCCCACGTGTCAAACCTTCCTCCTGTATTTCCCATTTGAGTTACATATAGACAGCTACCATCGGACCCCAATTTCGACTCCTTCTTCATCTTTTCACCAAAAAAGTTACATCCAAAATTTCAGATATCTGTTTGCTGTTATCATTATTTACATATTTATTTTTTATTCCTTCTGAAATTTTCCTGGACCTATCCCACAGGGTGAA
>NW_006436113.1:0-613 GCF_000325575.1 Pteropus alecto
TTATCAAAAATCAATGACAAAGACAGAATTGTCAATAAGTTAAACAGTAACGTATAAAGGAAAACCCATTAAATTATCATCAGGCTTCTCAGCGCAAACCTTACAAGCCAAAAAAGAATGGAATCAAATATTTAAACTGTAAAGTAAAAGAAACTACCAGCCTAGAATAATTTATCCAGCTAAGCTCTCCTTTAGATACAAAGGAGAAATTAAGACTTTTCCAGACATACAAAATTTGAGGGAATTCTTCACTATGAGGCCTGCACTACAGGAAATATTGAAAAGTGTCAGCTCATTTAAAACAAAATAACAAAACAAACAAACAAAATACATAATTAGGAGTAAAGTGACTATCAGGCAACTAGAAGCAGAGGAGTGCAATCCTTAATTAATAAGCTTATTATTTAAGCTTATAATGCTTAAATAATAATAAGAGAATTACTGTAGCAAGATAGTAATGAACATTCAGCATACATAGGGAGAAATTGAATTAACAACGACTGAAAAGGGGAGAATTCAAAGATCCAAATTCACAAAGGAGAAAGGAGATAAGGCCTATGCAGAAGAAAATGGACGACTGTGTATATATGTATACACATATATATACATATAT
>NW_006436114.1:0-2001 GCF_000325575.1 Pteropus alecto
TGACAATATTATGGACTATATAATCTATGCTGTACTTTATATCCATTCGACTATTTTTAATAACCAATTTGTACTTCTTAATCCCTTCTCCTTTTTCACCAAGCCTCCCAACCCCCCATCTGCTGTGAACATAGGGGTGCATAGATCTTTACAAATTATTGTTTTGGTTTTCTTTGGATAAATATCCAGAAGTGCAATTGCTGGGTCAAAAGTTGGTTCTATTTTTAACTTTTTGAGGAACCTCCAGGCTGTTTCCCATAGTGGCTGCACCAACTTGAAATCCAACCAACAGTGCACAAGGGTTCCCATTCTTTCATATCCTCTTTGTCTTTTTCTTTCTTTCTTTCTTTTTTAGGATGACTCATAATTTTATAAATTAAAGGCCAGGCATTGTAGATAAAAACAGTAGAGATTATGAATATGATATCTTTTCTTTAATTTTTTAAAAATTGACTTTATTATTTTAATTAGTTTCAAGTATACAGGACAATGGTTAGACATTTATATAGTTTATAAAACGATCCCCCCAGTGGCTCCCTCCCTCCCAACCCTCCACCTAGTCAACATGTGAATGCTAACTGCATTCCCTCTACCGCGCTCCCCATCCCCGTGACCATCTACTAATTTGTACTTCTTTAACCCTTCACCCCATTCTCCCAGGCCCACAACCCACCACCCCCTTGTCCATCACCAAATTGTCCACTATATTTGTGAATCTGTTTTTGATTAGTGATTTCTTTTTGTTCCTTATTCTGAATGTAAGTGACATCATACAGTATTTATCTTTCTGTGTCTGACTAATTTCATTCAGCATAATAACCTCTAGGTCTATCCATGTCACTACAAATGGTAGGATTTCATTTTTTTAATGGCTGAGTAATATTACATTGTACATATGAACCATAACTTCTTTATCCAATCATCTGTTGATGGGCATTTAGTTCGCTTCCATATCTTGGCTATTGTAAATTCTTCTGCCATGAATATAAGAGAGCATAGATCTTTACGTATTATTGTTTTGTTTTTCTTTGGATAAATACCCAGAAGTTCAATTGCTGGGACAAAAGGTAGATCCCTTTTTAATTTTTTGAGAAACCTCCAGACTGATTTTATGGTGGCTATACCAATTTGCAATCCCACCAACAATGTATGAGGGTTTCCTTTTTTCTGCATCCTTGTCAACACTTGTTGTTCTTTGATTTATTGATGAGAGCCATTCTGACAGGTATCAGGTGATATCTCATTGTGGTTTTAATTTGCATTTCTCTGATGGTTAGTGACCTTGAGTATCGTTTCATATGTCTATTGGCCATCTGTGTTTCCTCTTTGGAGAGTATCTGTTCAGGTCTTCTGCCCATTTTTTAATTGGATTGTGTGTTTTTTGCTGTTAAGTAGTATGAGTTGTTTATATATTTTGGATATTAACCTCTTATCAGATGCATCATACATGAATATCTTCTCCCAATCAGTTGGTTGTCTTTTTGTTTGGTTGATGGTTTCCTTCGTTGTACAAAACTTTTTAGTTTCATATAGTCCCACTTGTTTAATTTTTTCTTTTGTTTCCCTTGCCTGGAGAGATACATCTGAAAAGAAAGTACTCTTAGTTAACTGCCTATGTTTTCTTCTGGTTTTATGGTTTCGGGTCTTAACATTTAAGTCTTTAATTCATTTTGAGTCCATTCTTCTATGTGGTGTAAGAAGGTGGTCTAGTTTCTTTTTTCTTTTTTTTTTTTTTTTTTTTTTTTTTTTTTTTTTTTTTTTTTTTTCTTTTTTTCTCTCACCGAAGAGACTGTCTTTACCCCATTGTATATTCTTACCTCATTTGTCATATATTAAGTGAGCGCGTATAGGCGTATTTATGTCTGGGATCTCTATTCTGTTCCATAGACCAATGTATCTGTTTTTATGCCAGTACCATGCTGCTTTGATTACTGTAGCCTCATTGTACACTTTGATATCAGGTAGTGTGATGCCTCCAACTTTATTCTTCTTTCTCAAGAT
>NW_006436115.1:0-816 GCF_000325575.1 Pteropus alecto
TATGTCATTTCACTCTCTAACATATTTAAAACAGTTTATCATTGGGACTTTTTCTGCTATAGTAGAGAGTACTAAGAAGAGTTTATTATTTTTCCTGTAATGCTGCCAAATTTTTCCAATAGCATTTCTTTTGTATGTCCGTACTTTGCCAATTTGATAGGCTGTCCTTATTATATGATAAGTGGTCACTTGTATTTGATCTTTTTCTGGAATTTCTACTCTGGTAGAAATTTAACATGTAAAAATAGTGAAATTAGTCATTTATCCTTTTGGTTTGTTTCCTATTGACAAGAGAAGATTGAGAAGTAAACATATACATTTTCTTATTTCTATTTAAATTCCATCATTTTATAACCCAGCATTAAAGAGCAAACCTGAATGCAATAGTGAAGATATGCTAAATTCTACCCATATCAACCAATTAACACATAATAGGAGACTATATTTTAGTAGAATTGAAAGGTTCTAGAATGTGCATTTTTATTATTTGTTTGTATACAGAGCAAAGTGAGTTATTTTACTCCACATTTTACCAAATGGATTCCTAGAAGAGAATGATTTATATCTGTCACAGTTCTCAGGGGAATGCTCAGCATATAATTTTCAAGTGTATTTTTTGGTAACTCAACTCCTCCAGGTAACCTTTTCCAAGTACAGCACGTGCCTTTCCTTAATTAGAGTACTGTTATAACTCTTGCTCATTCCGCATGGACTTTGCTTTGAAATTGTATTCTTATTTAATTGAACTATCAAGATCAAGGAACATTATCACCAGGCAAAAGTGCCTTTCCTTAATTAGAGTACTGTTATAACTCT
>NW_006436116.1:0-720 GCF_000325575.1 Pteropus alecto
GAGAACCACAGGCCAAAAGTAACTCCAGTAGAGACACCCTAGAAATACACCCTAAAAACAGCACTAAAAAAGGATGAAGCAGATGTAAAAGGGACTAACATAAAAGATGTTTAAGACTGCTTATAAATGACACTACCACAAAATGCAAGGAAATCCCACACTATGAGAAGTCAGTTTGTATGGCAGAGTCTCAAGACATAGATTAAACCCGCAAAAACTGAATGCAGAGGAACAAACAAGAAAGAAACCCCATTCACTGTATCTATAAAGAACATTAAACATGCAAGAATTAACAGCGGGGGCCGCTCCAGATCCAGCTGAAGAAAATTCTAGAACGCTGGCTAGCTGCAGAAGTTCGGAATAGGCGGAAGGCAGTATCTGCTCCTGCCTGAAGAGACGAGACGCAGACTCCCCAAAATGCCACGTAGAACTAATGCTACCAAGAATTTGGTAAGGACCTGCCACAGAACCTACAAATCAGCCTCGTCCGATTTCTTGCACATGGGTGCCGAGTTAGTTGATGATAAAAGATACTGGCCCCCTTTGCAGTCCTCGAAGCATTTAACACACCCGCAAGCATGAAGGCTGTGCCATACTTAAGGATGCTGCCTCCACAGGGAGCAGGTGGGGTGACCAGAACCCCACAAAGCCCCAGACTCATCGACAGCAAGGGATCTTGGGTAGAGGAGGTGTCCATCAGGGACCAACAGCCGCGTGTAA
>NW_006436117.1:0-753 GCF_000325575.1 Pteropus alecto
CACTGAGCTACCAGAAAACAAAAGATAAAATGACTTTAAGAAGAACTCATATTTTAATAATCACCTTGAATGTAAATGGACTGAACTCACTGATAAAAAGTCCCAGAGTTACAGACTGGATCAAAAAACAGAACCCAACCATATGCTGCCTCCAGGAGACATGTCTCAGCTCCGTAGACAAATATAGACTCCAAGTGAAAGGGTAGAAAATGATATTTCAAGCAAATGGCATTCAGGGAAAAGCTAGAGTAGCGGTACTAATATCTGATGAAATAGATATTAATAAAATATCTATTTTAAATAAAAAAAGTAAAGAAAGATACTGAAGGACATTTCATAATGATAAAGGGAATCATGCACCAAGAAGACATAACACATAAAAATATCTGTGCTCCCAATCAGGGAGCTGCAAAATATGTAAAGCAATTACTAACAGAACGAAATGGAGAAACAAACCAAAACACTATTGTAGTGGGAGATCTAAATACCCCACTGTCGGATATGGACAAATCATCCAAACAGAAAATCAATAAGGAAATTATATCCTTAAATGACACGTTAGACCAACTGGGCATAATTGACATTTACAGAGTCTTTCATTCCCAAACAGCTGCTTATACATTCTTCTCTAGTGTACATGGAGCATTCTCAAGAACTGACCACATACAGGAACAAAGAGATAGCCTGAACAAATATAAGAGGGGCGAAATTATACCATCCATATCCTCTGATCATAATGCTTTGAAACTAGAG
>NW_006436118.1:0-611 GCF_000325575.1 Pteropus alecto
CGTCTGTGACGTGTCTGTGTGTGCAACATGTCTGTGTCTGACGTGTGTCTGAGTACATGTGAGGTGTGAGCGTCTGTGACGTGTGTCTGCGCTTGTGACGTGTGTCTGAGCATCTATGACGTGTGTGATGTGTCTGAGAGCGTGTGGCGTGTGACGTGTCTGTGCGCGTGTGACGTGTGTCTGAGCATCTGTGACGTGTCTGAGCACATTTGATGTGTCTGCATCTGACGTGTGTCTGCGCGTGTGACGTGTATCTGAGCATGTGAGCATCTGACGTGTCTGAGCGTGTGATGTGTGCGTGTGTGATGTGTCTGTGTGTGTGACATGTATCTGAGCACATGTGACGTGTGTGTGTCTGACGTGTCTGAGCGCGTGATGTGTCTGTGCGTGTGACGTGTGTCTGAGCATCTATGACGTGTCTGCGCATGTGACGTGTGTCTGAGCGTGTGTGACGTGTCTGTGCACGTGTGACATGTGTCTGAGCATCTGTGACGTGTGTTTGAGCACATTTGATGTGTCTGCATCTGTGACGTGTCTGCGTGTGTGACATGTATCTGAGCATGTGTGAGCGTCTGACGTGTCTGAGCGTGTGACGTGTGTGTGCGTGTGAC
>NW_006436119.1:0-408 GCF_000325575.1 Pteropus alecto
CTCCATTGTATATTCTTACCTCATTTGTCATATATCAAATGAATGTATAGGTGTGAGGTTATTTCTGGGCTCTCTACTCTGTTCCATTGACCAATGTATCTGTTTTAATGCCAGTACCATGCTGTTTTGATTACTGTAGCCTTGTAGAATACTTTGCCATCAGGTAGTGTGATACCTCCAACTTTGTTCTTCTTTCTCAAGATTGCCGTGGCTGTTCGGGGTCTTTTATGGTTCCATGTATAATTTAGGATTATTTGTTCTAGCTATCTGAAAAATACCATTGGTATTTTGATATGGATTGCACTGAATCTATAGCTTGCTTTTAGATAGTACGGCCATTTTAATGACGTTTCTTCCTACCCATGAGCACGGTATATTCTTCCATTTATTTTTATCTTCTTCAATTTC
>NW_006436120.1:0-538 GCF_000325575.1 Pteropus alecto
AGGAAGGAAGGAAGGAAGGAAAGAAGGAAAAGAAAAGAAAAGGAAAGGATAGAAAAGAAAAGAAAAAGGCATTTTTAATGCTTTATATGAAGCAAGGATCCAAGAGGCTTAGATACCACCTATTGGAAACCAAAAGAAAAGTGCCTTCTTTGCAGCGGCTAAAGAGAGACCAATATATAATAAAACTTCTTTCTGGATAAAAAGCAGAATACATTTCAATTAATGCCCAGCAGAGAAATAGTCCATTAAAGACAATGAACAACCAAGGTGACAGGGTAGATCAGACAGAAAAAGAAAAATCTCCAGAAAATAAGCTTACAGACATAGAAATATGTGACTTAAATGACAGAGAATTCAGGATGATATTTCTGAAGAAACTCAATGAGATCCAAAACAACTCAAATCAACAATTACAGGAATTGAAAAAACAACTAGATGAGCAGAGCGAGGAGATTGAAACCCTCAAAAAGAACAGAATAGAACTTCTGGAGATAAAAAAACACACTACAAGAGTTGAAAAACTGAAATAGCAAGCTTG
>NW_006436120.1:990-1205 GCF_000325575.1 Pteropus alecto
CTTCTCAGCACAAATCGTACAAGCCAGAAAGGAGTGGAAGCAAATATTCAAACTATTCAATGAAAGAAACTACCAGCCAAGAATAATATATCTAGCTAAGCTCTCCTTTAGATATGAAGGAGAAATAAAGACCTTTCCAGACATACAAAAATTGAGGGAATTCTCCAACATGAGGCCTGAACTACAAGAAATACTGAAAAAGGTCAGCTCACCTA
>NW_006436121.1:0-618 GCF_000325575.1 Pteropus alecto
ACAAAATCAATGTTCAAAAATCCATAGTGTTCATACACTCTAATAAAAAAAAATGTCAGAAAAAGAAGTGGAAAAAATAATTTCTTTTGCAATTGCAACAAAAGGAATAAAATAGGAATAAATCTAACAAAACATGTGAATGAAAACTACAATACCCTATTAAAAGAAATCAAAAAGATACAAAGGAATGGAAAGAGTTTCCGTGTTCTTGGATTGGGAGAATCAACATAGTTAAATGACCTTATTACTTAAAGCATTATACAGATTTAATGCAATCCTCATCAAAATTCCATTGGGTTTTTGTAAAGAAATACAACAAAAAAATCATCAGATTTATATGGAAGCACAAAAGACCCCAAATTTCCAAAGCCATCCTGAGAAAAAAGAACAAGGCTGGAGGCAACACTCTGCCCGACTTCAAATTATACTACAAAGTGACATTAATCAAAATGGCATGGTATTGGTAGAAAAACAGACGCACGAACCAGTGGAACAGAATGGAGAGTCCAGAAGTAAACCCATGTATATATGAGCAAATAATTTTTGACAAAAGAGCCAAATACATACAGTGGAAAAAAGAAATCTTCTTCAATAAATGGTGTTGGGAAAACTGGAAAA
>NW_006436122.1:0-734 GCF_000325575.1 Pteropus alecto
AGCTCCCATTATTTAGTATAACTTCATTAACTAATTAAAGCTATACTATGAACAGTACATATAGCATATAACAAGTACAGTCGGCTACAAAAAAAAAAATTCTGGATCAGTAATAAGTACATGTGAGGCACTGCAGGAAGCTCGTCTATCTTTGTGATGGCTATTGCAAGAAGTTTGGCAAAAAGGTTAATGGTAGAACAGTACAGAAAGCTCCCTCTATACTATAACTCATAGACAAAGGTGAAAAACAATCAATAGAAACTGTCCCTAAGGATGTCTGGTTATTTGGCTTACTAGAAAAAAAAATTTAAATAAGTTATTTAAAATATGTTGAAAGAATTAAAGGAAGCCATGTCTAAAGAACTAAAGAAAAGCGTGAGGACACCATCTCACCAAATAGAGAATAACAATAAAGAGAGAGAGAGTATAAAAATTAATCAAATAGACATTCTGGAGTCAAAAGTGTAATAATTGAACTGAAAAATTTACTCAATGGGCTCAACAACAACAGATTTGACCAGGCAATAAAAACAAAAAACAAAACAAAACAAAACAAAACAAAAAAACAGCAAACTTGAATATAAGTCTTTTGACATTATCTATTCTGAGGAAAGGAACAAAAAATAATTAACAAGAATGAACAGAGCCTCTCAGAGACATATAACCCATCATCAAGCATGCCGATGTATGTATAATGAGAGTCTGGGAAAGAGAGCAGAAAGGAAAATGAGAAG
>NW_006436123.1:0-359 GCF_000325575.1 Pteropus alecto
ATATCTCTCTTGTATTTCTCATTTCTTTTTTTGTAGACAAAAAAAGAGTTCTATGGAAAGTAACCTCACAGAATGATCTGACCATAAATTCCTAGCTAGGCAGGTCATGGTGGGTAATCACACTCTGAGCATACTTCTTTAATAAAATGTCTATCTTTGTCTTAAGCAAGCTCTGTCCATCATTTCTGTGCATCTAGATTAACACATCTTTGAAATGCCTCTTTTCAGAACATAACTACCCGCAAGAGTGCACATAATCTTATTAACTATCCTGTAATTCCATCCCTACCTTGCTTTCTTCCATGTTTATATATCTTCCTTATGGTCCCTCCTTAATTCCAAATGCATAAAGGAAGCTG
>NW_006436124.1:0-997 GCF_000325575.1 Pteropus alecto
CTAGATTTACTAAAGAAAAAAGAGAAAGGACACAAAAAAAATCTGGGATGAGAAAAGAGAAATTATGAATGACATCGCAGAAATACAAAGGATCATACGAGAATGCTATGAAAAAGTATATAACACTAAATTTAATAACCTAGAATAAATGGACTAGTACTTGGAAAAATACAATCTTCCTAGACTGTATCAAAAAGAACTGGAAAATCTAAATAAATTGATCAGCAGTATGTAAATCGAAACAATCATCAAAAACCTACCCAAATATAAAAGTCCAATAAGACCAGATAGTTTCATCAGTGAATTCTACCAAACATTCAAAGAAGATTTAATACCTATTCTACTCAAACTCTTCCAAAAAATCGAAGAGGAGACAATACTTCCCAAACTATTTTATGAGGCCAATATTACCCTGATACCAAAACCTGGTAAAGATAACACACACAAAAAGAATACTATAGGCCGATATCTCCCCTGAACACAGATGTAAAGATCCTACATAAGATACTAGCGAACCGCATACAGCAACATATTCAAAAGATTATACACCACAATCAAGTGGGCTTCATCCTAGGAGCACAGAGATGGTTCAACAAATCAATCAATGTGATACACCACAATGTGAACAAATTTAAAAATAAGAATCATATGATCAAATCAATAGATGCAGAAAAAGCCTTTGACAAGATACAGCATCCATTTGTGATCAAAGGACTTAACAAAATCTGTATAGGAGGAAAGTACCTTAACATAATAAAGGCCATTTATGACAAGCCCTCAGCCAACATTATACTTAATGGTAAAAAACTAAAAATCTTCCCTCTAAGATCAGGAACAAGGCAAGGTTGTCCATTATTGCCACTGTAATTCAATATAACATTGGAGCTCCTAGCGAGTGCAATCAGGCAAAAGAAAGATATAAAAGGCATCCAAATAGGAAATGAAGATGTCAAACTGCCACAATTTGCGGATGATATGATTCTCTATATAGAAAACC
>NW_006436125.1:0-1083 GCF_000325575.1 Pteropus alecto
AACAAGAAGAACCAGAGGCAAAACCCATAAAAGCCGAACAAAATAAAGAAAACAGAAACACAAGGACAAGGTAGCAATGGAGACATTGAGCTACCAGGAAGCAAAAGATAAAATGTCTATAAGAAGACCTCATATTTCAATAATCACCCTAAATGTAAATGCACTGAACTCACCAATAAAAGCTACAGAGTTGCAGAATGGATCAAAAAACAAAACCCAACCATATGCTGCCTCCAGGAGACACATCTCAGCTTCAAAGACATATACAGACTCAAAGCGAAAGGATGGAAAATGATATTTCAAGCAAATGGCATTCAGAGAAAAGAGGGAATAGCAGTACTAATATCAGACGAAATAGACTTCGAAATAAAAAAGGTAAAGAAAGATACTGAGGGACACTTCATAATGATAAAGGGAATTATGCACCAAGAAAACATAACACTTATTAATATCTATGCCTCGAAATATGTAAAGAAATTACTAACAGAACTGTAGTGAGAAACAGACCAAAACGCTATCAAAGTAGGGGATCTAAATACCCCACTGACAGATATGGACAGATCATCCAAGCAGAAAATCAATAACGAGATAACATCCTTAAATGACACATTAGATCAACTGGACATATACAGAGCCTTCCAACACAAAACAGCTGCTTACACATTCTTCTCTAGTGCACATGGAACATTCTCAAGAATTGACCACATACTGGGACACAGAAATAGCATCAACAAATATAAGAGGGTGGAAATCATGCCAACCATATTCTCTGATCATAATGCTTTGAAACTAGAGATCAACCACAAAAAGAAATCAGAAAGAACCACAAATACATGGAGATTAAACAACATGCTACTGAAGAATAACTGGGTCAGGGAAGAAATAAAAAGAGAGATCAAGAGATACATAGAAACGAATGATAATGATAGCACAATATATCAAAAGTTTTGGGTCATGGCAAAAGCTGTCATAAGAGAGAAGTTTATATCATTACAGGCCTATCTCCAAAAACAAGAACGAGACCAAATAAACAACTTAATACTTCATGTTAAAAAACTAGAAAAAGAAGAACAAATGAGACCT
>NW_006436126.1:0-256 GCF_000325575.1 Pteropus alecto
ACAGTTGAAGATGCTGTATTGTTTACTCAATATTTTTTAAGACACTAGGTATTAAGCGTTCTCTCACATATGAAAAAATAAAAACAGTCATCGCCACTTATCCAAGGACATGTTCCAACACCCCCAGTGGATGCGGGAAAAAAGCCGACATGTGAGGTGCAGCGTGTGCTAATTAACGACTGTACTAATCATTTCACAATATACATGTATATCAAATCGTAACATTACACATTTTTACACATTATTTCCCAATCAT
>NW_006436127.1:0-591 GCF_000325575.1 Pteropus alecto
GTAAATTAGACCTACCCTCATCTGTTGACTCCTTAAGTTTTATAAAAAATATAATTGCCGGCAGTGTGAAGATTAGAAAAACTCAAAAAAACTGGTCTGCTATTTTTTAAAAATCTCATTATGCAAGTGATGCTTAATCGTGAAAGACAACTTAATTCTTTTAATTCCCAAAACACACTGTGTATAACTTGATTTTTTCAAATGATTTGATAGAACCTCTACAGCCTTCAACACTAGATCAGTAAGTGAGATGTGAAGTAAAGGAACA
The DNA here is from genome assembly GCF_000325575.1 of Pteropus alecto. Taxonomy (NCBI): domain Eukaryota; kingdom Metazoa; phylum Chordata; class Mammalia; order Chiroptera; family Pteropodidae; genus Pteropus; species Pteropus alecto. Next base: position 269 of record NW_006436127.1, read on the forward strand.
GAGTGATTCATTTTGAATGATCATCAATTGAACTCTGATGTGAAATTTCCTCATGCCTCTTCTACCATTTACTCCCATCTTACTCTCCTTTCTATTCCACTGGCATTGATATGTGTATGTACACTTGCTCTGGATCTCTTCTTTTGTCCTCTTTCCTTTCTAAAAATGCTGATTGATGCAGTGTTGTGATAGGATACCAGGAATGACCCCCAGAGTAAAAGCTCAATGTTTCAGATTCTGTTTCCAACTTTGTGCTTTTTCTGAGTTTCTAGCCTACTAATCGTTAACTGAAATTTGGCTTTCCTGGGTCTCCTAGATTCTAA
>NW_006436128.1:0-418 GCF_000325575.1 Pteropus alecto
GTGTGTGCGTGTGTGTGCACGTTTGTGTGTGTGCATGTTTGTGTGTGTGCACGCGCGTGTGTGTGCACGCGCATTTGTGCGTGCATGTGCGTTTGTGTGTGCATGTGCGTTTGTGTGTGCATGTTTGTGCATGTGCGTGTTTGTGTGCGTGCGCACGTTTGTGTGTGTGCGTGTGCACGTGCGTGTTTGTGCGTGTGCGTGCACACGCGTTTGTGCATGCGTGTGCATGTGCGTGTTTGTGTGTGTGTGCGTTTTTGCGCGTGTGCGTGCACGTGTTTCTGTGTGCGTGCATGTGTGCGTGTCTGTGCGTTTGTGTTTGTGCGCGTGTTTGTGTGCATGTTTGTGCGTGTGCACATGCGTGCGTGTGTGCGTTTTTGCGCGTGTGCATGTGTGCGTGCATGTGTTTGTGTGTGCGTGT
>NW_006436129.1:0-479 GCF_000325575.1 Pteropus alecto
TGCACTTGCTAGGACTTCCAATGTTATAATGAATAGCAGTGATGATAGAGAACAGTCTTGCCTTGTTCCTAATCTTAGATGGAAGGTTTTTAAATTTTCGCCATTAAGTATAATGTTGGCTGAGGGTTTGTCGTAGATGACCTATATTATGTCAAGGTACTTTGCTTCTATATCGATTTTGTTAAGTGTTTTGATCATAAATGGATGCTGTATCTTGTTGAAGGCTTTTTCTGCATGAGTTGATATGATCATATGATTCTTGTTTTTTAATTTGTTTATGTGGTGTATCACATTAATTGATTTGCATATGTTGAACCATCCCTGTCCCTGAAGGATGAGGCCCACTTGACCATGGTGTATAATCTTTTTAATATGTTGCTGTATTAGGTTTGTTAGGATCTTATTTAGGATTTTTCCATCTGTGTTCATGAGAGACATTAGTTTGTAGTTTTCTTCTTTTGTGTTATCTTTACCAAGTT
>NW_006436130.1:0-452 GCF_000325575.1 Pteropus alecto
TGGTTACCATTACAAATATGTAAAGGATAGTTTTACATATATATACACACATACACACACAGTCATCCATGTTCTTCTGCACTTCCTTATCTCTATTCCCCTTTGTGAATTCGGATCTTTGAATCCTCCCCTTTTCAGTCATTATTATCTCAGTTTCTCCCTATGTATGCTGAACATTCATTACTATCTTGGTATAGCAATTCTCTTATTATTAAGCTTATAATGCCCTGTTCTTAGTAAGGGTTGCACTCCTCTGTTCATATTTGCCTGATAGTCACTACTCTTAATTATGTTTTGTTTTTTTGTTGGTTTTTTTTTTGTGTCATTTTGTTTTAGGTGAGCTGACTCCTTTCAGTATTTCCTGTAGTGCAGGCCTCGTAGTGAAGAATTCCCTCAATTTTTCTATGTCTGCAAAACTCTTTATTTCTCCTTCATATTTAAAGGAGAGCTTA
>NW_006436131.1:0-585 GCF_000325575.1 Pteropus alecto
GCACCTCTAAGCCCAGCATAGGTGGCAGCCATCTGTGGATTGCTTGGCGGCTCTTGCCAGGTGACACTGGACAGGGCACAGGCTGCAGCTGAATTTGGCCTGCAGTGAGGCCCCTCCCAGGAGGCTCTGGGGCCAGCATTCCCCATGGAAAGCTTCTGACCCAGCCTTCAGCTGGGGATGACACAACCAAAGGGCAGACTGGGCAGGCACCAGATCACTGCTAAAGCCAATTCTGTTCTGCAGAGTCAACCCCTCACTAGCCAGTCCTCACAACCAATCAACCCAAGGTCAGTCCCTCCCAATGATGTGCAAACAGCAATGAAGGCTCAACTATAATAGGAGGGTACACACAACTCAAACAAGGGACAGACCTGAAGCACCTAGTTCAAGTGACCAAGGAAGACTGTGCCACTGGGCCCCACAGGACATCTACTACATAAGGCTACTCTACCAAGACTGGGAGACATAGTAGCCCTACATAATACATAGTAACAAACATATAAAGAGGCAGCCAAAATGAGAAAACAAAGATATGGTATATATGGAGGGAAAATGAGTTGTTTGGCTTCAGGGTAAGGGTTGGAG
>NW_006436132.1:0-850 GCF_000325575.1 Pteropus alecto
ATGAAGCCTTAAGTCAGCAAAAGGAAAGAAATAATTAAAATTAGAACATAAAAAATTAAATCGAAAACAAAAGATAATAGAAAAAATAAATGCAACAAAGACTTGCTTCTTTGAGAAGGTTAACAAAATTGACAAACCCCTGGCTAGACTCACTAAAGAGAAGAGAAAGGATACAAATAAACAAAATCAGGGAAGAAAGGGAAGCCATTTATGATTGATATTGCAGAAATACGAAGGATCATACAAGAATACTATGAAAAAGTATATAACAGCAAATTTAATACCCTAGAAGAAATGGACCGGTACTTAGATAAATATAAACTTCCTAGACTGAATCATGAAGAACTGGAAATTCTAAATAGACTGATCAGCAGTATAGAAATGGAAAGTCATCAAAAACCTATCAAAAAGTAAAAATCCATGACCAAAAAGTAAAAGTTCACTAGTGAATTCTACCAAACATTCAAAGAGGATTTAATACCTATTCTTCTAAAACTCTTCCATAAAATCGAAGAGGAGGCAATACTTCCTAACTCATTTTATGAGGCCAATATTACCCTGATACCAAAACTTGGTGAGGATAACATGAAAAAAGAAAACTACAGATCAATATCTTCATGAACACAGATGCAAAATTCTAAATAAAATACTAGCGAACCAAATACAGCAACATATTAAAAAGACTATACACCACGATCAAGTGGGCTTCATCCCAAGGACAAAGGAGTGGTTCAACATACACAAATCGATTAATGTTATACATCACATAAACAAAATTTTTGAAAAGAATCATATGATTATATCAATAAATGTAAAAAAAGCCTTCAACAAGATACAGCATCCATTTTTG
>NW_006436133.1:0-483 GCF_000325575.1 Pteropus alecto
CCTTCTCCTCCTCCTCCTCCTCCTCCTCCTCCTTCAAAAAAATTTTTTTTGTAATTTCTTTGTCTGGTTTTGGAATCGGGGTTATAGTGGTCTCGTAAAATGAGCTTGGGAGGCTTCCTTCCTTTTAAATATTTTTTGGAATAATTTGAGAAGGATAGGTGTTACTTCTTCTTTGAATGTTTGGTAAAATTCACCTGCGAAGGCATCTGGTCCAGGAGTTTTGTTTGTTGGGAGTTTTTTGATTACTGATTCAATTTTGTCAGTAGTAACTGGTCTGTTCAGATTTTCTATTTCTTCTTAATTCAGCCTTGGAAGATTGTGTTTCTAGAGATTTATCCATTTCTTTCAGCTTGTCCAGTTTGTTGGCATATAATTGTTTGTAGTATTTTCTTATAATCCTTTGTATTTCTGTGGTGTCAATTGTCACTTCTCTTTCTATTTCTGTTTTTATTTCTTTGGGTCTTTTTTCTTTCTTTCTTTCTT
>NW_006436134.1:0-645 GCF_000325575.1 Pteropus alecto
CTCAGAGAAGCATTTTACTTGCTATCAGTTGATTAAGAAAGAGATGCATAAGGTGGGCTGCGGGGAAGGAGTGTGGCCCTCTCTAGGTATCAGACTGTTCACCAGCTCCGTGTGGTCTCCAGCGCTGATGCTTGCAAGACCAAGACCCTTTGGGTGTTTATGAAGGCTGCAATACTTGGGCATGTTTGATGTACACTGGCCATTGAAAACCATTGACCTGTAGCCCCTCTATCCTCTCTCCCTTGGTCAGGAGACCATGACTGAGAGTTCCAACTCTCTAAGCACATGGTTGGCCCTCCTGGCCACCAGCTCCCTCTCTCTGGTGAGTCCCAAAGTCACCTTATTAACAAATAAAAGACTTCTTTCTAGCTCTGGTCACTTTGGAAATTCATGGATTTCAGGAGCTCTGTTCCAAAAATGGGATGAAGGCCAAATGTATATTTATTATGGTAAATCATAGTATCACATACGTGTATATGCTACATGCATTTTTTTATATTTATACATATGCATATTATGCATATAAATACACATGGAAGACACAGATATATACATTTATGTAATTTTTGAGATGGGTGGGAGGTACTAAAATTGATTAGAAAAGAAAATGGAGAAAGGATAATTAAAAAATCCAAAAACACCAAA
>NW_006436135.1:0-415 GCF_000325575.1 Pteropus alecto
CATTTTATTGTTTCAGGTCTTATATTGAGGTCCTTCATCCATTTTGAGTTAATATTGGTGTGGTGATAGACAACAGTCTAATTTCTTTCTTTTTCAGGTGGCCTTCCAATTTTCCCAGCACTATTTATTAAAGAGGCTTTCCTTTCTCCACTGTATGTTTTTGGCTTTTTTGATGAAAATTATTTGCCTGTATAAATATGAGTTTACTTCTGGATTGTCGATTCTGTTCCACTGGTCCGTGTGTCTGCCTTGCTGCCAATACCATGTCATTTTCATTACTGTCGCTTTGTAATATAATTTGAAGTTGGGCAGAGGGATGCCTCCAGCCTTGTTCTTTTTTCTCAGGATGGCTTTAGCAATTCAAGGTCTTCTGTGCTTCTATACAAATCTGATGGTGTTTTGTTCTATTTCTTTA
>NW_006436136.1:0-556 GCF_000325575.1 Pteropus alecto
GTTTTGTCTGATATAAGTATTTATACCACAGCTTATTTTTTATTTCCATTTGCATTGTTGTGGAAAAATCCGAAACCAGTGCAACCAGTAACTCTGAGAGAAAGGAGAACTCAGGTTTATTAGGAGTAGTCCCAGAGGAGCTAGTGCTCTGAAGATCTGGGTAGTGAGCTCAGCTGAAATATTGCTTATACAGCAGAATTTTTACACAAGCTAATTGGTCAGTTTGAACTCAAACCTTTACAAATGACAGGGGTTACTATAGAGACTTCAAGTAGTAACATTGGTAGGGCAGGGAGTTGTCACAGGTTGCCGACAGATACAAATTGTTACAGAAGGTGGGAGCTGCTAGGGGTACAAACGGTTCAAATAGTTACATTTGTTGAGCAAAAGGCAAATAAGAGCTCCACAGTGAGCTCTTGCCTGCAGCAAGCATATTTACAGAAGCAGAACAAAAAAGCTGATTAGCTTTTAATGAAAATCCTGAAATTTCCTCTTTAGCATGAAATACCTTTTTCCATTTATTTACTTTCAGTCTGTGTGTGTCCTTCGACTGAAG
>NW_006436137.1:0-682 GCF_000325575.1 Pteropus alecto
GGCGTTCATGACTATGTTTGCACTGAATGCACAGATTTATTTGTTATTTCGTACCTTATTCTTAGAGGAGTATATAATGTCTTCTTTTGCCTGTTTAAGTTGTATCTATTCTTTTCGCAAATTATCTCATGACTGACTTGCTTCTTCTATAGAGACGAGCACTTAAGGCAGCGGTCCGATTGCCACATGTAAGTAATTTATAGTGCATCAGAAATATGAAATGAAATTCGACAGGTTCACTCTACAGGACACCAAGCCATGTGCTTTCATTAGTCCATACCCATTCTGTAAAAGTCCATGCCGTGCTTCTATTAGTACCTAACCATTCTGTAATAGTCTCTGGGCAATCCAACAGGTGTCACATTTGAATGATAACAATATCGTTGTTCTGTACCAGAGACATTCAAGGTAATGTGGCTTGAGGATTGTTACTACCCACAGTCCTGTTTTCTACAAGCAAATAGCACATATCAGGGAATTGGCCTTTTCCAGAAGTAGCAGTTTAAGTGCCATGGCCCAGGTTTTATCTAGAGATGGAGAAAGAGAAATAAAACCCCACCTGAGACCGAGTTCCCCTGCGAATCTCTCGGAGTGATCAGATCTGAAAGCCAGCATCGCTGACCACTGCCCAGTTAACCTGTTGAAACACAAGAACTCCGTTAGGACATTTTGGTAACTGCTC
>NW_006436138.1:0-1330 GCF_000325575.1 Pteropus alecto
TTTTTTCTTATGCTTTACTCCCCTTGTTTTAGCTCTGTTGAGTCTGTCCTAAAAAGACACATTTGTTCATCTCTGTTCTTCTAAAACCAAGTAATCTTACATAATAATGGAGATCGGAGAATGCAAAATATTTCTCTAGTTGGTGGTGGCAAGTGCTTATGCATAATACTGATCATTAAATAGAGTGATTTTGTACAAATTAATTAAAACCTTTCTCTCTTATTTTAATAGCCAAAAAGCAAGCTTTGGGACATGTGATAATTACATTCCAGGTAGGAAAGAGTTCAATATACTTTAAAAAAGCATGTATGATTATCCTCCATTCAAAGTGATCAAGCAGTAGCTGTCATGGAATATTATAAATATCAACTTTTTCTCTTCCAAGGAACTTTTTTCATGGCTCAGTGTACGCCTTCTAAAGATATTTTTTCTAAATCCAAAAATGATTATGCAAATATATATAGTACTATTAAGGTGAACATATTTACGTGTTAGTAATCATTTAATCTGATAATCTTACAGTTGAAAGGTGGTGAAGAAAACTGGTTAAAGAAGTTCTCACCCATGTCAGAAATGTCTTCTACTACATTTCTGATAGATTGTATCTGGCTTATAATTCGCTAAAAAAAGTCATTCCTTGACAAAACCAGTCACCCTGATGTTGAAGGACTTTATATATCAAGTGATTTTCCCTCATATATTGATCTAAAATATGCCTTTCATTCTGTATATTTTCTCAATAATCCTGCTTCAGTCTTTAGGAGATTCACAGGACAAGTCTATTTCCTCTTACATACAGTATTACTGTACATATTCAAATAAAGTGAGGATATCTCTCTTACTGGCCCCATTGGTAACTAAATGTCTTGAACCACTTCTAATAGGTAAATTTTACCCTCCTGTCACAATTCTGTAGGTATTCTTCATTTGTCAGTATCTTTATTAATATGCAACCTATAACGATGCAGTTCTTGGGTATATAACATTTACTTATAACTTGGAAAATGATTACTAAATAAAGTGATCTAAAATATTAGCATTTAGTCAATTGTATATTTACTAAATCTTTTATAACAGGCACTATATTAATTACTTTGAGGGCTACAGAAGTAGTTACCATATTTTCTGTCCTTCATAGAATTGTATTGTAACCAAAAGAGTAAAAAGCAAAATTCTAGACTGGATTAGATAGATTAAAAGGAAGCAGTAAAATGGTTTCTTTCCATTTATATTACAGACTATATTAGTTTCACAATCACCACTTTATATAGTTTTCTGTAAAAGTGGTAAAAATGAAAAAAAATCAATTTTTATTTTCTCATATTAATAG
>NW_006436139.1:0-788 GCF_000325575.1 Pteropus alecto
ACAAAGTGAATAAAGAAAAGGATCAAATGCCCTAGCTAGAGGATGGGAAAACCAAGGACACTCATTCACAATGGCAAGAAAAAAGATGTCAGGACTATAAAAATAATTTAAGGAGAACATGGGACACTATTAAAGGTCCAAACATCCATCTGATCGATGTAACTGAAGAAAATCAAGATGTTGAACAGGTGTTTGAAGAAATAATGATGGCAAACTTCCTAATCTGGTGAAAGAAATGGACATAAAACCCCAGGAAGCTCAGAGAATTCCAAAAATCGGGGATCCAAAGAGGTCCACACCAAGACACATCATAATTAAAATGCCAAAGCTTAAATACAAAGAAAGAATATTATAAGCAGCAGGAGAAAAGCAGATAGTTACCTATAAGGGAACACCCATAAGACTGGTAGCTTTTTTCTCAAAAGAAATTATGCAGGACAGAAGGGCTTGGCACAAAATATTCGACAGGATGAAGACCCAGGATATACAACCAAAGTTACTTTGTCCAGCAAAGCTCTCGTTTAGAGTCGAAGGACAGATAAAGAGCTTCCCAGACAAAAATAAGCTAAAAGAATTTATTACCACCAAGCTAGTATTACAGGAAATGTTGGAGGGATGTCTTTAAGAAGAAAAAACATGTATCAAAAACAACAATAAAGAATAGTAACAATTACATTCCTATTGATAAGTACCTCAAATAGAGAATTAAGTAACCAAAAGACAGAGCGGCTGAAAACATAAGAAAACAAGATCCCTACATATGAAAAAGAAGAGGATGGAAAAAGATA
>NW_006436140.1:0-882 GCF_000325575.1 Pteropus alecto
TTGATGACCTCACAACTATGGCGGCGCTGTGTCCATGCACTGCCATTTTTTTTTCCTCACGAAGACTATTCTTTATATTTTAATACTATTAGCTAAACAATAAAAGTAAAGCTCATTTTATTTCTAATCCTAATTTACAGATTTCAAATAAGCTTTTCTGGATTTCTGTCATCAAAAAAACAAATCTTTCTGAATGTAGCAGTAGCAGTAAAAACAAATAACGATCCAAGTAATTATGAAAAACTAAAGGGCAAAAGTTTCATACTAGTTTTAGTTTTGAACCTATTACATATTCACAAAGTTATCCAGAAAGAAGAAAAATGGCATAGATGATAGAGGCTCTGATCATCCCTCTGGCGACCAAATCAAAGTTGTGACAGAAACAAGGAGCAGCAGCAAGGAAAACTCGCCTGGGATCTAGAGGAACAAGCCATACAACTAGGGAGAAATTCAAGAAAACACCCTGCAACCGCATAAGGTAGGAGAGGGCGTGGACGCGTTGCTGCTCTGGCCAGAGGGGCTGAGTGATGGAGACGGAGGCAGCGGCAGAGGCAGAAGCCTTTTAAAGGGGCCGCGTCCGGGAGCAGATTTTCGCGGTGATGAACCTGCTCGCTCTGAGCATCAGTGCCAATAAGGCTGTGCGCAGGAGGCACCAGGGACTTATAGGGAGACATTGTCGGAGTGAGGGCCGAGGCGAGACTCGCTCGATAAAGAATTGCCGGCGATATCCATCGTTCCCTGTTGAGCCCTACCCGCTCCCAGTGCGTGGACACAGCGCCGCCATAGTTGTGAGGTCATCAAACTGGATAACAGAGGTCGCTCGACCCAGAGGATTCCCTGAAACCCACCTACCCTCAACTCAAGGCCCCATCAAAGCCACAT
>NW_006436141.1:0-532 GCF_000325575.1 Pteropus alecto
GAACTAACTCTGGGGGCCACTCCATCTGCAATAATACTCACTTGCCCCCTCTCTGAAGAATACCATTTATTGGAGGAGCCTGTTTTCGATCCCTGCCCTAATGCATCACTGTTAAAAGAACTGCAGTGCAGGATCCCTCGGGTGTGGGCTGAGACTAACCCACCCGGATTAGCAGCCCATCAGCCTCCTATTGTTGTGACCCTGTTGAGTTCTGCTGAGCCAATCAGCGTAAGGCAGTACCCCATCAGTCAGAAGGCTAAGTCCGGTATCGCAGTGCATATTCGGAGGCTCTTAAATGAAGGGATCTTAGTCCCCTGTCATTCGCCTTGGAATACCCCGCTGCCTAATTGCTTGTGAGCTATTGCGGCCACCGCCATCCTCACCAAAGAAGCACTGAAGTTGACTTTAGGGCAGACTATCCAGATTATAGCCCCCCATGTGGTGGAAACCATGCTCCGCAGCCCCCCTGATTGTTGGATTTCAAATGCATGGATCTTTCAATACCAGGTTCTTCTCCTTAACCCCCCACAAG
>NW_006436142.1:0-242 GCF_000325575.1 Pteropus alecto
AGAGTACGTACCCGCCTACTGTGCGCAGTTGGTACATGGCCCATGCTCAGAGATGAAGAAAAGATGCCTGCCCTCTCTTCCTGCCCTCAGGGGGCGGGGGGGCATGAGCTTGTCTTGGTGAGAAGCATTGTAAGGGAATGGAGTTAGCAGGGACTGTGTTTGACTTAAAGGTTACAGCAAGGCGACCCTCGCCCTCACCCTTCCCGATCCTGGCTCACTTTTTCCTAACTCAGGGTATGTAG
>NW_006436143.1:0-224 GCF_000325575.1 Pteropus alecto
TTGGTTAGACATCTATAATGTTCATCAAACGATCCCTCCAATTGCTCCCCCCCGTCTCCTGGCCCTCCACTTGGCCATCATACTAATGCTAACTGCATTCCCTCTTCCATGCTCCTTATGCCCAACTATCAACTACTACTTTGTACTTCTTTAACCCTTCACCGCATTCTTCCAGCCTCCCAACCTCTCTCCCCTCTGTTACCAAATTGTCTACTATATTTGTG
>NW_006436144.1:0-485 GCF_000325575.1 Pteropus alecto
TATTTATCTTTCTCTGTCTGACTTATTTCACTCACGTAATAACCTCTGGGTCCATCCATGTCATTGTGAATGGTAGGATTTCATTTTTTTAATGGCTGAGTAATATTCTATTGTATATACGAACCATAACTTTGTCCAATCGTCTGTCTGTTGTTGGGCATTTAGGTAACTTCCATATCTTGGCTATTTTAAATAGCGCTGCCATGAACATAGGGGTGCATAGATCTTTATGAATTATTGTTTTGATTTTCTTTAGATAAATACCCAGAAGTGCAGTTGTTGGGTCAAAAGGTATATCAATTTTTAATTTTTTGAGAAACCTCCAGACTGTTTTCTATAGAGGATGTACCAATTTGTAGTCTCACCAACAGTGTATGAGGATTCTCTTTTCTTTACATCCTCACCAACACTTGTTCTTTGATTTTTTGATGATAGCCATTCTGACAGGCTGGAGGTGATATCTCATTGTGGTTTTAATTTGCATT
>NW_006436145.1:0-431 GCF_000325575.1 Pteropus alecto
TTGGATATTAACCTCTTATCAGAGGTATCATTAGCCAATATCATCTCCCAATTAGTTGGTTGTCTTTTCAGTTTTGTTGATTGTTTCCTTTGCTGTTCAAAAATTTTTAGTTTCATGTAGTTCCATTTGTTTATTTTTTCTCTTGTTTCCTTGCCCGGGGAGATATATCCAAAAAGAAATTCCTATTAGTAATATCAGAGAGTTTACTGCCTATGTTTTCTTCTAGAAGTTTTATGGTCGCGAGTCTTACATTTAAGTCTTTAATTCATTTTGAATCTATTTTTGTATACGGTCTAAGAAGGTGGTCCAGTTGCTTTTCTTTTCTTATTATTTTGCATGTATCTGTCCAGTTTTCCCAAAACCATTTATTGAAGAGAATGTCTTTACTTTATTGTATGTATATTCTTGCCTCCTTTGTCATTTATTAAGTG
>NW_006436146.1:0-331 GCF_000325575.1 Pteropus alecto
CTGGATCATATGGTAGATCAATTCTCAGTTTTTTGTGGAACCTCCATACTGTTTTCCGTAGTGGCTGTAGCAATTTGCAGTCCCACCAGCAATAGATGAAGGTTCCTTTTTCTCCACATCCTCTCCAACATTTATTACTTGTCCTATTGATTTTAGCTATTCTACAGGTGTGAGATGGTATCTCATCATGGTTTTGATTTGCATTTCCCTAATAGCTAGCAATTTTGAGCATCTTTTCATATATTTGTTGGCCATTTGTATGCCCTCTAGGGAGAAGTGTCTGTTCAGGTCAACTTCCCATTTTTTGATTGGATCATTTGTGGTTTTTTTG
>NW_006436147.1:0-254 GCF_000325575.1 Pteropus alecto
TTAAGTGATCTGCAGTGATGGATCCCAGTGCGATAACGTGAACGTCGCGCCACGACCCCGAGGACCGCGTAGCGTCTGACCCGTTGCACGTTCTCCCCTCGCGGTGACGGTTGCTTCAGTGCCCGGACCCCGTGGCCGGGGCGAGGAAGACGACACCTCGTGAGGCACCGTGGTCTGGACGGGGACATGGACGCGCTGCTTCTCCGCTCGTGGGGCCCATCGTTTAGAGACTATCTCTGCAGGAAACGTGGGGT
>NW_006436148.1:0-478 GCF_000325575.1 Pteropus alecto
GATGCTGGCAGTGTCCCAGGAGGCACTGAGGGTCGATGACAGGTGTCATCGTCACCTGCGATGCCCTCAATACCGGGAGAGGCTGTGGCTGGCTCCCTGGAAGTGGTCTGGGAAAGCCTGGCCTTTGAGGCTGTGGAAGGACAAACGGGTTGAGGATGAGTGGTTGGCTGGGGAGTGGGGGAGGGGGAACGGACCTGGCCTGAGAGCTTGGAGAGGCTGTCGGGAGGACAGGTCACTGCCCCCTTAAACTGCCGCTTCCACGCCTGTAAGAATGAGGGACGGAAGTGAGGACACCTGGGCCGCAGCAGGTCCGCCGGACAAGGCCATTCCCTTCTTCCCGCAGAGGACGTGCCTGGGGCCGAGGACGGCTGCCAGGCCCCCGCCCTCGGGAATGGCTGCCTGGGGAGGCGGGGAGGGTCCCCCAGGGGAGACGGAAGGCTAAGGTGAGCATCCTGGGTCTGGCTTCGGCCCTGAGGCC
>NW_006436149.1:0-949 GCF_000325575.1 Pteropus alecto
CCACCCCCGCCCCCAGCGAGAGAGTGAGATTTAGAACTACAAGTGAAGAGACAAAGGAGATCAATTGAAATGACAGAGGGAGAATCCAATTAGAGCTGAGTCTGAGTCTAGAAGGCATCAGCACGCCCCCTCTGAAGGGTGTGCCTGCACCTGCAGCACTGAAGCCAGGAGCCACCATGTTTCCTTAGCCGACGCTTTGCCAGTTGCATTAGAGAGAGAGGCACACGCGTTCAGAGGAGGAGGAGTGGGGACTGGTTCAGAGATGAGAAATGGCATGGGAGGCGGAGCCTGAGACAAAGAAGAGAGGAACATGATGCTTCAGGAGCCACATTCTTTCTTTGTTGCCTCGGTTAATTTTAAAATCTTATTTTGCTAAAAGGCCATTTTAGACTCCTGATGACATTAGAAAGCCTCAAAATACCAATCAAAATAGGCGTTCCATTCAGTTTTTACAATTTCAGAGCTATGGTTGTCCAAGACGGTTTTAATAAAAGTAAGTTTGGGGATTTCCCTCTAATAGCTATTGATATTCCATATTATTTTTGGTCATTTCATCCATTTAGTAAGAAATGTGTATGCAGAGATATTGAGATGGGACATCATTTGTAAAATTCTTAATCTTTAAGCAGGAAATGAAATGGGACATCTCTTGCAGAGTTAATCTTTTCAGTAAACCTAGTTAAGTTTTCTTCCCTCCTTTCTTAGGGAAAAAGGCCCTCTCCCTCAAACCCTGATAATTGCCTCAAACTGGTAACTCAGATCCTCTGGCTAATAATAAGGGTCATCAGCCCATTGTTAAGCAGAAATGGTGTTAAGCCCGGCAGAGCCCTTAGAGTCTGAGCGGGGAGGGGACTTCAGGCCAAAGGTTTTTTTTTCTCTCTCTCTTTAAGAAATATATTAACCAAGCCTGTTTACCTTTACTCACTTAATAGGCAAATCAATAATAGAA
>NW_006436150.1:0-465 GCF_000325575.1 Pteropus alecto
CAAGATCCCATTCACAATATCACATTATAGTAATTGTTATGTCTCTAGCTCCTCTTGGTTGTGACAATTAGTACATTTAGTTTTTTCTCCTTTTATTTTTAATTTTTTAATTATTTTTTATTAGTTTCAAGTATATAGTACATTGGTTGGACATTTATATAGTTTATGAAATGGTCCTGCTGATTGATCTTTCTTCCCTCTGGCTCCATACCTAGTGATGACATTAATGCTGACTGCATTCCCTATGCCACGCTCCTCATCTCCGTGACCTTCTATCAACTACTAATTTGTACTTCTCTAACCCTTCGCCCCTTTCTCCCAGCCCTCAAAGCCCCTCCCCTCTGGCTGTCACCAGATTGTCCTCTATATTTGTGAGTCTGTTTTTGATCAATTTGTTCTTTTGTGTTCCTTAGCTTCCTCATATAAGCGGAATCATAAGGTATTTATCTTTCTCTGTCTGACTTA
>NW_006436151.1:0-294 GCF_000325575.1 Pteropus alecto
TTTGGGAAGGAGCCTGAAGTATAGGTAGGAGGTTTATAGGTCTTTGTGGAAATGCAAAGGGGCAGTTTCAGGCAAGAGCACCTGTGCTGGGGCAGGAAAGCGTAAGGAGTGTTTTCAGGAGGGTGAGTCACCCATTGTAGCTAAATTGAGGCCACAAGCAGGAAAGTGATGGGAAACAAGAGAACGATGTGGGCCATAGTGCCCGAGGCCTTATATCAATGGGCCTCTGGGACGCACTAGCTGCTTGTGGCTAAGTGAATATTATGATCAAAGGTATATTTTCCAGAGATTAAT
>NW_006436152.1:0-1105 GCF_000325575.1 Pteropus alecto
TCAGGATCTGACCATTCGGGTAAAATGCACTCGAACGGAAGGGGGTGGGAGAGGCCGAGCCTGGCTCAGATGACAGCCACCTCTTCTCAGTCACACAGTGCACCGAGCGACCCAACGATAAACGACCTACCATCCTAACGCAGAAGCTGGGACCCTCATTGACAAACCCGAGCAAAAGAAGGAACCCACAGTAGTATCCCAAAGAAAATTACAGAGTTAAGACGTGTGATTAAAAAAACCTTTCGGGTCGGCAGGCAGCGCACTCTGTGCGTTTACAAACTAGCTCCATTCTGAGAACCACCAGTCCAGCTATGAACGGTCCGCGTGGCACACGGAGCCGATGGCGCTGCCCTGTCACAGGTGATCCGTGCGGAAGGGCCGCAGCCCTCGTGACCCAAGGCCGCAGGAGCGAGGGTCAGTGACAGCGGGCTGCTGTACAGCGGCGCCAGGGGCTCTCTGCCCACCGCCATCTATCCACCAGGTGTCCAGTGAACGTGTCAGTCACTGTGGTCTCGTGCGCACAGTCCAGCCCCCAGAGTGGTGCTGACGAGGGCACCGTGGCCCTGACGCGTGCCTGCAGGCGGGAACAGCGGACACCCCCCAGACCTGTGCGTGTCAACGTCCCTTCGTGCAGAGGCTGCATGCTGTCTGGGTAAGGGCATGGTGGCCACAAGCATGCAGCATGCACTGCCACAGCATCTGCAGCCAGGGGAGCGGGGCCATGCAGGGGCAAACATAACGAAACCCAAGCTGACGACATGTGAAGAACAAAATAAAACGAAACAGACAGTCTCAATCTTCCCTAGCAACCAAACGTGTTAACAGTGTCCTGACCTGAAGGTGAGACGCTGAAAATAAACGGTACTTCCAAGTGATACTTTAAGAAAGTTATACTCCCTCCCAACGAAATGAACTGGCCTTTCCCATCACAGAGGAATCCAAAACCACGGAGACAGACAACAGAAAGGGGGTCGTTTGGCTGCACGTGTAAAATCTAACTTCTAATAAGCCCACAAGGACGTACTGTTTTGTGCAGCATTTCCTAGTATGTTGTGAGAACGTTAAAAGGGGCTGAGTGACCAAAAAAAAAAAAAAAAAAAAAAAA
>NW_006436153.1:0-1417 GCF_000325575.1 Pteropus alecto
ACATATATGTGTATGTGTATATATATATATATATACGCATACACATATACATATTATGTATGTATAATATGTATGTATACATATATATATATGTATGTATAATTAAGGGTAAAGTGACTATCAGGCAAATTGAAGCAGAGGAATACAACCCTTACTAAGAACAGGGAATTATAAACTTAAACATTAAGAAGAGACTTGCTATAGCAATATAGTAATGAAAGTTCAGCATACATAGGGACAAACAGAGAAAAAAATAACAGAAAAGGGGAGGATTCAAATATCCAAATTTGCAAAGGAGAATGGAGATAAGACACATAAAGAAGAAAATGCACGAATGTATATATATATATACTATCCTTTTCATATTCGTAATGGTAACCACACATCAAAAATTTAGAGCTGAAGTATGTAACATAAAACAAGAAGAACCAGAGGCAAAACACACAAAGTATAACATAAAATATAAAATATATAACAAAAAAACAAGAAGGACAAGTGGGAAAATCCAGAAAACCCAAACAAAATTAGAAAAAAAAATACAAACAAGGACAAGGAAGCAATGGAAACACCAAGCTACCATAAGTAAAAAAACAAGATGGCTATAGAAAAACCTCATTATCTCAATAATCACCCTAAAAGTAAATAAACCGAACTCACCAATAAAAAGGAACAGAGTTGCAAATTGGATCAAAAAACAAAGACCAACCATATGCTGCCTCCAGGAGACATATCTCAGTTCCAAAGACAAATATAGGCTCAAAGTGAAAGAGTGGAAAATAATATTTCAAGCAAATGGCATTCAGAGATAATTGGGAGTGGCGGTACTAATATAGGATGAAATAAACTTCAAAATAAAAAAGGGAAGGAAAGATAGGGAGGGACACTTCATAATGATAAAGGGAATTATACACCAAGAAAATATAACACATTAATATCTATGCTCTCAATCAGGGAGCCCAGAAATATGTAAAGCAATTACTAACAGAATTAAAGGGAGAAACAGACCAAAACACAATCATAGTATGAGACCTAAATACCCCACTGTCGGATATGGACAGATCATCTAAACAGAAATTCAATTAGGAAATAACATCTTTAAGTGACATGTTAGACCAACTGGACATAATTGACATTTATAGAGTCTTCCATCCCAAAACAGCTGCTTATACATTCTTTTCTGGTGCACATGGAACATCCTCAAGGATTGACTACATACTGGGACACAGAGATAGCCTCAACAAACATAAGAGGGTTGAAATCACACAAGCTATATTTTCTAATTATAATACTTTGAAACTATAGATCAACTGTCAAAAAAAAAAAGCAGGAAGAAACACAAATACATGGAGATTAAACAACATACTACTGAAGAGTAACTGGGACAGAGAAGAAATAAAAAGAGAGGTCAAGAGATACA
>NW_006436154.1:0-361 GCF_000325575.1 Pteropus alecto
CCTTCGAAGCAGTGTTTTGGGTTTCTTCAGATAAAATATACAGAAGTGAAATTACTTGGTCCTTCTTTGTCTCTTGTTATAGCCTTTGTTTTAAAGTCTATTTTGTCTGGTATAAGTATTGCTACCCCAGCTTTTTTGTTTCTTTTTTCCATTTTCATAAAATATCTTTTTCCATCTTTTTACTTTCAGGCTGAGTGTGTCTTGATATGAGGTCAGTCTCTTGTAGGCAGAATATGTAAGAGTCTTGTTTTCTTATCTAGCCACTCTATGTCTTTTGATTGAAGTGTAAAATCCATTTACATTTGAAGCAACTGCTGATAGATATGTAATTGCCATTTTATTATTCATGTTTTTGATATAT
>NW_006436155.1:0-474 GCF_000325575.1 Pteropus alecto
AGAGGCAAAATATGATCAAGATTAATTTTTAAAATTTCTAATGTTTTTCCGGAAGTTAATGCAGTAAGGATTGATCTCTACTTCTATAAGTTGCAGATATGAAAAACTCAGTATCATAAAAATGGAATTAAAATGTTGACTTAATGTCTCCTGGATGTCAGAAAGACTATGAACATTGCATTCTTGAGTTATTAAAGAAGATATATTTAAATTTATGGACAAGAAAATAATATTTCGAAAAAGCGTCAAGAAAGGGAAAGTTCTCACTCACGAATCTCCAATTCTTTATTACATTTCCTAAATAAGCATGAAATGGGGACATGAGGTTTTAGGTGAATGCTGCCATTGAGAGAAAAAAGCCACAGCCACTGTTAAAGGATATAAATTTCCTTAGTGGCAAAAGTATAGAAATATGCAAGGTTAACAATGTAGAGAACAGTATAATTTGCTTCTTGACAGAGATTAGGGCTTCTG
>NW_006436156.1:0-1391 GCF_000325575.1 Pteropus alecto
AGATACAAAGAAATAGAAAGATGTTCTGTGTTCTTAGATTGGAAGAATCACCGTAGTTAAAATGACCATATTACCTAAAACATTATACAGATTTAATGCAATCCCCATCAAAATCCCATCAGCACTTTTTAAAGAAATAGAAGAAAAAAAAATCATCAGGTTCATGTGGACGCACAAAGGACCTCGGATTGCCAAAGCCATCCTGAGAATTAAGAATTGGGCTGGAGGCATCATTCTGCCTGACTTCAAATTACTACAAAGTGACAATAAGCAAAATAGCATGAAAATGGCAGAAAAACAGACACATGGACCAGTGCAACAGAATCGAGTCCAGAAGTAAATCTATGTTTATTTGGGCAAATAATTTTTGACAAAAAAGCCAAAAAATATACAGTGGAGAAAAAAAAAAAGCCTGTTTAATAATTGGTGCTGGGAAAACTGGAAAGCCACCTGCAAAAGAATGAAACTAGATTGTTGTTCTATTACCACACAACAAAGTTAATTCGAAATGGATTAAGGACTTGAATATAAGAATTGAAATAATAAAATGCCTAGAAGAAAGCATAGGAACTCAACTCAAGGACCTTGGACATAAAGAGGATTTTATGAATTTGACCTCAAAAGCAAGGAAAGTAAAAAGCAAAAAATGAAAGAATGGGATGACATCATACTAAAAAACTTCTGCTCAGCAAAGAAATTGTCTACAATGTAAAGAGACAACCATCTGAATGGGAAAATATATTTGCAATCAACACCTTCCATATGAGGCTTAATATCCAAAATATGCAAAGTACTTATACAATTCAATAACAATAAAAAACAAACAACCTAATTAAAAAATAGGCAGAGGGCCTGAACAGACACTTCTCCCAAGAAGACATACAAACAGCCAGCAAACTTATGAAAAGATGCTTATCATCGCTAGCTATTAGAGAAATGCAAATCGATACCACAATGAGGTACCATCTCACACCTGTTAGACTAGCTGTTATCAATACTACAAGTAATAATAAATGTTGGAGAGAATGCAGAGAAAAAGGAATCCTCATACACTGCCGGTGGAACTGTAGATCGGTACAGCCACTATGGAAAACAGTATGGAAGTTCTTCAAAAAATTAAGAATTGATCTACCATGTGATCTAGCCATCCCTCTACTTGGTAATTACCCCCCAAATCTGAAAAGTCATAACCGAAAGGATATTTGCACCCCAATATTCATAGCAGCATTATTCACAGTGGCCAAGATATGGAAGCAACTGAAGTGTCCTACAATTGATGATTGTATATACAATGGAATATTACTCAGCCATAGAAGAAATGAAATACTGCCATTTGCTATAATATGGATCGATTTTGAGATAATCATGCTAAGCAAAATAAACCAGACGGA
>NW_006436157.1:0-513 GCF_000325575.1 Pteropus alecto
ATGGTTACTTATGAGTAACAGCCAGGTAGAAAACACGTTTTTTTAAAACATTATCACGGCATATATTTTTTTTATAAACAATCATCTTTGTGCATGTAACTGCATTAGTAGAAACAGCCTTTGAGGGCTGTTTCTTTCTATTCTTTTTTGAACATCCACTAATCTAGCAATAGGAAAATATTGAAAAACATTATTTATGATTATTAATTAATGCAAATTGTATGATAAGGATTGTGAGAATATGGAAACATATCTACATCTATGGAGAGATAGATAGATGATAGATGATGATAGATGATGATAGATGATAGATAGATAAAGATAGATAGATAGATAGATAGATAGATAGATAGATAGATAGATAGATGATATAGATAGATTTAAAATACACAAAAATTGACAAAGAGTGTACTAGGGGTCATGGATGTTATATAGTTGAAAAGCAGTTACACCTATTAATTATTTGAAATAAAGTAAATTTAAAAAATAGGTACAAGGAGGACATGCTGAACT
>NW_006436158.1:0-291 GCF_000325575.1 Pteropus alecto
AGGTCTAAGCATCGTTTGTCCTAAGTTTTAAGCACGGTTCTCAAAGAAATACAGACCTTCGGGCCACGTTCTACGGCCGGGGAAGGCCGACGCATAAACTCAGAGAATGCCACGCGGGCAGAGGACAGCGCACGCTAAACCACAGCCTCGTGTCAGGCTTTGGGGCACCCGCTCCACCCCATGGCAGCCTCTCTCATGACCAGGAGGCCATGCGGACTCCTTACACGGGTCAGGGCTGTCCAGTTCCTTCCCAGCCAGGCCTGGATAAAGCCCTGTCACCACCCCTCACGG
>NW_006436159.1:0-956 GCF_000325575.1 Pteropus alecto
TCATCTATCATAGGACACTTAGGTTGCTTCCATGTGCTGGCTACTATGAATAATGCTGCTATGAACATCAGTGTGCAAATATCTTTTTGGATATGGGTTTTCAAGTCTTTGGGGTAAATACCCAGTAGAGGGATCGCTGGATTATGTGGTAGATCAATTCTTAGATTTTTGAGGAAGCTCCATACTGTTTTCCACCAGCAGTGTATGAGGATTCTTTTTTCTCTACATCCTCTCCGGCATTTGTTATTACTTGTTCTGTTGATTATAGCTATTCTAACAGGTGTGAGATGGTATCTCATTGTGGTTTGATTTGCATTTCTCTAATAGCTAGCGATGTTGAGCATCTTTTCAAATCTCTGTTGGCCATTTGTATGTTCTCTAGGGAGAGGTTTCTGTTCATGTCCTCTGCCCATTTTCTGACTGGATCATTTTTTTGTTGTTATTGAGTTGTATGAGTTCTTTGTTTATTTTGGATATTAGGCCCTTATCGTGGCATTTCTTGCAAATATATTTCCCATTGGACTGGTTGCCTCTTTACCTTGTTTACGGTTTCTTTTGCTGAAGAGAAGCTTTTTAGGTTGATGTAGTCCAACTAATTTTTTTGCATTTACTTCCCTTGCTTTTGAGGTCAAATTCATAAAATCCTCTTTAAGTCCAAGGTCCTTGAGTTTAGTTCCTATGTTTTTTTTTCTATGTATTTTATTGTTTCAGGTCTTATATTCAGGTCCTTAATCCATTTTGAGTTAACTTTGGTGTGAGGTGATAGACAACAGTCTAGTTTCATTCTATTGCAGATAGCTTTCCAGTTTTCCCAGCACCACTTATTGAAGAGGCTTTCCTTTCTCCACTGTATATTTTTGGCTTTTTTGTTGAAAATTATTTTCCCACATAAATACTGGTTTACACCTAAACTCTCGATTATATTCCACTGGTCTGTGTGTCTGTTTTGCTGCCAA
>NW_006436160.1:0-403 GCF_000325575.1 Pteropus alecto
GCATCTTTTCATATGTCTATTAGCCATCTGTATTTGTCCTTTGGAGAAGTAGCTGTTCAGGTTTTCTGCTGTTTTTTTAATTGGATTGTTCGTTTTTTTGTTCTTCAGTTGTATAAGTTCTTTATATATTTTGGATATTAATCCCTTATCAGATGTATCATTAGCGAGTATCTTCTCCAAAAAAGTTGGTTGTCTTTTTGTTTTGTTGATGGTTTCCTTTGCTGTACAAAAACTTTTAGTTTGATGTAGTCCCATTTGTTTATTTTTTTCTTTTGTTTCCCTTGCCCAAGGAGATATATCTGAAAAGAAATTCCTGTTAGTAATATCAGAGAGTTTACTGGCCATGTTTTCTTCTAGAAGTGTTATGATTTTGGGTGTTACATTTAAGTCTTTAATCCATTTT
>NW_006436161.1:0-1379 GCF_000325575.1 Pteropus alecto
CCCGAAGTCACAGACCTACGCGTGCCTGGGACCCGGTGTGGAGTGGAGGCCGCGCTGGGCCGGGAGTGGACCCTGCTGAGGCAGGACCGTTGTCCGTTTCCCGGTGGGCCAGAACCAGGACAGATGTTCCTGCAGCTGCCCACGGGGGACGCGTCGCGGAGGCCCCGGGGAGGCGGGGCTGGGCACGTTGCAGTCACCCTTCCTGTTAGCAGACCTGACGGCCATCTCGTCCGGGTTCTTTTTTTAACTTTTTTGCTTTTGCCAGTTGCGTGAAATTTGCTAGTGGCCAAAAAAACATAGACGTTTAACCCTCTAAATCCAGCGACCGTGTCTAGGGCACTAGGGTGAGGGGTCGGGTTTGAGGGGCGTCGTCTGGCGGCGTCGGTTCCCGGCTGAGGGTTGACCCTGCCACGTGGCGTCGCGTCCCACGGCCGGGTACAGTTGGCAAGAGCAGGGCCGTGGCTCGGAGGCCCGGAGACCTTCCACAGTCACTTTAGGACAGGGCGCTTTTGGCGGGCGTGCAGGCGGTGGTGTGTGTCCAGCTGTGACAGATTCTGCTCGCTCCGAGCTCCCCCTGTGGCCGGGGCTAGAGACCCAGGCCCACGGCGCACGGGCCAGCGGATTCCCACGTGGAAGACGAAAGACGGCGCCATCTGAGTGCGCTCGCCGCCCCGCCCCCGCCCGCTGGAGCGCTGCTTTTTTTCTTTTAGAAATAAGCTTTTAGAAAGAATGCCGTGTTAAAAGTCAGGTGAATTTGGCCAAGGATATCATGCATGTGTTCAGTGTTCTTTGTGATGAGGACAATGAGTTCTTAAATATTTTCAGTGCCTCGACGATAGATAAATACACAAAGGCAGCAGTGGATGCTCCTGGAACACTCAGAGCCCTTCGATTTCGTTATTATAACAGACGCGCGGATGAGCGTATGGCGCTCCTTCTAGTCCTAAGACTGTGCTCGGCTCCATGGGGGGGCTTCAACCGCGTCCCCACCCCCACCCCGGAGAGCTCGCGGTCCAGGGCAGGACGGGCACAGACCTGCCGCCTCCCAACCTCCCTGGCTCCCGCAGGAATGGCGAGGGCCCATGTTACCCAAACATGTCCCTTTCCTGAATCTGGGATGTCATCGCAGAAGATTGGCTCACGCTTGCCAGTTTCTGCGTTTGGATGGCAGGGGGTTGGCAGGCAAGGGGAACCGGCTGTGACAGGGCTGGGGGACGCGCCATGGGCATTGGGGCCAGCCTCCAGGGGACGGGACGGGGAAAGCAGCTTTCATCCACTGCCCGACGTCTGCCGAGCTGTCAGAGGCACGAGGGAGGGTCGTGAAGTTGACCTTCACACCAGCCCCTGACGTGCGGGTGTCGGCGAAACAGGTGACCAGA
>NW_006436162.1:0-257 GCF_000325575.1 Pteropus alecto
TCTCTCGTGGCTCCAGACCAGGAAGGAGCCCGTCCACATTGACGCCTGGGTCTCCTTAGGGACCTAGGACTCAGGGGTCGAAGTGCAAGGTCACTGAGCAGTCACAGGCGCATCGACAGGGTGTTGGGACATCTACCTGGAGGGTGACCTCAGACACAGAGGGGGCAACCCCCCTTCCACACCCAGGGCCAACTCCTTCTGCTACAGGACATGCCACACCCAGCCTGGCCGCTGCGTTTAGGCTGCAGCTAAAGGGT
>NW_006436163.1:0-378 GCF_000325575.1 Pteropus alecto
TTAGCTCTATTTTTATGGTTAGAATCAGGGTGAGGTGTCGGGTTATTGTTAGTGTTAGAGTTTAGGGTCAGGTTTAGGTTTCGGGTTATGGTTAAAGTAAGGGTTTAGGGTGAGGTTTAGTGTTAGTTTTAGGGTTTGGATTAGGTGTTAATTTTAGAGTAGGGATTAGGATACAGGTTAGCTTCATATTTAAGTTTAGTGTTAGGTTTAGGATTCTGGTTAGGGTTAGGTTCAAGTGTAGGGTTAGGATTAGGGTTCGGCTTACATTAGAGTTAGTGTTAGGCTTATGGTTAGTGTTAGAGTAGGGTTAGCTTTAAGTTTAGGGTTCAGATTAGCATCAGATGTTAGAGTTAGGGTTAGGCTTAGGGTTAGTGATAG
>NW_006436164.1:0-651 GCF_000325575.1 Pteropus alecto
TCCACCACCCACTCTATGTTCCCTTTGTCTTCAGTAAGCACCTCAGCCTGTTAGGTCTTTACCTGGTGTGATCGTACAAACATTCATTCCTGAAGGCCCCGGGCATTTACATGGGAGACGAGTCTTTTCCCTTCTTTTGCTCATTCTGAGAAGTCTATTCACATACCTCTTCCTCAAATTTCCTTGTCACCAATTTTCCAATCATATTTCTTTCAAGCTCATGACTGTCCAGGGGCATGAGAAAAAAGCAATCGATATTATTATATTTGTTACTGTGGCAAAGATTTTCAAAAACAACATAATCTCCCAGCTCCTGACTCCTTAGAAATGATTGATGAGCAGCATCCAATGGAAATAGGTTGCAGATCTCTATTGTTAAACCAAGCCATGGACTGCCTATCAGATCTGTCTTTACTGAGAGACATAGAGATTATCAGCATCTTTAACTATAACCCGATTAGAGAACTGCAGAAATCATAGAAATAATTTGAAAACTTATCCTTAAAACTCTTTCTTTAGAAGCACTATCAGCTACAAAATCTGTAGTAGCCAAGATTCTCAAAATAAATACAACCAATAAGATGAATCATGAATAGACACAATAGATAGATAGATTGATAGATGATATATATAATACATATATGATATATC
>NW_006436165.1:0-373 GCF_000325575.1 Pteropus alecto
ATATACAATTATTTTCCAAACATGTCCGTCTAAACCGTACCTACCTCCTGAGCTGCAGGCCCATCTAATGGATTGCTTACTAGTTAATTCCTTGTAGCTGTCCTTCAGGCATCTCTGCGTCACCATCTGTAAAATTCATCACTTTCTCTCCTGTACACCTGACCTTCCACCTTTGTCTCCTGTGTCACTAAATGTTACCACTAACCATTCAGATGCCTAAGTCTGTAACTGGGTGTTGTTCTAAATTAAATGTTTCTCTGCCTCTTATCTCCTACGTGGAACAATCCTCAAGTCCTCCTGATTTAACTTAATTCATATCTCTTTATTGATTCACATAGCTCTACCTTCTCATGGCCGCTACTTTGCCTTTTGT
>NW_006436166.1:0-562 GCF_000325575.1 Pteropus alecto
CTATTATGCATTAGTGCTGCCGTGAACATAAAGGCCCTGTGAACATAGATCTTTACGAATTGGTGTTTTGGGTTTCTTTGGATAAATACCAACAAGTGCAATGCTAGGTCAAAAGGCAGATCCATTTTTAATTTTTTGAGGAATTCCTCCAGACTGTTTTCTGTAGCAGCTATACCAGTTTGCAATCCCAACATTGTACAAGGGTTCCCTTTTCTCTGCATCCTTACCGACACTTGTTCTTTGATTTATTGATCATAGCCATTCTGACCGGTATGAGGTGATATTTCATTGTGGTTTTAATTTTAATTTTTTTGATGATTCGTGACCTTGATCATCTTTTCATATGTCTGTTGGCCATCTGTATTTCCTCTTTGGAGAAATATCTATTCAGGTCTTCTGCCCATTTTTTAATTGGATTGTTTGAGGGTTTTTTTTTGTTGTTGTTGAGTTATATGAGTTCTTTATATATTTTGGATATTAACTCCTTATCAGATGTAACATAGGTGGATATCTTCTACCTTGAGTCCTATTTATAATCCAACATTCAATTTACATTAGACCT
>NW_006436167.1:0-612 GCF_000325575.1 Pteropus alecto
TATCAATCCTCCAGCTATCACCAGTTTTGAAGACTTGATTGCCAGTTGGCTGGTAGGTAATTGAATTCTAGAATCCCACTCTTACAGTGTGCTTCTGAGCTCTACTTGTATAAATTGTCTTCGGTCAGTTTCTCCACATCACATGGATGAGAATTTTGATGGTGTGGTCTTCAGGAGGAAAAAAAGCCTGTAGGGGAATGAAGCAGCAAACAGGGAAGGAAAGGAGCTGAACAAGGCTGTGTCTCTGGTTAAGTGTGGACTTCACTTGATCCATGGTGAGCTGTAGAGTGTAAATTGCACCACAGAGTTATCCACACTTGAGTCAAAGAACCAGGACTTGTGGCTCAATATCAGTTGGGCGTCGGTTGCTCTTGGGGTTGGAGGTATAACTTCCTAGGTGCATCAGGATGAGGTAGTTCCTGTCGTCCCAGCACCTTCTGTGGAGAAGTTCAAGTTCTTCGCCTTTAACTGCAGCATCGGTGGCATCTGGAGGGTGAACATACCATTTAGTAAAGGCCAACACTGAGATTACTCTTACTTGGCTGGTTCAGCGTCCTGACAGGACACCATTATTAGTCAAAGTGTGGAAATTATCTTGGTGCAAAAAGAAGG
>NW_006436168.1:0-695 GCF_000325575.1 Pteropus alecto
CAGAATTCTCAGGGCAGCCAGGGAAAAGAAAATGAACACATGTAAAAGAAAACCCATTAGATTATCCTCAGACCTCTCAGCGCAAACCTTACCAGCCAGAAAGAAATTGAATCAAATAATTAAACTATTAAGTGAAAGGAACTAGCAGCCTAGAATAGTGTATCCAGCTAAGCAATTCTTTAGACATAAAGGAGAAATTAAGACCTTTCCAGACATACAAAAATTGAGGGAATTCTCAACTATGAGGCCTGCGCTACAGGAAATACTGAAAGGGATTAGCTCACCTAAAACAAAATGACAAAAAAAAAATATATACAAAATTAGGAGTAAAGTGATTATCAGGCAAATAGAAGCGAGTAAAGTGATTATCATGCAAATAGAAGCAGAAGAGTGCAACCCTTACTAAGAACAGAGCATTATAAGCTTAAATTATAAGAAGAGAATTGCTATAGCAAGATAGTAATGAATGTTCATCATACATAAGGACAAATTGACATAATAATGACTGAAAAGGGGAAGAGTCAAAGATCCAAATTCACGAAGGAGAATGGAGATAAGGCATGCGCAGAAGAAAATGAATGACTATATATATAACTATCCTTTACATATTCACAATGGTAACCACATGCCAAAGATGCGGAACTGAAGTATATAACATGAAAGAAGAAGGACCAGAGGGAAAACCCACAAAACCC
>NW_006436169.1:0-256 GCF_000325575.1 Pteropus alecto
CCATTTATGAGAGCATCTAAAAGAATAAAATACCTTTTTTAAATCAAAGTCAAATTTAACCAAAGAGGCAAAAGACCTGCACGATGAAAACTATCAAATATTGCCGAAAGAAATTAAAGAAGACCTAAATAAATGGAAAAACATCCTGTGTTCACGGATGGGAAGACCGGATACAGAAACATACAGAAAGTCACCAACAGATTCAATGGCCTACCCAAATGTCAATGGCCATTTTCGAAGTAATGAAAAGGCTATT
>NW_006436170.1:0-325 GCF_000325575.1 Pteropus alecto
ACCATAATTCATTGCACAGAAGACGCTACTCTGCTGGAATCTGGGACAGCAGAGCAATAATAACACGGGTAAGGTAAATGGTGATAAAACGAGAAGGATGGCGGGTGAAAAAGGGAACTAGAGTAGGGAGTGTGTATTCTGAGAAAGGGAGAGGGTTTTCCATTTAGAAATGGATGTCTGCTAAGGCTGCCAGAGAAGGTGGCATTTATAAAATGGAAATACAGTGGCTAGTTTTCAGGCTTATGGAGATGATTACTATGAAGACGCACAGATGCTTAAACAATCTTTCGTAGGTCCACTTTGGACCTGGACCTAAGAGATCTCT
>NW_006436171.1:0-338 GCF_000325575.1 Pteropus alecto
AGACTGCTAAGGCCCAGCCTGGTGCCATGGGCCCGCGAGGGACAAAGCAAGAAGCTCGTCCGGGAGGGAGGGGTGCGAAGACCCAATGGCAGCCTTGGGAGGGCCCCCTGAACGGCGCGGCTGTCCCCTTACTGGTGAGCTACCCGAAGAACAGAACAGCGCCATGTCTCCCGTCCTGCGCGCCTGCTGGTGGCTGGAGTGTGCTGCCACTTTGTGACTTGTGACACTGCTGTGCCAGGCCCTGCTGCGCAGACAGACACGTTTTCTCCCTGAACCGCATCTGCATTCACGTCCTTCCCGGCCCGCCCAGCACCCCAGAGTTCTCGCCCACTGCCGTC
>NW_006436172.1:0-315 GCF_000325575.1 Pteropus alecto
GATCAAAGAAACACCTGCATCAGAGCAATGCTTTCCCCATAGCCGGTCACGTGCGGGAAGCAAGAAGGCACATGACTTCTGCCGCTGTGGTCTAAACTAAAAGTCGGATTCTCTGCTCCCCTGTCATCTTCCAATAGCTGAGGTTAAACTGGGTAGTTATTTTCTTTTCCTCTGGAAGAAACCTTCTGAACTATAGAAGGCTGTAACTAATGAAACTCCACATTGCTCACGGAGTTAACCAAAATGTTTTCCTCTCTAATTAAGAAAATACATAAAAGAAAAAGACTGCCATTTGCAACAACATGGATGGACCTT
>NW_006436173.1:0-801 GCF_000325575.1 Pteropus alecto
TCTTCTTCTTCTTATTGTTCCTATACAGGAAAGAAAGTCTGTGTCACTGGGCAGGCCCAGGTCGGGTTGGAAGGCCCCCAATTAATGGTCAACGGCCGAACCCTTCTGGCTTTGAGACCTGTGCTGTTTACTTGAGTCTTCACTCATTTATTCTGGTTTTTGGCTCAAAAACATAGAGACCATTCAGGCATGGTCCCCCATCCAGGGCTGGCAGCCACTCTGGAATTGTGGATTCAGCCCATCACTTAACTCGCCACGTGGCTTGGGACAAGTTGCTTTGCCTCTCTGGGCCTCAGGGTCCTTGTCTGTAAGATGAGGATAATAATAGAACCTGTTTTCTGGGGTTGATAGGAGGGGTCAGTGAGAAACTGCGTGGAATATTCTGGCCTAGGCGTAGCTTCCGGCAGAGCTCAGCAACACCAGCCTCTGTAATCTTTGTCTTCATTAATAATGGATTCCACAGAAAAGCTGCTGGGACAGGTCTGATAGAGCACATGGAAACACAGGGACAGACATGGCTCATTATCACCAGGGATGGGGCAAATGAGGGGCTCGAATAGCTCAGGGGCTGTGGAGAGTGAGTGCACAGGAAGGAGGTCCAGCTGGGGCCAGCACAGGCAGACAGGTGAGGCCAGAGTGCTCCCAGAGCCTGGGGAGGGATGTGAGTTCACAGCAGGGCTGGCCTGTGAGGGCCTCAAATGCCCTGGGAGGGAAGTTCGTACAGCCCATGGAAGGGAAGCCACCTGGCATGGCAGTTAACATTGCTTGATCTTGGCTGTTGTTAAGACTAGAACAGTGGGA
>NW_006436174.1:0-1659 GCF_000325575.1 Pteropus alecto
TGCCACTGCTAGGACACGTCCTAGATCAGAAATGGGCAACTGTGTGCTGTAGGTCAAATCTGGCCCTCTGTTTGATTTTGTAAATAAAGTTTTATTGGAATGCTGCCATGCCAATTTGTTTACATACTGTTAATGGCTGCTCTTGTGCTAAAATGGCAGAGTTGAGTAATTGTGACAGAGGCCATGTAACTGACAAAATCTGAAGTATTTACATCGGGCTTTCTACAGGAAGTGTTTTTCTAACTCTGCACAGACACATGTTCCTTAAAGTGTGGTCCAAGGACCAGCAGCAATGACTTTACCTGGGAGCTCGTTAGAAATGCGGTCTCGGCCTTGCCAGACCTCCGGAAAGTCAGAGTCCGCAAGTTAATGTACCCTTAAGTGATCCCTGTGAAAGTTTGTGAAGCTCTGCCCTGAAGACGTGCACGCATGCGTGAATGGGAGACAAGCCCAGAAGTGTCCATAGCAGCATCGCTCAGAGCAGCCGCAGACAGGACACAACCAAACATCCATCGGTAGCAAAATAAAACAGTTGTAGCGTCTTCACACGTGGAGAATACTGAACAGGAAAACGAGTGGACTACGCACAACTCTGTCCAACAACGGGAAGTAAAGTTAATGGTGGACAGAAATTCGGTGGTGGTCACAAAGGTTTTATAATGTGTTAAAATGGACATGTAGGCACATTCTGTATAATGTTTCAGAATGAAGGCAGAAATGGAAACAGGTAAAAAATTACTTGGAAACTTTAGTAGTTGTTAGTTAAATAATTGTGCTATGCTCGCAGCTGATCGCGGCCAGATCTGAGTTAGCATCACAGCTAAGAAACCCCGTGCCTTAAAACAGTCGACCTTAGCTCCTGAAATGTGGGTTTGGGAGGCAGGAGCAAAGAGACCCGAGTTCCAGCACAGAAGCCCCCATGATGGGGAAAGGGTCTGGGACTGGGAGGCAGTGAAGAGGACAGCCAGCTGGCCGGAGAGCCTTGGCCTGTGGCCGGCTCGTGGCCTGAGCCCTCACCTTCCTCTCTGTCCGCCTGTCCCCGCTGATGGGAGGAGCTGTGCCGACAGGTGGCGGGTGGAGGCGCCGCTAGCCCTGTGTGCTCGGAGAGGAGAGAGCTCTGAAGCCCTGGTGTTCCCGCCTCGGGACAGACAGTGACGCTGTCTAGTTGGTGTAAGGGCGTGACAGTGCCACACTGAGGCCTCTCGTCCGTGGAGAACAATCAGATGACGGGTTTTTGGCGTCCTCATTTGAACTGCCTTTCTCTAGGAGTGAACCAGTGCAGTGAAAAGTTTGTAAACATCGGATAGAGTGGAACCGTTTTGAGGCCGGCCTCCCAAGCTCCGGGCCGGCTTCTAAGCCGAAATGGCTGATGGAATTTGGGCTGTGGAAGGAGCTTGCTCTCAACATCTCGGTTCGAAGTTGTTCCCCGGCCCCTTTCTTCATGATGCAGCGTAGAGAGAGGCTTGCCTTCGGGGCAGTGGTGACGGGAAAGCCGCCCGCGTGATGTGAATCTGTTCTGTTCAGGCAGAGCCGGGGCCGTAGCATCGGCAGCGTCGGAGAAGGTTCGCACCAGGCTGGAGGAGCTGGACGACTTCGAGGAGGTGAGAATGTCGCCCGCCGAGCCCCCGGGAGCCTGCCTCGGGCCGGTTTTCCAAAGGC
>NW_006436175.1:0-362 GCF_000325575.1 Pteropus alecto
GAAATAGAACAAAAAATCATCAGATTTACATGGAAACAAAAAAAGACCCCAAATCGCGAAATCCATCCTACAAAACGACAGTAATCGAAATAGCATGGTATCTGCAGCAAAACAGACACACGGACCAGTGGAATAGAATCGAGAGTCCAGAAGTAAAACATATTTATATGCGCAAATAATTTTTGATGAAAAACCAAAAACATACAGTGGAGAAAGGAAAGCCTCTTCAATAAAAGCTGGGAAAATTGGAAAGCCGCCTGTAAAAGAATGAAACTAGACTGTTGTCTATTACCATACACCAAAATTAACTCAAAATAGATTACAGATCTGATTATAAGACCTGAAACAATAAATTGCATAGA
>NW_006436176.1:0-490 GCF_000325575.1 Pteropus alecto
ATGCTTCATTTTCAGAAACCTGTGCCTAATGGTCCCGGGGACAGTGCGTGCCTTAGCGGCTCCCACGTCGTCAGAAAGCTGATCATAGTAAGTTCACACAGTCCCTGTCACTTCAGAGCAAGCCGTCCCCAGCTAGTCCGTGCCTGTGGGTGGCCAGACAGGCGCCAGTACAGCGGAGGTCTGGCTCTCGTGCTGGTGCCATGAGGACTTCGGTCCCTCTGCCTCCACTTAATGTGGCTGAGTTGGTGTTGCCACCTCCACTGGGCAGTCTCCTCCGCTCACGTGGCCGGTTGGGGCATTCGGTGTGGCCCGTCGCAGGCGGCGTCTCTCGTTGCTGGAGGAAAGGGGACAACGAGGTTCCTTGTCGCTCCGTGACTGACCGACATAGCTGGGGTGGGACGGCGCATCCGCACCGCACGATGCTGACACGCGAACCCCCGGTGGGGACTAGACATCTGCGTTCAGCGTGTGGAGTGACGTGCTGCTCGGT
>NW_006436177.1:0-369 GCF_000325575.1 Pteropus alecto
ATTTCCTGGGGTCCCTGTGAATGTGCAGATACTCGAGTCTCAGCAATGTCGGGGTATCGTTTCATCTTAGATAAGACAGTGGGCCATAGTGACCGACACGGTCAAGGGCGGGTAGATGTCTGTGTGGGTCCTGTTGGCAGTGCAAGCAAGTGAGGTCCTCAGGTCCAGGGCTGTGTGCGAGTGTGTGTATGTGTGTGTATGCACGTGTGTGTGCACGCATGTATCATGCATGCATCACACATGTGAAAACATGTGCACGTGTGCATGTGTGCCTGCATGTGTGCACACACGTGTATGTGTGCAGGTGTGCACACACGTGTATGTGTGCAGGTGTGCGCATCTGCACATGCATGTGTGCATGTTTGTGCA
>NW_006436178.1:0-885 GCF_000325575.1 Pteropus alecto
AAAAAAAAAAATTGTCACAAATGTATACAATAAGAGAGAGAAGTTGGATTATTTGGGAGTCTTAACAAGGATTAAGCAGTTTGTATTACACTCCAAGGTATAAATTGTTCTCTACTTTCTTTTAACTTTGACCTTCACCCTTGGCAGAAACCTCATACAACTCCTCCTCTGGTGCTCATGTTGTTTCATTGGGGATACTGCTTCTGACATTCATTCTGTCATGGTACATCAATAACTATTACCATTACTGGGGAAAAAAGTTAGGAAAAGTTGATGGGTTAAATAACACTTTTACATTCCACAACTCTATTATTCTAGTCACTATACTTCTGTTATTGAATGCGAAACATGATTTCATTTTCTTACATTCTGGCTGACACTATTAACTCATACCGAGATAGCAGTTAATTGAAACAAATAGATTTAGCTTAAACTGCTACATGAGTAATTATTAAATCGCACGCAGAACTTCACACATGGTTAATTATAGGTTAGATCTGAGGGTGTTTCAGATCCTAATTTTGCTCTCTACACGTTTAATAGAACTATTAGTTTTAAATCCGCAAATTGATAAATATAGTCTCTATTTATTCTCAAAATAGACATGTACTTCATTTAATTTTTGCAGTCTCAATAAGGCTTTTTGTAAATTGTATTTCTTCTATCAAGGTCTAACGAGAGCCTCTTAATGTTAATCTCCTCCGTGCTATTTTTTCTTTTTTTTTGGATGTGATTATCGTCAAAGCTGGGTAGGGCAGGGGTCCTACAAGCTTGTCTTTAAGCTTCCATCTCTCCTTACATTTCCTTGTCCTGTCTCGAACTTCTCTGACTTTAAGATGACATTCACAGATTTCCTATAACCAAAGATGCAATTTTTCTGACTCT
>NW_006436179.1:0-952 GCF_000325575.1 Pteropus alecto
ATATATATATATATATATATATATATAGGCCTATATATATGAATATATATATGGTGGTTTTTATAAGAAAAGGCTCTGTTGCCCCCAGATCTTTTAGGGATGAGAGGCTATTCCCATCCCGTCCACTTCCCTGGACTGTGGACACAGGAAGTTCCAGAGCCACAATTCAACATGATTCTTTTGCATCCAAGTGGCCCAGGGGATCCTTCTTCAAGCTTCTGCTCCTTCCTGATTTCTAAATTTCAAATCGGAATTCTGGGCTTCTGCAGACACCTCTCCATCACTCACTTTTCTGCCTGGGCAGGTCTTGCTCATGCGTGGATACTCATTCAAAATTAAGACACTAAGTTTCACAGAGTTGATCACACAGCAAATAAGTAAAAAGTCAGAATTCAGTCCCACAGCTGTGTGAAGTCTCCTGAAACTGACCTCTGTCCAGCAGGTAAAGGCAGACATTTGGGTTTCTTCCTCGACAAGGATGGAGGGCTGATGGGACGATGGAAGGCTGGGCTGAATCAGCCCTGGACATGTGGTCAGTGGGTGGCCCGGATGTCAGCATGAGATTCCAGAGAGGAATGAGACACACTTTGTACCCCAAGGAGCTCAATGGGACCCTGAGTGCTTCTCAAACTTCCGCAACCAAGTATCCACATAAGACTGCACATTCCCTACAGAGCCCCAAGGTGCTGGGAAGCCTGTGCATTTCCCGCAAGTGAGAAGTTTCTCGGAAGTCTGCACTTTTTGCTCACAATGCACATGAATTAAGTGTGTTCTGCCAGAGCTTCCATATATATATATGTATATGTATATATGTGTGTGTGTGTGCGTGTGTGTGTGTGTGTATATACACACACACACACACATATATATACGTAGATATATGTGACACACACACACACACATACACACACACGTATATATATGTGTGTGTGTGTGTGTATATACACACACA
>NW_006436180.1:0-351 GCF_000325575.1 Pteropus alecto
ATCCAAATATGCTTAATTCAGAAGTTTGATCACTTTAACAGGTAATGTTTGAGGCAAAGGTTTGAAAAGATCTGCTTCTATTCTGTAATCTTCTTTTAGAAACGGTGCTCTGTACTCATCCTTATGCTAAGTGATATACAGTTATTTTGAATGGGTTGCAGTATGTTCAAAGAAGCAACTTGATATCTGTAGTTTCAGAAGCAAAGTTAGTATCTTCCAACAACTACAAGGTATAAAATTAATACTGGAAACCTTGCAGTTTTCATTGAGGAAATTCGTATGAAGTGAGTTCATGCAGCCGTTTTTGGAAGAGAGTGTATATGCTGAAAAGACATTAGATTGCAGCGATTA
>NW_006436181.1:0-293 GCF_000325575.1 Pteropus alecto
CCTAGAACCCTGAAATGGACAAAGAGGGCCTCTACGCGGCCAAGGTGAGGTCTGACATTCAAGTTCAAGTTCAAGTGGTGCACTTGAATACACACGGGCGCGTTCTACAGGGCCTGTTGTTCTTACTTTCTTACACATATAGCAAGTCCCCGTCTGGTCTCCCTACTGTCTGTGTTTTACGTGAGACAATGAACTGGGGAGCGGCACAGGGACTGGAGGGAGAGACCGCATAGGAGACAGAGCCTCATCGGCGATGGTATTCTATGCTAACGGAGGCTGGGTGCAATTATCCG
>NW_006436182.1:0-396 GCF_000325575.1 Pteropus alecto
GAGGCCCTGTTCATACATTTTTATTGCAGTGTACGTGTGTCCTAGATTACAGAACGGGACAACCAGTTACCATGTAAGGGGAGGCGGGAGATGCTGATGCTGGGGCTCCCCAGACCTACAGGGGCCTCTGCAGGACGGCCACGTTCGCCCAGGGAGCGGAGCTGAGACAGCAGGGTCTATGAGCAGCAGTCGCCACTGCCACAGCAGCCCTGTGAAGGCCCGCCGAGGGACCCCCATTTCCCCCACGGGCCAGTTGCTTTCGTCCTCCCCTACCTGGGTGTCCTCCACCTTTCGTCCTCCCCTACCTGGGTGTCCTCAGGTGACTCCACCTTTCACCTCTGCGCATGTCTGCACATGCCCGCCGTCCCTGCTCTCTCTTCAACCTCAGGCTTCTCA
>NW_006436183.1:0-290 GCF_000325575.1 Pteropus alecto
CTTTTCTTAATCACATCCACAAGCATCAAGGCTGACGTTTCCTGAGGCCTCACTGTGGGCCCAGCTTGGAGCTGTGTCGCAGGCCTAGCCTTGAAGCAGGTGCTGAGTGCATGTCATTGTTGTCCCCCTGCCCCGCTCCTACTTAGCACGTTCCCACCTACTTCAGGGTCACACTAGGCAGGGGGCTACTAAATACTGACAGAACGGGTGAATGGAAGTAGTGGCCATCACATCCCAGGCTTTCGTACAGTGTGAGACACGCACCCTCTCCTCCACACCATCAAGAAGGA
>NW_006436184.1:0-3295 GCF_000325575.1 Pteropus alecto
TTCATTCATTCATTCATTCATTCATTCATTTCTACTATATCAAATTAAACTCCAAAGGGTAAAATATATCGTTTCTCTACGTTTGGCATATACTTCCCCGGTTCCCTTTTTTCTTTTCCTAAAATCCCTTGCCCATCCACCTCTAGCCAAAACCGTACTATTTTTCTGAATCTATCGGAAATGACATGTCTTTCGGAAGTCATGCTGCCAAATCTAAGTGACACCCCTTCCTCTCACTTCCTTCCTTCCTGCTTTCGCTTTCATTTTTTAATCATTTTTACTTGATGTAGGATCTGTATGAAAAGGACAGTGGTGAAAGAAAAGGAATATTAAGAACTTCTGTGCCAAGGGATATTCTAAGCATTTTCATTAAAATGCATTATCTTATCTCCTTATCATAAAAGACAAGATGTAGTATATTTACAATAAAAGAAAAGGCTTCTTGGAGAAATGCTTGATTCTACAGTTGGGCAGGGAAAACACAAGAGAAGCCTGGAACATCTCATAATCTCCAAAAGTAAGAAAGTGATTCCTCCACCAAAACAAAAGGATGGGACCATCTCAAAAAGATACCTAGGACATAGGGACCAATTAAAAAGAGCCCCCAGTGACCAAATTGTTGGGATAATTTAAATGAATGAATGAATGAAGTTAGTATTGGCTTATAACTAGAAGAATAAATATCTACGAGTCTATACTGACATAAGTGATTGAATTAGTTATGGAAGAAAAGGATAGTTATTTATGTATCCTTTTTACTTATAGATCTATTTTACCTATAGATTACACACACATAAATCAGTCCCTTCCCAAAATTTTGAGGGAAAGGGATAGTTTTAGTTACCTAAATTAGTTATATTACCTGTATATTTTGATAATGTTTATCAAATAACTGCTTAGCTTCTCAGGTTTCTTTTCGATATAGACAGAATTTCAGATATACTGCTTAGGTTCTGATGATAATGTGATTCTTTGGGATACTATTAGATTGTCCCCTCCATTACTAATATAGTGCTACTTCAAATTATAGATTTTTCTGTAAAATAATGCCAGCTACTTCACAAAGCTAACAAAGTAAAATCATAGGACTCTTTTTCCAAATATGAGGAAGTATGTATTTATGCATTTGTGATGCCTGGTTTTCATCCTGAAATATTTCAGGAATACTTTATTAACATGCAAGAGGTGTTTGAGCCTCTCCCCTGTGACAAGAGCAGATTTTAGAGCCCGGATGCTTGATTTTAACAGCTAACTCCCTTGATTTATAGTTTTGTACAACTTATTTTGAAAAGTGTATATGCCATCTCGTAATACCCCTAGAAAAAAATGGCATGCATATAAAGAAAGTGAAATATTACACTGGTATATGTAGATAGTGGAATACAATATCTCAGAGTCATTAGCGCTCTAGTTTTTTTTAAGGATTCTGATAAAGCTATTTCTTAAATTTTAATTTTTATGATTAGCTCAGTCAGTATTAACTATTATATCTGATCATCTCCAATGATCTCCTCCAGTACATCCTACTCTCTTTTAAAGGTAAAGATTAAAAATATACAGCCAGTAATTCAGTTTTGGTTACTGGCATTTCCATCGAAATCTCTCGAGTAATTCTTAGAACATGCACTGGCATATAGACTAAAATATGAATAAACATGGTCCCAACGGTGTTCATACCTGGGGAAGCGTGGAAGGCCTGGCTGAGCAGGCCGACAGGCAGTGACAGCCCCAGCTCGCCGTGTAAGTGGTCCCGACGGTGCCCACAGGACAGACGTTAGCTGTGCCTGACGAACGGCCTCTTAAATTCGTCAGGCTGGGGAAGGAGCAGCGTGGCTAGGAAAGACATTCTCCACAGAGAAGCCCTCGTATGCAGAGTCACGGAGGCATGGGATAGAATGGGAAAACTCAGCAGTGGCAAGGACTTGTGCGTGTGTGCACCTCACCGTGCGCACTCTGCAGAGGAAGGGCGAGAGACGAAGTGCCAGGGCAGAGGATCACACAGTTTTAGAGTACTTTGGCGATATTTTTTGTAAAAAGGATATTTATTAATTATGTAAATTTGGTAAAGTTCTTTTTCTCATATTTGTTGTGAGAAATCAGGACTGCATATAAAGCTTCTAGTATAAAGTACAGCATTGTGCGGGCAAACAGTAAAGGGTAGAAGTAGCTCTTTTTGCTGTTATTGGTGTTGGTATTATCGTCACGATCATGAAGCAATAATACACTATGGACACATTTTAAGTGGGAAGTTAACACGATCGCATTTGTGGCTAGAATAGGTATGTTTTTATCCCACTGACATTGTTATTGGCTATTAAGTGCTTTCTTTTATTTTTCTTTCTTTTTTTTTCTTCTTTTTTAAAAAGACCAGCCTAGGGAAAGCACAAAACTTAATCGGTCCGATTCTGCATCTGGAAAATGGTACATTGTGGACAAAATGTTCTCTCTGTTCTGGTCTCTAGGAGCATCCACTCCACAAAATTGTTTGCAGACTCTTCCTTATTTCTTTATCCCTAAAATCTAACTAAATTAATAAAATCATTAATTTTGTGCTAGCCCCACAAAATGCAGCGGGTCCTGAAATAACATCGGCCATTCGGTTTAACGTTATTTTGTTAGAACATGGATGAGATGCTCTAGGAACTTAATGCTTGTTTATATAAATCGGCCTGCGGTAAAATTGGTTTCGTGATATGTGGTTTCATTTAAAGTTACGGAACTTATCGGTGACATTAAGTGAGGACTTACTGCACTTGGTGGGGGGGAGGGGCAGGAAGTGTGGTCATAGAAAATAAAGGATGACTATTTAGAGGTGCAGGGCTCTATCTCCAGTAAAAATCCTCATTGGAAAGACTGTGGAGAGCCACGTGTGGACCGTGATTCAGTGTGGTGGTTTGGATTTGGTATGCGTGATAGATGGGGCTGCTGCTCCCAGCTATTTGCTCAGTCCCTGTAACAAGATTATATGGAATCAATTAGGACCACGTGAGGATTCCTGTTCATTTGATGGGAGAGTAAGCAGGGGTCCTCACTGACTTTTGCTTGGCCATGTGACGTTTTGGCCAATGGACCCAAGCGGCCATGACATTTGTTATTTTCATTCTCATTCTCTCTCTCTCTGTCTCTGTCTCTCTGTCTCTCTCTCTCTCTCTCTCTCTCTCTCTGTGTGTCTCTCTCTGTCTCTCTCTTTTCTCTCTCTCTCTCTTTTTCTCTCTCTCTCTCTCTCGCCTGTCCTATCTTCTGCTCTGAGAACTGCATGCCACAGCTATACCTGCATTTTCACTCTGGGTTCTAG
>NW_006436185.1:0-270 GCF_000325575.1 Pteropus alecto
CTAACCATAACACTAAACCTAAAGCTAACCCTAAACCTAAGAGTAGCCCTAAACTTAACCCATAATTACCCCTAACTCTGATCCTAACCCTATCCCTAAATTTAACCCAAATTTAAACATAACCCTAACACTAACCTTAACCCAGATCATAACCATAAAACTAAGCTACTCCTAAAACTAATTCTAACACTAATCCTAAATTTTACTCTAAGAATAATCTTAACACTAAACCCACACCCTAAAACTAACCCTAAACCTAACACTAAGCTT
>NW_006436186.1:0-566 GCF_000325575.1 Pteropus alecto
ATGGAGAGAAGCCTTCCTGGCCTGAGCAATTTTCTCCCCACCATACGGGCTTGTTGGTGCCCTTGGTTCCACTTTCCCAAAGTTCAGCGCTGCATAAACGTGTCTGAGAGCATGGAAACGAACCCATCTCTGCTGATGAGCCCTCATTACTAAGCCAGCTGTTGATTCTTCCGTCTCCAACCACCACCCAATGACAGGATATATCAAAACCCCATTCTGCCTCCTGAGCGAGAGGATCCACATTTTAATCGCTGCCAACGGGCTGTGGAAGTAAACTATTTACTTAAAAGCTCCAACTAACCTGCCCCTTTTACCCTTAACGCTTTGACAGGAAATCAATACCGGGGTGGTGTAGGGGTGATCAGAGGGCAATAATCAGTAAGAGGGGATCATAACATGTGCACAAGCCCTCCTCTGATAGGAGCCACTGCCAGGGAGTAGTGATCCAACCACAGCTTAATGTCCCCTGCTGCTTCTATGCATTTGAGAAATTCTAATCAGCTCCTACAGATTCTTTATTTCTCTAGGAAG
Source organism: Pteropus alecto (assembly GCF_000325575.1). NCBI lineage: Eukaryota > Metazoa > Chordata > Mammalia > Chiroptera > Pteropodidae > Pteropus > Pteropus alecto. Next base: position 532 of record NW_006436186.1, read on the forward strand.
CCAGTGTTGTATAGCAGACTACAATAATAAATGAA
>NW_006436187.1:0-1629 GCF_000325575.1 Pteropus alecto
AGAGATGACTTTCCTACTGTGTCATCTCAACCCCAAAGACTCCCCGTGTCCCTTAAGCTAAATATTTCCGAAAGCCTCCGATGCAGTCGGGGACGGTGAAGCCACGAACTGGTTTCAGACACGTCAGACCTTCGGGACAGCAGGTGGGAAAGACAGCAAGCCAGAGCCCTGCATTTCCTCCTGGGGACACGAGGAGCTTCTTTACGCGATCGAGCAGGCGTGTGGCCCCTTAGGGGCGCAGTGAGTCGGGTCGGTGAGGCCGTCCCTGACTCGTTCTTTTCCGTGTCACTCTATAGGAAGACAGGCACCGTGCATGACGCTAACAGGACCGCTACTGAGGTTCCATTTGGGTTCCCGAGTGTTCGCAGGGGAACGGGTCAGCTTGGAGAGCGTTACTGTCTGAATCCAGTGCAGAACGTCCTTGGGGTGGGGACGGAGAATCCTTGGGATCGATGACATCGTTGTAACACTTCAGGCCACAACTAGGGACCCATGCGTGGCCCAGCACGGCTGAGTTTGTGCCCCCCCTTCTGTCTCCCCAGGACGTGGACCCTCTGCGGGACGCCCGAGTACCTGGCCCCCGAAGTCATCCAGAGCAAAGGCCACGGGAGGGGCGTGGACTGGTGGGCGCTGGGCATCCTGATATTTGAGATGCTCTCGGGGTGAGTACGGACTCCCCGACTCCGTGCGAGATCAGGGCACGCCGGCCTGGGCCCCCCTCCCCTGGGCACTTCCCCCCAGGACATCCCGAAAGCCCAGACTCGTGTGGGAGGGCCTTCGGGAGGCCGACCATGGGTCCAGGTGTCACCACGATGAGATGACCAGGTCCGGTGCCTGTGCGACACAGGTCAGACGCTCCTGTGCCTCAGACGCCAGGCGAGCTCCTCACTTAGCAACCTGGCATGCGGGGGACGCCTCCTTGTCCTGCAGACGGACGCAAGGCTCCTGTCTCGGATGCCGCTGCCACGGGCAGCCAGGGGAGTCGCCCGGGACAGTGGCGGGGGCGTCGGACAGGCGGGGGACGGGCCGCTGCTCTGCCTCCTGTGCCTGCTGTCCCCTCCCGTCTTCGGCGAGCGTGCTCCCTGCCCACGAGCCTCACACACACGCTCGAGTTTACTCCTCGTAGCAAAGGCCAGACCCAATGCACGCCCCGTGCAGAGTGGTTTCCATGGGAACGCCCGCCTCCGTTGGGAAGAAAGGCGGGAAGACGCGTTCTGCCTGCAGGTGCGGGCGGCTGGAACCAGGGCTGCGGACACCTGCGTTTGCTGTTTCCGTCTGTCCGTGCCCACCGTCCGTCTGTTTGTAATTCATCTGCCTACTGTTCAGCCATCCGTCATCAGTTTATCATCTCTATCGACCACCATCCCTAGTTCTCATCTCTGTCATCTCTAACTCCCCATCTCATCTGTTCATCTATATCATGTCTATGTCTTTATCATCTATCTGTCATCTATTATCTGTTTGTCTACCTACCTACCTATCATCTATCTATCTATGCATCCATCCATCCATCCATCCATCCATGCATCTATCCATCCGTCTATCTATCTATCATCTATCATCTATCTATGTTCATTATCATCTGTGTATGTATCTATAAATCTATATATCTATCCTATCTATGTATCA
>NW_006436188.1:0-463 GCF_000325575.1 Pteropus alecto
ATCAATTACCACTCAAAGCAAGAAGGTCCCAAATGAGGTGATGAAGGTAATAAAAATCTGTGTTTGGGTTTGTACTTGTCTTCATGACCCCACAACAGGGCCAAGGGGAGGAGACATGGCAGAAGGAACGCTCCCGTCCTCAGAGGTTGTGGTGGGTGCATGCACCAGGCGAAGACATGCCAGCAAAAGGACCAAGATGTACAAGGGGTCGAGAGGGTGAAGGGCCTCACACGTCAGGGAACTGTCAATGTGGTCCCTTCTCCTGGGGACCAGGGCTTTGATGATATGCAGGTGCCTGTCCCCTTAGAACCTTCTCTTTTCTCTCTGGTCCTGTTCCATCCCACGCTGCTCCTTCAGCTAGGATTTTTAAGTGACAATGACTTTTTCTATTCCACCCTCTCGGACCATCTTTTCCCTCTCCTCCCACGAATGACCTTTTTCTTATGCTTGAAAAAAATTAAAA
>NW_006436189.1:0-433 GCF_000325575.1 Pteropus alecto
ATCAGCTGTCTTCATTCCACGCAAATGCTCTCGTTCCTAAACAATTACTCTTTATTTTTTTGTTTCATTCATGATGATTTTCACTCCTATGAAATAAGTCTATTCTCTTGATTATTTGTCTTGACACCATCCAACTATGGTGGGGTCGAAGGATGATCGAATTCCAAATGGAATGAAATAGTGTGCGAAAATGTCCCATGTTGCCAGACACACAGGAGCGTGGACCGTTGGGAGCCGCCAGACGTGTGGACAGCGTGACAGCTGCTCCCTGACCTGGCTTGCTCTGGCCGTCGGCCTCCCCTGCGCAGACTCTCTTCCTTTTCATGTGACACAGAATCAGGTCACCGGGAGCACGTCTGCTTTACAACCTCTTAAGCAGCACCTTAAAACAAACCAACGCACAACACCCACCAGAGCTCCCTGACTGTCCTTC
>NW_006436190.1:0-1522 GCF_000325575.1 Pteropus alecto
CTTGGAAGTGCAAGACCAATGTTAGAACTCAGTTTTTTTTCTCCCCATCAGTTGTCTTTAGTACCCTCAGTGACATCTCACAATGAGACAAGTTCCCGTTTATCTTAGCCATATTTGTTACAGAGCTTCCGGAAAGATCATTAAGTTAATCTCCACTATGCCAGGTCAGCGAGGAGTTCTCCCAGGCAGCAGGTGGTGATGACCTCTTGCCCCCAATACCAAGTTGGCCTATAATCTAAATTGTCCAATCCTAGAAGAACCAAGCAAGATAATGACTGGTTTTGCTCTCTTAAGTGGGAATATGTTTCCAGGAAAGTTGAGGACAAGGGGATTCTCTGGGAAAAGTTGGCTCCATGCAACAGGACAGAACTGACTAAATGCTGAATGTGGTGATACGCTCTCTTACCTGGAACTTACTGGAGTGAGGGATGGAGTCAACACTGTAGGGCTGTGGTTATAGATTCTCCATCCCTAAAACACTCTGAAGTGCTTCATGATAGAGTGAACAATCAGAGGGCTGCATTCCTCCTGACAGACTCTCATGGATAGAAATGCTCACAGCTTTATAGATCTCTTACAGTTATATGTAATTTCACCAGTCCAGACAATGGAGCCTAAAAGGAAAATTAGCATCACAAGCATTTAAGCACCTTCTTTCTCTTGGAACCCGTTCATTTCTTTGTTCTTCTCTTTCAATAGTCTTAAACAGCTTTCTCTTAAATAATAATAGTAATAATCTTGCATAGAATGTTTCTCCAATCTCCAGGGTCATGTATCATTGGTGCCCATAAAGAAATTTGTGTCCCATACAGAGAGACTTAATGAGACTCATGATAGAGTACAGGTATTGTCTATAGATGAATTACATACAGCAAGAGAATGAGACAAGAGTGCAGGGGTTAAGGCAAAGCTGGAGATGTTCTGTGTAGCCATACCCTGTACACTTGGCAACAGGAAATAGTCACAAGGAAATGTTTCATTTCCCAATCGTGAGGCTTTTGCTATTTATCGTGCCTTTGCTATCTCTGGCCAGGTATGATTAACTACAAGAATAAGGGGTAAGTGGAGAGTGACAAGAAACTACAACTAGACTCTCCGGCCAGATTTGCAGGCAGACTCAACTGGCAGCCCAGCTATACCGGATTGTTCAGACACTTTGTGCAAACTAGAAAAAGGCACTCCTTGCTCAAAACACTTTACTGCCATCTGCTGGATAGTTTTCAAAGTAACTATTCCTATCTAGGATGATTACAAGCGAATGTCACCCCCTGGAGGTATGCCCTGTCACTTCACAACCCAAACTACTAAAATGAGGTCGATTTGAGAAGAAATCTGGTCTGGTCTGGAACAGGAAATTCCAAGACTTCGTAAGCATAGTTGTAGGCTAGAAATCAGTCTACACCAGGAAACCACAAAATATTAACCCAGGTAAGGTATACTCCAGGACAAAGCACTTTAGAGGGAGATCCAGCTCAGTAAGCCAGTGTGGCCATTGCCTCTAGTCATACAGCCAGTTGTTGAT
>NW_006436191.1:0-1097 GCF_000325575.1 Pteropus alecto
CCAGAACCCTGCTAAAGCAAATCCTGCTCTATGGGGTCAGTCTCTATACAATAGCACCTCCACTGTAATCATAGCCATCCCTCACAGCCAATCAGCATGAGATTCAGTCCCTCCAACTGACATGCCAACAGCAATCAAGGCTCAACTACAACAGGAGGGCACTCACAATCCACACAAGGGACACACCTGGAGCACCCAGCTCAGGTGACCAAAGAGACCAGGCCCCACAGGACATCTACTACAAAAGGCCACTCTACCAAGACCAAAAGATGTAGCAGATATACCTAATACATAGAAACAAACAGAGAGGCAGCCAAAATGGAGAGACAAAGAAACATGTCCCAAATGAAAGAACAGGAGAAAACTCCAGAAAAAGAACTGAATGAAATGGAGGCAAGCTATCAGATACAGAGTTCAAAACACTGGTTATAAAGATGCCCAAGGAACTTAATGAGAACTTCAACAAAGAGATAGTAAGCATAAAAAAAAAGGACATAGAAATCATCAAAAAGAACCAGTTAGAAATGAAGAATACAATAACTGAAGTGAAGAATACATTAGAGGGAATCAACAACAGATTAGATGAAGCAAAAGATCAAATCAGCTATTTGGAAAATAGGGTAGCAGAAAATATTCAATCAGAACAGCAAGAAGAGAGAAGAATCCAAAAAAAGAGGATAGTTTAACAGGCCTCTGGGTAAACAACAAGTGCACCAACATTTACATCATAGAGATACCAGAAGGAGAAGAGTGAGAGCAAGGAATTGTAAACCTATAATAATGATGGAAAACTTTCCTAACCTGGCAAAGGAAATAGATGTAAAACTCCAGGAAGCATAGAGTCTCAAACAAGATGAACCCAAAGAGGCTCACATCAAAACACGTCATCACTAAAATGCCAAATGTTAAAGACAAGGAGAGAATCTTAAAAGCACCAAGAGAAAAGCAATTACCTACAAGGGAGCTCCCATAAGACCATCAGCTGATTTCTCAACAGAAACTTTGCAGGCCAGAAGGAATTGGCATGAGATATTCCAAGTGATGAAAAGCAAAGACCTATAACAAGATTACTCTACCCAGTAAGGCTATCATTTAGA
>NW_006436192.1:0-548 GCF_000325575.1 Pteropus alecto
AGTGTGGAAGGACAGCGGGTGTCCTCACGCAGGGCCCATGCCGCCACTGCACCCTGCTGCGGACAGGGCGAACTCACCACGCAGGCTTCATGACCCGTCGTCAGGCATCCTCCTGAGTCTGTGGGGTGCCCTCGAGTGAGAAAGTCGGCCAGGCCAACGCATTCCCTCCGGTTGCTGTCTCCGAGGCTTCCTCGGGTCTCGCAGAGCCACGTACATGATCGCTCGCACTCTCCTCGCCGGAGCGCACCCGTGCGCACGAGAGGACGCTGTTTCCTGAGCTGCCGGCCTCTCCTTAGAGTTCGGGGCCAGACAAGAGTCACGCTCCGAGGTGGACCGATTAGGAATGGAGGACGTGATGGCCTGCGGTAGGCCGTGGCCTCCCGTGACGAGGATCTATCTGGATAATGGTCGCCACCTGGTGGCCGCTGTTTTCTCGCCCTGGAGCTCCGTGGAAATTGGAAGGAGTGGTATTCGGCCATGGTTCCCGAGGCAGAGTTCCATGAGGCCGGCAACGTTATCAGGTTTGTCCCGGTCACGCGCAGATGTTA
>NW_006436193.1:0-736 GCF_000325575.1 Pteropus alecto
AATTGCAACAAAAGAAATAAAATACCTAAGAATAATTTTAATGAAATATTTCGTTTCTATATAATGAAATCTATAATACCTTATTAAAAGAAATTAAGGGGTACAAAGAAATGGAAAAATATTCTGTGTTCTTGGATTGAAAGAATCAACGTAGTTAAAATGACCTTATTACCTAAAGCATTCAGATTTAATGCGATCCCCATCAAAAACCCATCAGCATTTTTTAAAGAATTAGAAAAAAAAAAAAAAAACATTTGTATGGAAGTAGAAAAGCCCCTGAATTGCCAAAGCCATCCTGAGAAAAAAGAACAAGGCTGAGGCATCACTCTGCCTGACTTCAAATTATACTACAAAATGACAGTAATCAAAACACCATGGTATTGGAAGAAAAACAGGCACACGAACCAGTGGACAAGAATGGAGAGCCCAGAAGTAAAGTCATATTTATATGAACAAATAATTTTTGACAAAAATTCCAAAAACACAATGGAGAAAGGAAAGTCTCTTCAATTAATGGTGCTGGGAAAACTGGAAAGCCACTGGCAAAAGAATTTATCTAGTTGTTGTCTATCACCACACACCAAAATTAATTCACAATGGATTAAGGACCTGAATATAAGACCTGAAACAATAAAATGCACAGAAGAAAACATAAGAACAAAATTCAAGGACTTTGGACTTAAAGAGGATTTTATGAATTTGACCTCAAAGACAAGGGACGTAAAAGTAAAAATAA
>NW_006436193.1:760-978 GCF_000325575.1 Pteropus alecto
TAAAAAGCTTCTGCTCAGCAAAAGAAATCATCAACAAGGTAAAGAGACAACCATCTGAATGGGAAAATATATTTGTAAGCAATGCCTCTGATAAGGCCCTAATATGCAAAATATACAAAGAACTCATACAACTCAATAACAACAAAAAAACAAATGATCCAATCAGAAAATAAAGAGAACCTAAACAGACACTTCTCCCTAGAGGACGTACAGATGGC
>NW_006436194.1:0-962 GCF_000325575.1 Pteropus alecto
CAGATGCCACCTTCTCACTGTGTCCCCACATGGAGAAGGGAGAGCGAGCCTGGGTCCCCTCAGCTCTTCATAAGGGTGCTGATCCCATCGAGGCCCACCCTCACGGCCTTGTCTAAACCTAATCCTCTCCCAAAGACCCCGCCTCTGAACACTGTCCCACATGTGGATCAGGGGGACACTGCCCACTGGGCCCACCCCGCCCCGGCCAGTGGCAGGGCTGGGTTACTCCGTGCCCCTGGCTGCCAGTCGGAAGTTCGCACTGAGGCACCCTAAGAGCTGAACCACCCGGAGCCGGAAGACCTCCCTGTGTGCACACAGTCGCACCCCTAGGACCCACAGCTGCTTAGAGCAACACTGGGCCAGCGACCTCCCTCCATGCACCCCAACACGTGCACCGAACACCCTGTCACACGTGCCGTGTGACAGCCTGAGGACCCCAGGCTCACGCACCTGCCTCCCCCACTAGGCGAGGTAAGAGGCGTACCTTCTATCTCCACACCTGGGCACTTAGTGACGGTCCCCACGCTGAAAACCTTGCGAAATGAAGATGACCAATTCTTTACTTTCCAAACGATAAAATCTTTGGTGCAGAGAGACCAAATAAAATACGCATTTCCTGACGGCGATTCTGTCTCATCAGAAGACGCACCGTTGCGTCTACAGCCAGCGGGGAACTTCGCACTGGAAGCTCATTGCCATGCCGGAGCTCCCCAGCCCCGAGACATTGCCCTGCGAACATGAGAGCAAAAGACATTCGAGTCCACGTAATCGCCACATGGAGGTTTTTCTGGCTGTGGATGACAGGAATTTAAAAAATAAATAAAGCTGCATTTCAGCATTTCTTGAGAGTGTGACGGAGCTTGATTCAGCTGATTCCGCTTCACGCATAGAAACAAAGCTCAGAGCTGACAAGGAGCAGCAAAGGGCGCCCCCACGGAGGAGGAGGAAGAGCGCCCTCAAAC
>NW_006436195.1:0-578 GCF_000325575.1 Pteropus alecto
TAATAAAATTATATAGTTTTCAAGTGTACAATTCAGTAATACGTCATGTCATATTGCATTGTGTGTTCACCACCCAAGATCAAATCTCCTTCCACCACCATATATTTGACCCTCCATTACCCTTATCTACCTCCCCTCCTCTCTGTCTCCCTTCTGGTAACCACTACACTGTTGTCTGTGTCGTGATTCTGTTTTTGTTTTTTTTTTTTGGGTCCATTGCTTTCAGTTTTATATCCCAATGTGAGCGAAATCATATGGTTTTCAAGTTTTTCTGTCTGACTTATTTTGCTTAGCATGATAATCTCAAGATTCATCGCCAATGGCAGTGTTTCATCTTTTCTTATGGCTGAGTAATAGTCTATTGTATATATGTACCACGTCTTCTTTATCCATTCCTCTATCAGAGGGCACTTTGGTTGTTTGCATGTTTCGGCCACTGTGAATAATGCTGCTATGAACATTAGGGTGTATGTAACTTTATGGATAAATGGCTTCAAATTTTTTTGGTAAATATCCAGAAGATGGAATCCTGGGTCATATGGTGATGTCTGTTGGCCATTTGTATGTCTTCTTGGGAG
>NW_006436196.1:0-283 GCF_000325575.1 Pteropus alecto
GGCCCTCCCCAGCCCGGCCACGGTCATCTTTTGCATAGCTGGGAGTAACCGGCTCTTAACCGGTCCCCCGGCAGCCACTGCTGGCCCTCCACTGTTGGTCTACACTCCGCCCAACACACAGGATGGTCTTGTAAAGTGTGAACTACATCACGTCTCTCGTAGCTCAGAAACCCTGCAGTGGCCTTCTGTCACACCCAGAATAAAAGCCCAGCTCCGTGCTGTGTCCCCGCTCCCGCCCCCCATTCCCGCCTTTCTCTGTCTCGCAGTGACCAGGCTTGTCCCC
>NW_006436197.1:0-3380 GCF_000325575.1 Pteropus alecto
TGGTAATGTTGCTGTTATTTGGGGTGATTTTACAACAATTTGTAGATCGTATGTATCCTTTAACAATATTTCTGTTTTTAAAAATAATACTACTTGATTATCAGAATTTTTAACCTACTCTAGTGTTGTGTTTGAAATAGAAATATACTGTCTTTTGTTTGAAATAAAGAAAATTCTCAATGCCTAGTCACTACCTGAAAATAATAGCTTTTGAAGCCATAAAAATGGCTTATAATTCTACATACAAAATATTATATATCCTATATAATTCTACGTACAAAAAATAGACATACATGTGTTTTATATATGCACTTTAAATATAAAAAGACATATATAAAGATTAATGACTATAAACAGATATAGAGCTTTTAATACTTACAGTTAACTTGCATTTTCTAATATTTCTGTATTAAGCAAGAACTAATAAAATACTTATATATTAGACACATCATAGAAGACTGCTAGTTGAAACTCTTATGGTAATCATTTCAGAATATTTGTAAGTCAATCCATCTCCCTATATGCTTTCAATTTATACAGTGATGTATGTCAGTTGTTTCTCAATAAAGTTGGAAAAAAAGACTATTGGCCTGTTAAGTTGTTACAACTTTTTGTCTTTACAATTGACAGAGAGCAAGAATATTTAGATAGAAGTGGTTTAGAAAATTTTTAAAGGGATAGCAAAAGTGTTTTAACAATTCTGAAATTATAGATTCAAAAATTATTATTATTCCATACATGATTCTCAAAAACTAAGACTATATCTGAAAATCATCAGTAGTGAATAGTAATGTTTTTCCATATTATCTCAAGATGGCATCGTAATGTTGACCACTCTGATTTATAGCACTTGTTTTAGTTTTTTTAACTTAATGGATTGCCACCAATTAAGTAATTATATAGGTTTCAAGTGCACAATTCCATACTACATCCTGTGTGTATTGCATAGTGTGTTCACCACCCAAAGTAAAATTTTCTTCCGTCACAATATTTGACTCCCTTTACCTTTTGCTACCTCCTACCACCACCCTTCCTCTCTGGTCACCACTGAATTGTTGTCTGTGTCTATTGGTTTTTGTTTGTTTGACTTGTTTATTTGTTGCTTTCTGTTTTATAATGCACATATGAGTGAAATCATATGGTTCTCAACTTTTTCCATCTGACTCCTTTCGCTCAGCCTGATCATTTCAAGATCCATCCGTGTTGTTGCAAATGGCAGTATTTCACCTTTTCTAATGGCTGAGTAATATTCCATTTTATATGTGCACCACATCTTCTTTAGCCTATCATCTGTCGGAGGGTACTTCAGTCGTCCGTGTCTTGGCCCCCATGAAAAATGATACAATAAACATGTGGGTGCATTTACCATTATGTATAAATATTTACCAATTTGAGAGTAGAAACCCAGAAGAAGGAGTGTTGACCTATATGGTAATTCTATTTTTAACTTTTTGAGGAACTTCCATACTATTTTCCGTAGCGTTCGTAGCAATTTACATTTCCACCGACAGTGTATGAGGGTTCCTTTTTTCCCACAACTTCTCCAACATTTGTTATGACTTGTCTTGTTGATAATAGCCATTTTAGTAGTTAACACTGGGAAAAAGGGGAGGAGAAGAAGTAGATAAGGGTAAAGGGGATCAAGTCTTGTTGATAGTAGCCATCTTACAGCTGTGAGATGATATTGTGGTTTTGATTTGCATTTTCCTAAGAGCTAGTGAAGTTGAGCATCTTTTTCTATATCTGTTAGCCTTTTGTATGCCTTCCTGGGAGAAATTTCTGTTCAGGTCATCTGTCCATTGTTTAAATGGATTGTTTGTTTTTTTTTGTTGTTGTCGAATTGTGTTAGTTCTTTATATATTTTGGATATTAACCTCTTCTCAGACAGAGGTAATATTTACAAATGTCTTCCATTTCGTCAGTTGCCTTTTTGTTTACTTGATGGTTTCTTTTGTTGTGCAGGAGGTTTTTAGTTAGACATAATCCCATTCATTTATTTGTGCTTTTACTTCAATTGTTTTTAATGTCAAATACTCATTTAACAAGATATCACATTTATTTACGATGAAAACACTTGGTGATCATTAGTTTCATTGTAGCATTTTATCTTTAATGTAGTTTTGAAAGTTCTCAAATTATTTCCCAAAGTAAAAGGTTTATAAATGGACTTCTGTTTTCCTGTGGCATATTCATTTTTTCTAATAGAGCTGTGATCAAGGTGTTTTGTTTTTGTTTGTTTTATAGTAAAGCTTTTTGCTTGTGCTTGTTAATCTCATATTAGATAGACCCTGAAACATTATTAGGAAGACTGCATAGAGTGTTTAACATTCAGATTTACTTTTCAAATACCACGCTATTCATTTCGCCTGATTTCCGATTAAGCTTAGAAATTGAGAGTTAAGTAAATTTCTTTTACATTATTCATATTCTTTTTGTAATAATGAAGAATGCCATCATTTATTTTCTAACATGAGTAGTCTATTTTTCAACTGTAAAACTAAATTTGAGGATGTTTAAATGAAAAGATACACAATTCTCCTTATGGAGCAAGGTGGAACAAATTCATCAAAAGAATGAAAGAAACACTGAGGGAAATACTCTAATAATGGGAACAAAAGCAAGTTTTAAGAAGTTTATGTTGAAAACGATTTTTTAAATGTTATATATACGACTTAAATTTAAATTTTTATTTTTCAAAAAGGTTTTTCTACTTAATCTGTAAACCAAGTGACAATAATTTTAAAACATGAGAAAATGAACAATAATTAAAATTGAAAATGCATAGAAGGGTTACCCGGCTTCATAAATCTGTGTTCTTGAAATATTTAATCAGTTTATCTCAGGTCAAATGAACTATTCACTTAAATGTACTAAACTAAAATTATATTTTAAGTTTTCAGCCCATGGATTAAATCCATGGCCATATAATTCTTAAATACATGTTAATAATTATAAACTGTGCTGTTGTCATGGTATGTAATATACATATTGCCTATTTGATTTGTATTCTTAAATATTTCATCAGTTTCTCGATAAAATATTTCAAAAGGATTAGTTTAGTATCTGATAAGCATGTTTTATATTTTATCGTTTTGATATAAAATAATCATTTATTTATTAAATTTATTTTTTTTATGGTGACATTGGATAATTAAATCCAATAAATTTCAGCTGTACACTTTAACAGTAAGGCATATATACATTTAGAATATGTGCTCATCTCCCACAGTTAGATTTCTTTCTATCTCCACATATTTGACTCCCTTTACCCCGTCTACCTCCTCCTTCCTTCTCCCTACCCTCTAGAAACCACGAATCTATAGTTTATATCCATGTGTACCTGTTTGTTTGTCCTGTTCCTTCGTTGCCTGTAAGTTTAT
>NW_006436198.1:0-636 GCF_000325575.1 Pteropus alecto
TCTGATAACTTACTCTTTCCTTGAAGATCAGAACAACATATATTGTGTATACTTGTGAAGAATGGGCTTTCAAGGATGCTGAAGTTGGAGATATTGTTCAGAGACTCACGGTCTCTGATATCAAGAAAAGAGCTCGATATCCAGCAATGCCTGACTTTGGGCTGACTGTCAGCTGCTGAGGTAAGCTATACAATACATGCTGCACCTGTCTCTGCTTCAAGAAACCCCTTTGTTACTAATTCCTTAGAGAATTTTATCTCACTTAAAGTGGAATGTGTATGTAGTCTATATGATTGATTACCATGAATCTATCTATCTATCCATCTATCTATCTATCTATCTATCTATCTATCTATCTATCTATTATCTCATCTATCATCTATCTCATATATATTATTTTAGATATAAACACTATGTATTTTATTTTATCCTCTTAAAATATTCTGAGAATGGGAACATAAGCTTTGTCCAAGGAGGTCCATGATACAAAACAAAGCAAAACAAAACAAAATGAAGAAAACTTGAATGAAGCAAAATATAAAGATCAAGAAACAACTTACATTAAAATTGGGGCTTCCTTCCTTCTCTTTCAATTATTTAATAGTGAGATGGGACATCACTTGTAAAATTCTTAAT
>NW_006436199.1:0-768 GCF_000325575.1 Pteropus alecto
GAGATAAAAGTAATTAAATAATCATTGGCAAATGCATTTGACAAAATTAGAGTCCTCAAAGAAAATAAACTCTCTCTCACACACACACATGCACACACACACATACATACACACTCAAATAGTATTAAAATTCTTGAAAGTCAGAGACAAAGATGATTTTGATTAAGAGCAAGATAAGTAGTTGAAAACTTTTTTTTCCTACAAAGGAACATAAAAATCAAATATTGTAATCTTGTAAAAACCATGCAACCGGAGTTTGTATATATATAATGTCACAAAAGGGGATCACAGCATTCTAAATCCTATGAATGTATTTATAAAATGAAAGGTAAGGATTGCATTAAATTTGTGGGTCATTTGGTAGTATGAGTATTTTAACCATAGTACATCTTCTAATTCACGTACTCAGAATATCTTTTCATTTTTCTATGACTTAAAAAATTATTTTATCAGCATTTAGTATATGCATCATTCATCTTTTTTGAAAAAATACTTCTAATATTTATTCATATAGGGATTATTGTAAGTGTGCCTTTTGTAAAATTTCTTTCTTAGAAAGCACATTGTTAGTATACAGGAACAATTTTTAGTATGTTGATTTATATCCTTTAATGTATTGTATTTGTAGTTACCAACAATATTTTTGAGATCTTAATTAATTTGTACAGGTACAATTGTGTAATAGCAAATAGATAATTTAAATTTCTATGTTAAATCTTTTTATTTATTTTTCTGTCATTATTAGAAGTTTTCTTTTAAAGTATGATT
>NW_006436200.1:0-622 GCF_000325575.1 Pteropus alecto
TACAAGCAAGAATTGCAATTCCTTTTTCTACATTTTTAGAATGCCAAATTATTTTTATAATATACCAATACTAGCAGCAAATCGTTGACTTCACTTCTGGATACAGAAATCAGGCATTCAAAAACTAGTTTTTTTTTTTTTTTTGCATGTGCTGCATACTTTCTCTAAAGTTTATAGTATTTCTATCTCTTTTTAATGGCAACATGTGAACCGAAGTATTGAAACACCATAACATATTGTTAATTGCCGCAGTCAACTGTCTTTTCAGTATATATGCTACCTTCCAAAAAATAGATCCCTGAACCCATTTAATACAAATTTGCACAATGAAAACTGCCAGGTCTCCAATATTAATTTCACACTTTATAGTTGTAGGAAGATTCCAACTTTGTTTCAGAAACTAGTTATCAGGTCGCTTCTTAGAACAATACTGCAGCCCATTAAAATATCTGTATATCAGTTAGCATAAAGAATGTGTACCGAGCACAGTTTCTGAAGAGAAGCTAATAGAGAGGAATAGGATCTTTTCACCTAAATGCTCCAAAATATGGTCAGTATCCCTCTAATCGTCTTTCAGAGACAGTCGCAATGCCTACATGCATTACAAAACATTTACTGTTTG
>NW_006436201.1:0-454 GCF_000325575.1 Pteropus alecto
AGTCCTCTGGGGAAGGAGGCCCTGGAACTTCAGACTGAGGTCACGTTTCCGGGAACACACAGGAAGAACGAATGGGAGAGCGCACGATTGTTTATTCAACTCACTGAGAGCCTGAACGAGGCGGTGGGCCAGAGGACCCTTCCCCCCTGCTCGTAAGCCGGAGGTGTAACTCGCCCTGACTGCTTCCCTTCCTGTCACCCCTTCCTGTCGCCGAAGCCGAGGGTTACCGCATGGCACGCACAGCCATCCCTCGCTCCTTTACAAAGATGCTCTGAGGGTCCCAGGGAGCTGTCGCTGGAGGGGGCCCCTCCCCCGGCCGCCCAGGGTCGCCCTCATCCACGTCCCCCTGGGACTCACCTCTCTGCTGTATTGTCTGTCCCTTCACTGTCCCCCCAAATCTACCACCCCTGCTGCCAATCTCTGCTCAGGGCTCCCTCGGCGTCAGGGACCGAGA
>NW_006436202.1:0-260 GCF_000325575.1 Pteropus alecto
GCACACTTGTTGACTCCACTGCGAGTGACTTATTGCCTCTCTTCTCTCCCTCGGCAGCCCTGTCCACTCACTGACTCAGCTTCCTCCTACCACACCTTGCTCTGGACGTCTCGTGACTACCGCCCTAGAGCAGAGTCCGCCTTTGACATCGCTTCACCTTCGGTCCCCGGCCACTGGCAAAAGTTTTCCTGCTTCTCAGTTACATATTCCTAAGAATGATACAGTGACGGGGCAGCTCTTTTGGTCAGGATATCTTAGTC
>NW_006436203.1:0-702 GCF_000325575.1 Pteropus alecto
TTCCTGGAATCAACCAAACTTGGTTGTGCTATATCAATTTTTTAATGTACTGCTGAATTCACTTTGCTAGTATTGTTTTAGATTTTTTCCATCTATATTCAGGAAGGGTTTTGGCTTGTAATTTTCTTTTCTGATAATGTCTTGTTTGGATTTTCATACCTCTGTTATGCTGATCTAATAAAATAATTTGGGCAGATATTCCCTCTTTTTCTATTCTTTGGAATTTTTTTTAAAGAGTGGTATCATTTCTTCCTTAAAGGTTTGGGCAGAATTTGTCCATCTAGCAATGTGAGCCTGAAGTGATTTTGTGAGACAGTTATGAAGTTTTTAAATTTCAGTTACTCATACTTTTCAATTTTATTTGTCAATTTTGGTAAGTTATATTTTTAAAAAGAATTTATTCATTTTAGCTAATTCTAAAAAATGTTTGGTATGAGGTTATTTTAATATATTACTATTTTCTAATGTCTGTAGTATCTGTATAATGTCTTCTTTTTCATTTGTGACATTGGTTAATTGTATCTCTATTTGATTCTATTTGTTAGAGAGTTTCAACTTTATTAGCTTTTTTAGAAGAATTCCTTTGAAATTATTTTATCAGTACTTTTATCTATTTCCTTCTCACTTCTGTGGACTAAATTGCTGGAGAATTTTCTCTCTTAAATTGCTGAGATGGATATTTAACTTATGGATTTTTTCAGC
>NW_006436204.1:0-593 GCF_000325575.1 Pteropus alecto
GTAATTATATGCTAACAAATTGGACAATCTGGAAGGAATGGGTACATTCCTAGAAACATACAACCTCCCACGATTGAGTCAAGAAGAAACAGAAAATCTGAATCAACTAATTACCACCAATGAAATTGAATCAGTAATCAAAATCTGAAAAAATAAAAGTTCTGGACCAGATGGCTTCTCAGGCAAGTTTTACCATTATTCAGAGAAGAATTAATACCTATTTTTCTCAAACTATACCAAACAATTCAAGAATAGAGAAAGTTCTCATTATTTGCCAATGACATGATATTACACATAGAGAACACTAAAGATTCCACCAAAAAACTGTTAGAACTGATCAATGAATTCAATAAAGTAGCAGGATACAAAATTAATATTCAGTGGCATTTTTATACATCAATGATGAACTTTTGGAAAGAGAAGTTAAGAAAACAATCCCATTTATGATTGCAACAAAAACAATAAAATATCTGAAGATTGAATTAACCAAGGAGGTAAAAGACTTGTTCTCAGAAAATTATAAGTCATTGAAAGAAGAAATTGAAGATACAAGTAAAAGGAAGCATATACCATGCTCATGGGTAGGAAAAATC
>NW_006436205.1:0-386 GCF_000325575.1 Pteropus alecto
AAAAAAAAAAGTCGACTAACTGTAGATGTTTTATAATTATCGTGAAACTGAAAGAGGGGAAAACTCATTAAAGTGGAGATGGTGGCCAGGCAAGGACACTCTCATGTGGTACGCCGGACACCAATTACACACACCACAGAAGACTCCTCTGCGTTAAAGAAAGAACAATAATAGGCCCCAACATGAAAACCAACACTGTATTTCCCACAAGAAACTGACTCCCAGCAACCTAGCCAATGAGAAAGCTGAGCTCACTCGGAACCATGCTAATCGCATTCACCTCTCCAGAGACTTGCGTTCAAAAAGAACCCTCCCAACCTCTTCTATTTCCTCTCTGAAATAACATTTCTTCTCTTCATCTGTGGGACTTACCTATGACTTTTGCT
>NW_006436206.1:0-1613 GCF_000325575.1 Pteropus alecto
CTCTCTCAAGATGTTACCTGGTGATTTGTCCTGCCACCTGCGTTAGATCAGTGCAGTTTCTCCTGCGAAAATGGAAGCAGGTAAAAGTGGAAAGTAGTTTTCTGAGGGAGCCAGCAGGAGGACTGTGTGTGTGTGTGTGTGTGTGTGTGTGTCCCTGGGAGTGTTGGAGGGGGTTGATAGATTTAGACTCAAGTGAGTTCTCTTTTCATTCAATGCTGGTATCAGTACTTATCCTTTATCAACTTATATGTATAGTATTTGAGAAAATTAAATAACAGGTGATGCATTGTCTATAGAAACAGCCTATTGAAATATTAAATAAGGAATGCAAGGAAATTCTAGACAGGGTTTCAAGAAGATATTCACTCTCCCCTCCAAATACATGCCCATCTTAAACAGTTATTTTCTCCCGCTTGTTGATGTCAGTTGTCACTATTGGTTAACGATATGCATGTTTTACTCGTGACGAAGCAGATTTGACAACTGATTGGATGAATAATTATGAGTAATTGGCCCCCTGTAATAAATGCGGAAAGAATGAAAGATGGGGTGCCATGTTTTCATTTCATGAATGTAGAAACTAAGGCTACAGGGAATAAGTAATTTGCTGAAGTCATATGATATGTCAGTGGTAGACTTGGGAGATTCACCCCAGTCTGTCTGATATAAGCAGCCATGTTCTTTCCTATAGAGTTCTCTACCTGTCTTAGATTGCACATTTTTGAAGAGTCAAAGCTTTATCAGAAAAATAGTATTTATTTTCAGTTAACTTGGGAATCAGATTTACTGATAAATTGGCAAGAGATGAAGGCTGTCATCCACATCTTTTTGAAAATCACAAATTCCTATCACTTACTAAATTATTTCAGCAGCTAGATATAAAGATAAACTTCTTCTAATTTGATATAATGAAGATAGCCAAAACTCTTACTTCTAAACTGGCAAAGATAACAGATGTACACAACAAACACAAGCAGACATAGAAATATAAGTCTGTCTTACTTAGCAGATTTAATTTTTTTCTCCATAAAGTTCAAGTGTATAAACTTCCTCAGGATATAAAAAATCTTTCACTACATGTTGGTTTTGTAGTCAAGAGAATTGTGTTTAATATTGAAAAATATTTTACTATTTGAATAATTCATCATATTTTCACTCCAGTTGCTTATCCGGTCCAGTAAACAAACCATTCTATTCAGCCAAAATTGCTATGACAGTGACTTTCAGGAGACCATCTTGCCAGTTTTTGAATCAAAGGATTACAGGTTTGATCAGCCTGTACCGAGGATTTCCTCTCCTGGGAATTCATCCAGAACAAGGACACGATTGAGGATGTGAACAACTTTTAGTCAGAAGGATGTGCCTCCCAGTGACATGCTGTAGAATGTTAAAAGTTGGAAACAGTATCCATGCGGGTCAGTATTGGGACATTTGAGAATGTATGCTGCTTCTGTAAATGGAGTATTTTGTCCTTAGAAATGGCCTCGTGGACATTTCTTGATTGGCATGGAAAGGGTGTTTCTTGGATCCCTATAGCAGCTTACCAAACAATGTCGGTGGATAAGTGATTCCATTAAATAAACTAAACTGTGAAATATGGATGAATGGCTTTT
>NW_006436207.1:0-954 GCF_000325575.1 Pteropus alecto
TTGTGTCTCCCCAAAATTTAGTAGTTGAATCCTGATACTCACAGGTTATGGTATTAAGAGATAAGGCTTTTCAGATTCATGCTCTAATAGAAGAGAGTCAGAGAAATCCCTTTCCCCGTCCACCATGTGATCACATGGCGAGAAGGCACCATCTGTGAACCAGGAAGCGAGCCATCACTAGACCAAACGTGCCAGTGTCTAGATCTTGGACTTCCCATCCCCCAGAACTATGAGAAATCAATTCCTGTTATTGATAAGCTACCCATTCTACAGAAATTTGCTATAACAGCCCAAACGGACTAAGAGAAAAAATAGATCAGTAGTTACTTAGAAGGAGTTTCATGGGGGAAAATGTTGAATAACTGCTGATGGGTACAGGTTTCATTTTGGGGAATACGTACCATTGTAAAATTGATTGTGCTGATATTGCATAACTCTGTGAATGTACTAAAAACCGTTGAAAGGTATGCTTGAAAAGAATGAATTGTATAATAAATGATTTATATCCCAACAAGGCCGATATGTAAAAATAAACAAAATCAAATGGATCCACAATATTTAGGGTTTCTGGACACAGTCTGGATTCTCCAAAACTTTCATACTACACTAAAAATCATAAGATCAAGAGTCATAATGTCGTTCTGACTTTTGTGTTACATAACTAGACGACATAGTGACTTATCTTTCATATTTCTTTAGGAGAACCTAGTTAGTCCTTCTTTCATTTATATATTTACACCATCCTTAAATTACTATTATCACTTTAGAATTTGGCACAGAGTGGATGCACTTTGAATATTTATTAAATTAATTATGACCGTATAACCACCATGCCATATACTGACCACCATATTCGCATAATAAGGCTTTCCTTATCCTAGATTTCTGAAGTTTTGTTTTTTTTGGATGCATGTGGAGAGAGAGTTGGTGTGCTCTCTATTTGAGTTTTGCCCA
>NW_006436208.1:0-888 GCF_000325575.1 Pteropus alecto
TCTTAGAGGGAAGGTTTTTAGTTTTTCACTATTGACTATAATGTTAGCTGAGGGTTTGTTATATATGGCCTCTATTATGTTAAGGTACTTTCCTTCTATACTAATTTTGTTAAGTGTTTTCATCATAAATGGATACTGTATCTTGTCAAAGGCTTTTCTGCATTTACTAATATGATCATATGATTCTTATTTTTTAATTTGTTTATGTGGTGTATCACATTAATCAATTGGCATGTATTGAACCATCCCCGTGCCCTTGAGATGAAGGCAACTTGATTGTGTTGTATAATATTTTAAATATGTTGCTGAATTCAGTTCGCTAGTATCTTATTTAGGATTTTTGCATCTGTGTTCATGAGAGATATTGCTCTGTAGTTTTCTTTTTTTCAGTTATTTTTTACCAGGTTTTGGTATCAGAGTAATATTGGCCTCCTAAAATGAGTTGGGAAGTATTGCCTTATCTTCGAATTTTTGGAAGAGTTTGAGGAGAATAGGTGTTAAATCTTATTTGAATGGTAGAATTCGCTGGTGAAGCCATCTGGTCCGGGATTTTTCCTTTTTTGAATATGTTTTTGATGACTGTTAAAATTTCCACACTGTTGATCACTCTATTTAGATTTTCCAGTTCTTCTTGATTCAGTCTAGGAAGGTTGTATTTTTCTAAGTACTAGTCCAAATCTTCTAGGTTATTAAATTTGATGTTATATACTTTTTCATAGTATTCTTGTAAGATCCTTTGTATTTCTGTGAAATCAGTCATAATTTCCCCCTTTTCATCCCCGATTTCGTTTATTTGTGTCTTTTCTCTTTTTTCTTGAGTGAATCTAGCCAGGGGGTTGTCAATTTTTTTAACCTCAAAGAATCAGCTCTTTTTTGCATTTATTTTTT
>NW_006436209.1:0-380 GCF_000325575.1 Pteropus alecto
TTTGCACAGAAAAGGAAACCATCAACAAAATGAAAGGCTATTTATGAAATGGAAGAAAATATTTGCAAAACACATTTACAATAAGGGGTTACACAAAATATACAAGAAAATCAGATAACTCAGTAGCAAAAACCAAACAACTCAATTAAAAAATGGGCAAAAGACCTGAATAGATATTTTCCAAAGAAGACATACGAATGACTAAGAGGTACATAAAAAGGCACACAACATCACTAATCATTAGAGAAATGTTAATTAAAACCACAATGAGATTATCACCTCACACCTGTTATGATGCTTATTATCAAAAAGACAAGAAATATCAGGTTTTTGTATGGCCATTTCTCTTCATTTCTCTTGGGTCAACACCTAGGAGTGGG
>NW_006436210.1:0-281 GCF_000325575.1 Pteropus alecto
CTGTCGTACCCTAAAGCTTATTTCCCTGCCTTCTCCTTTGTATTTGTCGAACCCCCCACGCGAGATGACACCCGTTGTCGGGAAGTGCTGGGGACACCTGGGCTCGCAATCTTGCGTATTCGGTAGCAAGGAACACTCAGGAGCGAGCCGTGGTGAGTGAGTGAGGAGCATCCTGACTGTGCCTGACTCAGACCTGCAAGACTTTCATTTGCCGTCGATGCGCTGTCCGCGTTTGTCCTCGCATATGCCCGTTTGCCATGACTGCGACGGGGCAGCCTGGA
>NW_006436211.1:0-622 GCF_000325575.1 Pteropus alecto
GGATTTTTGCATCTGCGTTCATGAGAGATATTAGTTTGAGTTTTCTTTTTTTGTGTGCTATCTTTACTAGGTTTTGGTATCAAGGTAATATTGCCTTCATAAAATGAATGGGGAAGTATTGCTTCCTCTTTGATTTTTTTGGAAGAGTTTGAGGAGAATAGGTATTAAATCTTTGAATATTTGGTAGAATTCTCTGGTGAAGCTATCTGGTCCTGGACTTTTACTTTTTGGTAGGTTTTTGATGATTGTTTCAATTTCTATACTGTTGATGGGTCTATTTAGATTTTCCAGTTCTTCTAGATTCAATCTTGGAAGGCCGTATTTTTCTAAATACTGGTCCATTTTTTCTAGGTTATTAAATTTGGTGTTATATACTTTTTCATAGTATTCTTGTATGATCTTTTGTATTTCTGCAGTGTCCGTCATTATTTCCCCTCTTTCATCCATGATTTTGTTTATTTGTGTTCTTTCTCTTTCTTCTTTAGTGAGTCTAGCCAGAGGCTTGTCAATTTTATTAAACTTCTCAAAGAACCAGCTTTGTTGCATTTATTTTTTCTATTTTTTTGTTCATTTTCTATTTCATTTACTTCTGCTCTAATTTAGATTATTTCTTTCCTTCTGC
>NW_006436212.1:0-830 GCF_000325575.1 Pteropus alecto
TGGTTTTATATACAAGATAAATGACTCTATATCTCAACCAAAAACATGTACAAGAATGTTCACATTAACATTATTGTTAATTGAAAAAGTCAAACTAACTCAACAGTCTATCAGCATACAGTAGATAAATGATGATATATGTGTACAAAAAATTTTACAACAATGTGAATGAATGTACCACAACTCTATACAACAACATGGATGGATTGTACAAGTGTGCTGTTGAATGAAACAGTACATGCTATAGGTATCTTCTCATGTATAGTACCAAAAATACGAAAATAATATTCCATGATAATAGCCAAGAGGGTAATTACTCCTTTAGGGTAATAGATTAGTAATTTAAGAGGGAGCATGTAGAAAACTTTGGTGATTCTGATGATATACTGTTTTATGTTCTGGGTCCTGGTTATGGGTATACTTTTTTTAAATTTATATAGTGTAACTCCCCATGATAATCTCAAGATTTGTTCTTGTTGTCGCAAATGACAGTATTTCATCTCTTATGGTAGAGTAATATTCCATAGTATAAATGTACCACATCTTCTTTATCCAATCATCTATCGAAGGATACTTCGGTTCTTTCCACGTCATAGCCACCATGAATAATGTGCTTTGGATTTTATACTGAATCCAGTAGTTTCTATAATAATGAATCCTATAATATAGAGGAATAAAATACTAATTGAGTAAGCATGCACATACTTCATTAAAAGCTTCAAAGCTTTCATAAAACAAAAACAAAAACAAAAAACAGTACGGTTTAAAAATCAGGGAAAAAAAGTTAAAATGTAATATGCAGAAGAAATATTTCCCAGATGAAGATGTTT
>NW_006436213.1:0-2113 GCF_000325575.1 Pteropus alecto
TGGATTGAGAGACCCTCAATGATCTCATGACCGTGCGACGCTCTATGTGCCTGCACACAGCGTGCGTGGGCACATAGTGTGGGGTTCCCACTTCCCTCTGCAGTCTCCCGGCTCAGACTTCATCTCCGAAAGGGATGTGGGGTGTCTCAAAGATGAGATGAGAATATTGCAAGGGGTAGATGTGAATGTCTGCCTCACGTGGGGTCGTCTACCTTGGCTGGGCACAAATAAAGATGGCTTATCAGTGTGACAGTCGGCACCTTAACTGTCAGAGAGGTATATGGATGTATGAGCACACACGCACACACATGCACACATGCACACACACATACACACACTCACACACGTGCTTGCACACATGCACACACACTCACACACATGCATGCACGCATGCAAATACACAGGCACATGCATACATACACACACATACACACACCCTCACACACATGCACGCCCTCACACATACATGTACACACATGCACACACAAATACACACTCACACATGCACATCTGCACACACACAAATACACACTCACACACATGCATGCACACACAAAAATACACACAGACATGCATGCACATACATGCACACCCTCACACACATGCATGTGCACACATGAATACACACTCGCACACATGTATGCACACACAAATACACACTCACACATATATACTCGCATACAAATATACACACTTGCATGCACACACACTCACACACGTGCATGCATGCACACTCACACACACTCATGCACTCACACACACACGCACGCACACTCACACACACCCATGCACACACACACATGCACGCACACTCACACACGTGCATGCACACACACACGTTCATGCATGCACACTCACACACATGCATGCACGCACACTCACACACACACATGCACACACACTCACACATGTGCATGCACGCACACTCACACACGTGCATGCATGCACACTCACACACACGCACACGCGGACACATGCGCAGAGACATCGGTGAGCCCCATCACACACACGTCCACGCAGCACGGTCGTGCTTCGCTCATTGTAATTTTCCTTTTCCTGTTCTTTTGTGGCCGGAGCTCTCGGGGGTCCACGTGGACGTGAAGCCTGCCCCTCTCAGTGCCGATTAGAGCTGTCTGATGGGAAACCCGCACATGCCACCAGTGTCTGCCACAATAAACCTTCCTCATAATTGATGTACTCCAGTGGGTCACATCTCATTACGCTGGGCTACTTCGTAAACTGATGTGACAGGTCGTATGACCACATGATTCATCAACTTCAAAAACAGGTTTGGGTGGCGGGCAGAGCAGCAGTAGGGGCCCCTTTAAAGCGGGTAAGTAGAGAGAGCGATCTGCAGGATTTCATAAATAGTGAAACACGTTGATATATTCGCCATGACAAAGACGTACCTGCCGCTCACCTTCTGTCTGAGCCCATGAAACGAGGCCGTGTGTGCTACGTGTGAGCCAGGAAGAGGGGACATCGCGGGGAGAAGACACGATGCTTCCTCCAGAAGTGGGGGTGACGGCAAACGCTCTCTTCCTCATTCTCGGCCCAGCGTAGTGGTGGGATTGGCATCCTAGAGAAGGCCGAGAAGGCACGGAATCTTCACACGCCCACTGCGAACCCCGAGATGCCCTCCGTCAAGGGAACCTGTGACCAGGTGACCGCCTGCAGGGTAATTCCGTGTGTAGGAAACAGACAATGGTCATGCTAACACGCCTATGAAACAGACAATGGTCATGCTAACACGCCCGTCGTGAAATGTAACCATTGGAGCTTTGCATTACTGGAATTTGGTATTTTTTACCTCTTTTTGCAATTTGAATCAGTAGAGGTAAATATTTATGATAGTACGAGAGATATTTTCTAGTTAGGATGTCTTTTTAAATTAAATCTCTAATACAACGATGCAGTCAGGATTCTGTATGGTCTAAGCATAAGGTAAAACTATAAATGAAGGTGATTTTCTTGACTTACGAACGATGACGTTTTGAGTGACACATCCCCAATATCACTTGTTCCTCCGTTAGTGACCCCCAATAACTGAAGTCTTGACGAGTAGACTTGGAAGGTGGATAATTTGAAATTAGAGTTTAAACCCTGTGACCTG
>NW_006436214.1:0-313 GCF_000325575.1 Pteropus alecto
CACAGCCTGGTTTGATGGGTTGACATGCCCTGCCTGTGTTGTACTTCTTGTTTTCCTCAGCCCAGGATAGTGATCCCCACTTACTCAACAAACAGTTTCAGAGACACATTCTGGAAGACAGAGTCCATGAAAAAGATGATCTTGCCAGGTGGGCCAAGCAGGGCATTCTGGGTAGAAGGAACAGTATGAGTAAAGGCCCAGAGTTATGGAATGATGTCATCTTCAGGACTTGCAGGATGTTTGACCCAGGGCGTGATTGGGCTGCAGTTGGTAGGCACGCAGGATCCAGGCTACAAGAGTCTCATGCTGTGGA
>NW_006436215.1:0-1009 GCF_000325575.1 Pteropus alecto
CTTTTTGATTCTCTCCTGGTCTTCCCAACAGTTGCCAAGTTCAAGTTATTCCCAGTTATTCTTTAAATGCATCTTTCTGCTCCTTTCTTTCCTTTTTTGAATTTTTCAATGACTGTTGACATATATTAGTTTCAGGTGTACAACATAATGATTAGACGTTTATATAACTGATAAGTCTAGTACCCATCTGACACTATTCTTTCTATTCTCACTTTCACCCCCATCCCACCCTCCAACCCCGTCCTCACTGATGCTGGAGAGTTTGACAGAGTGGGAGTCCAAAAAGGGACCGGGACCTAAAGCTCCAGTGACCAGGTTCTTGTCTTATGCCTAGAGAAAGAACTAAAGGGCACAACGTACAGCAAGCAGGAAAGCACTGATTTTATTAAAGTCAAAGTACACACTTAACAGAAAGGTGTGGGCCATGCAGACAGTCTGCCCCAGCAGGGCTGAATTATGGACTTTTGTTTTCTTGGGGCTAGAGGAGTGTCCCAAGGCTATCCATCCTGCCTTGGGGTCTTGGCTTGTTTCTCTTGGCTTGTTTCTCATGCCAACTGGAGGGGAGAAGGTGGCCCTACGCCATCTATCTTGTCTCCTGGCCTTGGCTTGTTTCTCAGGCTGGAGTCTCCTCACGCTTGAAATGGAAACAGGGAGAAGGCTGAGTAAGGGACAAGGGAGATATTCCAGAGCCACAAGCAGAGGGCTGAGTAAGGGACTGAGGAAAAGTTCCAGAGCCATATCCTGGAGGTAGGAGACTTCCCTGGGCTAACTAGCCTGCCTCATTACCACCTATTGTCAGATTTACTACAATAACTACTTAAAGAAGGTCTTGTGCTTTGTCTCAATGTATCTACCTACCACATTAACTTTTCTAAGTCACAAAGTTCATCAGATCACTTTCCCTAAACGAAGATGGCTCCTTAGATAAGATTTTTAATATAGAACTCAGGGTTTTTTATAGTCCAACTTAATCCACCTTTCAAGCTCAGCCAACTGCTCCTTGGTAAAA
>NW_006436216.1:0-919 GCF_000325575.1 Pteropus alecto
TGGAATCAAATATTTAAAGTATTAAGTGAAAGAAACTACGAGTCTAGAATAATGTCTCCATCTAAGCTCTCCTTTAGATATGAAAGAGAAATTAAGACCTTTCCAGACATACAAAAATTGAGAGAATTCTCCAATATGAGGCCCGCACTACAGGAAATACTGAAAGGTGTCAGCTCTTCTAAAACAAAATAACAAAATGAAAAATACATAATTAGGAGTAAAGTGACTATCAGGCAAATAGAAGAATAGGAGTGCAACCCTTACTAAGAACAGGGCATTAGAAGCTTAAATAATAGAAAGAGAATTGCTATAGCAAGACAGTAATGAATGTTCAGCATACATAGGGACAAATTGAGATACTATGACTGAAAAGTGGAGGATTCAAAGGTCCAAATATACAAAGTATAAAGGAGATAAGCCACATGCAGAAGAAAATTGGTGACTGTATATAATTGTGTGTGTGTGTGTATGTGTGTGTGTGTAACTATCCTTTCCATATTCGTAATGGTAACCACACACTAAAGATTCAGAACTAAAGTATATAACATAAACCAAGAAAAAGCAGAGGGAAAACCCACAGAAGCCAACCAAAAAAAGAAAACAGAAACACAAGGACAAGTAAGCAATGGAAGCAGTGAGCTACCAGAAAGCAAAAGATAAAATGGCTATAAGAAGAACTCATATTTCAATAATCATCCTAAATGTAAATGGACTGAAATCAACAATAAAAAGGCACAGCGTTGCAGGATGTATCAAAAAACAAAACCCAACCATATGCTCCCTAGGAGACACATCTCAGTTCCAAAGACAAATTTAGAGTCAAAGTGAAAGGGTGGAAAATGAGATTTCAAGCAAATGGCGTTCAGAGAAAAGTGGAAGTGGCAGTACTAATATCAGATGAAACAGATTTCAAAATAAA
>NW_006436217.1:0-2905 GCF_000325575.1 Pteropus alecto
AAAATTGAATTGTTTGGGTTTTTGTTGTTATTGTTGAGCGGTATGAGTTCTTTATATACTTTGAATATTAGCCCTTTATTGAAGATGTTGTTTGAAAATATTTTCTCCAGTTCAGTTGGTTGCCTTTTTGTTTTGTTGATAGTTTCTTTGGCTTTGCAGAACTTTTTAGTTTGATATAGTCTCATTCATTTATTTTTGCTTTTACTCCTCTTGCCTTTGAGGTCAAATTCATAAAATCTTCTCTAAAACCAAGGTCCATAAGTTTAGAACCTGTTTTCTTCTGTGCGTTTTATTGTTTCAGGTTTTTTATTCGGGTCTTTGATCCATTTTGAATTAATTTTTGTGCATGGCGACAAATAGCAGTCTAGTTTCATTATTTTTCATGTGGCTTTTTAATTTTCTCAGCACCATTTATTGAAGAGGCTTTTATTTTTATTCATTGTATGTTTTTGGCCCCTTCCTTAAAAATGATTTGCCCATATACGTGTGGGTTTATTTCTGGGTTCTCAGTTCTGCCAATGCCATGCTGTTTTGATTACTGCCGTTTTGTAGTGTAATTTGAAGTCAAGCAGTATGATACCTCCAGGCTTGTTCTTTTTTTTCAGAATTGCTTTGGCTATTCTGGGCCTTTTATGGTTCCATACAAATCTGACAATTTTTTGTTCTATTTCTTTTTAAGAAATGGGATTGGGATTAATGGGGACGGTATAAATCTGTATATTGCTTTGGGTGATATGGTCATTTTAACTATGTTGATTTTTCCAGTTCATGAACACGGATTATGTTTCGATTTCTTTGTATCTTCTTCCATTTCTTTTAATAATGTCTTGTAGTTTTCAGTGTATAGGTCTTTCACGTCTTTTGCTAAGTTTATTTCAGAGTATTTTATTCTTCTTGTTGCAATTGCAAAAGGAATTTTTTTTTCATTTCTTTTTCTGAAAATTTATGGTTAGTGTATAGGAACACAATGGATTTTTGTACATTGATTTTGTTTTTTAATTATTTTCTTGGAACCCTAAAGATATTTTTAATTTTTGAAAACATATCTTTTAATTAGGTTTTTTGTATACAATGCCAAATCAACTGGAGGAAAACTGAAAAATTCAGATTAGAAACTTTATTTCGAAATAAGCAAAAATAAAATTTCTATATTTAATTTTGTTTCTAAATTTTAGATTCTAACCTTTAGATCTGACATTCACCGTTTCTCTTTTACAGAATAAATGTCAACGCTGGTGTGTTAGTTTGCTAGGGCTCTCATAGCAAAGTACCACAGACTGGGTGGCTTAAACAGAAATTTATTGTCTCATATTTTGGAAACTAGAAGCCCAAAATCAAAGTGCTGGCAGGACTGATTCATTCTGAGTGCTGTGAGTGCAGGATCTGTTCCAGGCAGCTCTCCTTGACTGTCTTCTCCCTGTCTCTCCACATTGTCGTCCAGCTATGCCAGTCTTTGTGTCCAAATGTCTCCTCTGTAGAAGGATATCAGTCATACTGGATTAAGACCTGCCCTAATATCTTTGTTTTAACTTGATTACCTCCGTAAAGGCACTATCTTCAAATAAGATTACATTCCTAGGTATTCAACATATTAATTTGGAGGAGACACAATTCAACCCATAATCTAGGGTATATAATATGAAAACATTACTGATTTTTTAAGAATGATTATTTGGACTCAATTTTTGTTACACTTCAGGAGTCAAAGAAGTAAGTAGAATAACACACAATTCGTAATAGTACAGCCATTCCCACAGATGATACAAGCAATTCACATACTGTGGTACTCTCATCAACTCCAAAGTCTTTAGAAAAACTATTCATAATTGCTTCATGAATAGTGTGCATCCCAAATCTCAAACTCTCATTATATCTTTGGTGTTCCTCATTAGACTATAAGCTCCAGAGAAGTAGATTTATCTCAGATATATATGTTCAAGACAGATCTGAGATTTATGAATGTATAACATTAGCATGCATGATCACAATGAGTGCCATACGCATTCTGTGTGTCTCCCTGAGTTCAAGTGTCGCTGTTACCTGATGTGAAACATGATTAGGGCTCTTCCAACAGGAAAATCACTTTTGGATAGAACCTCCTTTAATATAGCGTAGCACAGGGTAAAAATCCCAAAAATGATTTAACTACATTTCCTTCCTGGAACTATACATGGATCATCTAATTGAAATATGGAAGTTGACTTTCATAAAAAACAAAAAACAAAAAACAAAAAACAATTAATTGACAACTGACTGAGAGTTACGGTTATTAAGAAAATTCTAGTCAGGCCAAACCTAAAACAGATTTAGCACAGCTTTGTAGAGAAGAGATAATAGAGATCTTAGTGTTTATTTAATCTTGCTATGAGGTTCGATGAGGTTATGGATGGGAGCCGAAAGTCTGCAAAAACTGCCACAACAAAGGCCTGAATGATGTAAACTTTTATAAAGTGTTTTCACTTACTTGGCAAATACTGGGGTTTGTTTGCTTGTTGGTTTGTTTGTTGGTTTGTTTATTTTTCCATTCTCAGAACTTCTGCTATTTTCAGACCTCTTCATGGCATCATCATCAGAACAAGTGATCCAATGCTGACATCATAGTGGTCCTCTAAATTTTGTGTTTCTAATACTGGAGATACTTTTCAGGTTTAATTTTTTTATCCTACCTCTGGAATTTGCAGAAAATTTTCTCTCCACAGGTCACCCCCGGTTCCACTTGTGCTATCTTTGGCCTAGGAGGAGTTGGCCTTTCAGTCGTCATGGGTTGTAAGTTGGCTGGTGCATCCAGGATCATTGGAATTGACCTCAACAAAGACAAATTTGAGAAAGCTATGGCCGTCGGAGCCACTGAGTGCATCAGCCCCAAGGATTTTACCAAGCCCATCAGTGAGGTGCTGTCAGAAAT
>NW_006436218.1:0-374 GCF_000325575.1 Pteropus alecto
GACAAGGTGTTGGCATGTGTTATTTTTACCTTCTCCTTCTACTTTAATATCACTGGTGCTGGCACTTTAATCTGCTAGCAGTGGCTGGCAAGCAGTCTTTCCAGAGGAGGCTGACCATTAGTCCTGCCCCAACATGCTACTCCTACGACCAGCCTGCTTTGCGCTACTTCTGAGAATAGCGCAACCAGAGATGGCAGGCAAGCATCTCTGCCCTTCCTGCACCATTCTTAGGATCTTGCCAAAAGCAGTAGGTTCACTCAATATACACATAAAATGCCCCTTGAGCTTTAGGCTTTGGGGCTAGAGGAGATTACATTTTTAGCCCTCGTGGGTCTGAAACAATTGGAGAGACTATCCAAGAGACAACCAAGAAG
>NW_006436219.1:0-343 GCF_000325575.1 Pteropus alecto
CATTAGGAAAACAATAGTTATTAAACAAAGATGCTGCCTTATGCCTCTGACAAACACACAAACACAATGCACGCATGCACGCGCACACACACACGCGTGCACACGCACGCACGCGCACGCAAACCCGGGTTCCTGAACTGGGCACAGGCAGTTTCCCAGCAACTAAACACTCAGAGGGCACCTTCTGTGAGCCAGGTGCGGTGAGAAGAGCTTTTACCCGTAGTATCTCACTTAATTCGCATGGCAGCTGCTTTAAGAGGAAGGTACTGTCAGCATTAGGGAACCAAGGTGTAGGAAGGTTAAGTAATTCGGCTAAAGTCACACAGTGAATACGTGGCAGGGC
>NW_006436220.1:0-1630 GCF_000325575.1 Pteropus alecto
CCTGTCTATCAACGTTAAATTTTTCTCTTTTGGTCTTAAGTGCATCTGTGCATGTGCTTATTGTTTGTGCATATATCTACTGATTGAACGATTGATAGATGATTTTTATTTAATCTGCGTAAACCATGGATTAGTATTCAGAATTGAGAAAGTAATGTGGCTTATAGTCTTGCAGAGCTTTAAACTTTTAATGTTTCCAGCACACTTCTATGGCTTTTGGCGGGCTTTTTTATCACTTGTAATTTTTATTACTAATAATAATCTAATAAGTTCAAATATATGCTTTATTCATTTAAACAATAGCACTTTATCATTTAAACAGAGTAAAAGGGCAATGAATTTGGTTGACTGTAAATGCATCTGTTAGATGCTGCAAGAGGTCTATTTTGGTTTCACGTTATCATACTTTGCCATTTTTATGGATTGTTGCAATATAAAATGGCTTATTTTGTCAGGATGAGGACATTGGTTCTCAGAGAAGTTAGTGCCAACTCAGAGTCAGAGCTAAGTATAAGTATATGTCATATAATTTTCTATCTACTCTCAAACCACATGTGTTTTATTCTTAAGGCATTATTTAAAACCAGACAAATAACTTTATTCATTTTATAAATATCAACACATAGTACATTTGTCCAGAACCATTTATCATTTTGTTAATAAGTAAATCATCATGTTGCTATTTTGAAACAGAAGGTAATTGAGCCATAATCCCCTTCGGGCGTCTCCTATGGGTTTTAACAGGGTTGAGTAAGTGGATATAGGCAACCTAAACAAACCACATTCATAATGTGCCTAAACATGCATTTGCTGTTCTATAGGTAAGAGAAATTTTCAGATCATTTTTGGAATATTTTAGGAGGCAAGATCTAAAATATCAAGGTCAAATATGTTATGAAATCCCCAGTACTAAACTCTTTAATTGTTGGCTATTGCATCGATGAACTCATCACAATCCGATTTATGCAGTCTGCCAAGGAATTGAAAAATAATTCTTCCTCGAATAAAACAAACAAAAAAATTGAAAATATTGGATTTATGTTTGTCGAAGTAATGAGAATGCTCCCAATGGAGTGTGTTTGTATTTTCTTGATGAAAGAAGGCAGACTGACTCAAAATTAAAAAGCAGGAAATTTATCAGTAGAGGGCAAGAAAACATTTGACCTATGCAACTATCTGGGGGCTTATGTTTCTTTTTTCTTTTTTTTTTCTTTTTATTTTTTAGGCGAGGCAACCTTTGGTTGACCTCACAGATGGCAAGGACCTTGTCAGTTTACAATCCCTTATTTTTAAATGTTTTACACCTACAGTTCCTGATCTTCCTAGGTGGTCTCCCATCCAAGTACTAACCAGGCCCAACCAAACTTAGCTTCAGAGATCAGACAGGATCGAACTTATTCAGGGTAGCATGGCTGCGGACTTGTATTTTCATAAAATGAGGAAAATAATCAATAATTCTCTTGTTTATTTTTTCTATATATGTAATTTAGAGCCACTTCAGATTATTACTTATTTCAAAATGTTTCTCTAGCCTTAATGGCTTAATAAATATCCAAAGGCATCAAAGTTAGTGTTTTGTTTATTTCAGTGGGGGTGTGGGAGGGGGCGGTGAGAGTGGTCAGTTGCAGAA
>NW_006436221.1:0-362 GCF_000325575.1 Pteropus alecto
ACACACACACACACGCACACACATGCACACATGCATGCTCACACGCATGCGCACACACACGAGAAAAGCAGCATTGTAGAGTTCAGCCATTCTGAAACTTGATGATCCGAAGACCCCTTTCATGACAGAGGAACGCAAACATCTTTCGTCGCTGTGGGTTGTATCTATCAACGCTTATCACACCACTGATTAATCCTGGAAAACAATTTCAGGACACGCGGGCAGCTGAGCACACAGTCCCTCGGCTGGTAGAATGTGGATGTCATCACCGGCCTCGGAGCCGCTGGGGAGGTCCACCGTGCCCCCCAAAAACAGCAGTGTAAATGTCAAAGCACGCTTCGTGTTATGACGAAAACGGTTTT
>NW_006436222.1:0-339 GCF_000325575.1 Pteropus alecto
TGCACACAACAAACCCCTCGGAAAGATAGAGGCTTACACTCCGACACATTGGCCAGGAACTCCAGTCTTTAGGATGGCTGGACCTGATCACTCATGCATCTCCTTGACACCATCATGGTGACCAGATTGTCTGATTGTTTAGGTTACACAGCCCCTGTCTGGTCAGTCACAGACTAACCATAAGGCTGGGAGATTTGGGGTCCAAAGTGAACTTAAAACATGACGGAACTTTCAGCAAGTACATCCCCACCACACACATCACATTTCTCCTCCCCCTCATCGTTAGTTCAAGTTGGGACTGTGGGGACACTGGGATCTGGGCAGGGACACAGGCTGGGC
>NW_006436223.1:0-992 GCF_000325575.1 Pteropus alecto
ATATCAGATATATAATTATATATATATGTGTGTGTGAAAAATTAAAACCTTCCCTAATATGGGGTAAATAGCAAAAATATATAAAGAACTCATATACTTTAATAACAAAACATTTTGATTTAAAAATGAGCAAAGGAACTAAATAGATATATGTATTTCATTATTATTGAGCCATGAAAAAGTGGAAAATTCTTCCATTTTCAACAACATGGGTGGATCTTGAGGACATTCTGCTGAGTAAAATAAGTTGTGTAGAAAAAGAAAAAAATGTTATGTAATATTATGTAAATGTGGAAACTAAAAAATTCTAAGTCATATAACCAGAGAGTGAAATGGGGTTAACAGGGCCTGGGATAGAGGAAATGTGAAGATATTGGTTAAAGGATTCACAATTCTAGTGAGAACATGAACAAGTTTGGTATCTTATGCAGAGCATTGTGAATGTAGTTAATATTATGTTATATACCTAAATCTTTCTAAGAGAGTTAATTTTAAATGTTCTCATCACACAAATAAAAAGAAATTTTATAACATGATGGAGGTTTTACCTAACTCTATGGTGGTAATTATGTTAAAATATATGTGTATCAAAATAGTACACTGTACACCATAAATGTATGCAATGTTAAATATTGAATATAATTAAAAACATTTGGAAAAAATAGTTTTTATGGTTTATAAAAAGACCAATGATCAATTAGAAAAAGTAATAGTGAACACAGAATAAAAATTCCCACAAGAAAAGGAACACTTTATTTCTAAATAATGGAACTACAACCTCACTTATAACAAACTGTAGTCACATAAAACTAAAATGATTAACTAGTATTTACTTAATAAGTTAACAGAGATTAAAAAAAATGTTTACAAAGATGTGAGAGAAAACAGACTCAGATTTTTTTTTTTGGTGAAAGTGTAATTTGTGCATTTGTTCATCCTCTTTTGAAGGCATTATGACTTTGGATTTCTCTCTCTCTCTCTCTCTCTCTCTC
>NW_006436224.1:0-716 GCF_000325575.1 Pteropus alecto
TTGTATTTTTCTAAGTACAGGTCCATTTCTTCTAGTTTATTAAATGTTGTTATATGCTTTTTCATAGTATTCTTGTATGATCATTGTATTTCGGTGATTTTAGTCTTAATTTCCCCTCTTTCATCCCTGATTTTGTTTTTATTTTTGTCCTTTTGTTTTTTTCTTTAGTGAATCTAGTCAAGGGGTTGTCAATTTTATTAATCTTCTCCAAGAAGCAACTCTTCGTTGCATTTATTTTTTCTATTGTTTTTGTTTGTTTGTTTGTTTTCAATTTCCTTTATTTCTTATCTAATTTTTATTATTTCTTTCCTTTTGCTGACTTTAAGCTTCATTTGTTCTTCATTGTCTAGTTTATTTTCCAGTTTTTTAAGATGAAGCGTTAGGTTGCTTATTTGGGCTCATTCTTACTTTTCAAGATATGCCCGTAATGATATGAATTTTCTTCTTATGACCACTTTTGCCATGTCCCTAAAGTTTCGATATGTCGTACTATCATTATCATTTGTTTCTATGTATCGCTTGATCACTCTTTTTATTTCTTCTCTGACCCAGTTATTCTTCAGTAGTATGTTATTTAATCTCCATGTATTTGCGGTTCTTCCCACATTCTTTTTACATTTAATCTTTAGTTTCAAAGCATTATGATCAGAAAATATAGTTGTTATTATTTATACCATCTTTTATTTGTTAAGGCTATCTCTGTGTCTCAGTATGTG
>NW_006436225.1:0-494 GCF_000325575.1 Pteropus alecto
AGGACCTGAATAGACATTTCTCCAAAGAGGACAAAAACAGACATATGAAAAGATGCTCAACATCACCTATCATCGGGCAAATGCAAACTGAAACCGCTATGACAGAAACAAAATTGTAGATACAGATAATAAATTTATGGTTGCCAGACTGGGGGGGAAACTAATATAAACTAATACTAAATGTCAACTCTAAATGAAAAATATTAAAATAGTCACGGGGATATAAAGTATAGCATTGGAAATACAATCGGTAATATTGTAATAACTATATATAGTGTCAGAAATGTCTAATCATTATGTGCACACCTGAAACTAATATTATATGTCAATTTTAATCAAAAAATTTTCAGGTTTTTAAAAATCAAACACAAATTAACATTACAAAAAGAATTAAAATGGTTCCTGATTGTACCAAAATTGACATAATATACCCTATAATATATAACGTACATTATATATTTATATATGTATTTTACATGTTAACACATTACTAA
>NW_006436226.1:0-491 GCF_000325575.1 Pteropus alecto
TGGTGGGGGTGTGGCCTCCCTGTCTGGAACAACCCTCCCCCCTACCACGCAGCAGTCAGGGAACTAATGCCAGGCGCCCCGGGACAGCCCGAGAGAGCGGGCAGGGACATGGCCCCGGCAGGCGCTGGGGAGGAGGGTGGGAGGGGGCCAGCTGGGCACACGGGGCAGGAGCGGGGCCACTGGGGAGGGGGGACGGACGAGGCTCAGGGTGAGTCAGGATAGTTTCCGTAGAGACCGCCCCACGCCACACCGAGGGTGCGTCTCTGGAAATTTTCCTTAGTCCCTTGTCCTGCCCTCCCCGCTTGATCCTAAACATGAGAGTCCAGCAGGGAGACAAGGTGGCCTTGGCCACCACCCGCCCAGGATGAGCCTCCGAGTCCTTCCCTCGTCCTGCTCGGCTCTGGCTGATCGGCCCCCCTCCGAGGAAACAGAGCCCCCGGCCCTGACAGCGCGGCGCCTCTGGAGCGAGTCCTGCCTCACCTTCCCTGGCG
>NW_006436227.1:0-1637 GCF_000325575.1 Pteropus alecto
ATCTAACTATGGGCAGTGAACACATAATGCAATGTTTATATATATATTTGTATATATATATATTGTTTATATATATATACAAATATATATATATATATTCCTTATGTTGAATATATATATATTCCTTATGTTGAATTGTACACCTGAAACTTACTGGATTTCATTAACCAATGTCAACATAATAAAAATAATTTTTTTTTTAAAAAAAGAAAGCTGAGTAGCAGCAGGTAATATGAATTCACTCTCAAGAATTGCTGATAAGGAATTACGTATATTCTGCACTGTGAAACTAGAAGGAATCCTGTGCTTAAACCATTCTTTTGGAGAACACCGTGGGGCTTAATATAGAATCATCCGCTTACTAGGATTCATATGCTGGGAAGATTTCAGTCTACCTTTGAAACCATGTTTACCGGGTACTTAAATTTAAAGTAAAAATTTACCTACTTAACTTAAAATACAAAGATTTGCACCATCCCATATTCCCTCCTAATTAACAGATGTGCAACTTTTACTGCTTAAATTAATACTCAACAATATTTTAAGTTATATCTTTTAACTTATGTGTTACTCTTTTATATTTATATTCTGTATATGAATGTCCCTGTAACAACACAGTTTACACATTTGTCATAATTATACTTTTTGAGGTATGCCAATACACCCTTCTACCACGGTTTTGTCAAAGATTGCCCTAACGTACTGTTTGAGAATTAATTCAAATTTTTAAATACTAAAAAATAACATTTTGACAAGCATGGCTTTTTTCATGTGTGTTATTCTCCTAGCCTACGATCTTAAAAATACATACTTCACATGCACTTATGGATAGTTTTAAAGCTAATGTTCTGTACTGACAAATTGTCATCAACACATAACTGTTTCCTCAAGGTTGCACCAATACTGTTTCATTATTATTATTCATTTCACTAGCAGCAAATTTACTAGTATTTTATTATTTTTATTTAATAAATATGTAATATCCCAATATAATTATTGGTAAGGATGACAATTTTCCATAAGCATTGAAAACTGAAAAATTATTCCTATCACCTAGGGTAACAGCAAATTTTCTGTATTATTACTACTGACCCATCAGAGCATTTAAAAATAGAGACATTTATAAATGAAGTATATTGTACCTACATTGCAAATTTGAAAAAAGCATTCCGTTTTTTTTTCTTTTTTATAAAAATTATATATATTTAAGGTGTAAACTATGATAATAGAATATACATGCAAAGTAAAATCATTACCACAATCATTACCTCTCAACACAACTACCTTTTTTTTCCTGGGGAGAGAATGTGAAACCTACTCTCTTAGCAAATTACCAGTATTCAATAGAGTATTATTATCTACAATCATCACGCTTTACATCAGATCTCTGGAACTTGTTAGTTCTATGTAACTGGAATTCTGAAACCTTTGACCGATCTCTCTCCATTTCCCTCACCTCCCTGGCCTGGTAACCACCATTCTACTCTCTGCTTTTATGAATTTGACTTTTTTAGATTCCACATATAAATAACATCATGCATGTATTTTTTTTTCTGTGTCTGGTTTATTTCACTTAGCATCATATCCTTCAGAGTCATCTAAGTTGTCACAAATGACAGGATTTCCTTCTTTTTTAA
>NW_006436228.1:0-291 GCF_000325575.1 Pteropus alecto
AGTTCAGTGGCAGTATGTACATTCCCACCGCTGTGTAGCCCTCACCACCGTCCATCTCCAGAACTCTGCACCGTGCAGAACTGGAACTGTCCCCATTAAACACTAACTCCTCATTCACCTCTCCGCTGTCCCCTGCACCCACCACTCTACTTTCTATGAATTTGGCTCCTTTAGTATTTCATGTAAGTGGACTCACAGTTACTCGTGTTTCTGTGACTGCCTTATTTCACTTAGCATAACGTCTTCTAGGTTCATCCATCTTGTAGCATCTGTCAGAGTCTCCTTTTTTTA
>NW_006436229.1:0-751 GCF_000325575.1 Pteropus alecto
AGGAACAGAATACACATTCTTCTCAATTCACATGGAACATTTTCCTGGACAGATCATATGTTAGGCCACAAAATAGGTCTTAAGAAATTAAAGAAGATTGAAATCATATCAAAAATCTTTTCTGACCATAATATTATGAAACTAGAAATTAATTTCACAAAGAAAGCGGGAAAATTAACAAAGTTACAAGCCAATATCCCCGATGAACATAGATGCAAAAATTCTCAGCAAAATATTAGCAAACCGAATTCAACAATACTTTTGAAGAATTATATACCATGATCAAGTAGGATTTATTCCTGGGATCCAAGGATGGTTTGACATCCACAAATCAGTCAATGTGATACACCATATGAACAAAATGAAGGATAAAAATTATATAATCACCTTGATAGATATAAAAAAAAATTGACAAAATTTAACACTTATGACAAAAATTCTCACAAAGTGTGTATAGAGGGAACGTACCTCAACATAATTAAGGTTCTATATGATAAGCCTGCAACTAACATCATCCTCCGTAGTGAAAAGCTGAAAGCCTTTTCTCTAAGATCAGAAACAAGACAAGGATGCCCACTCTTGACATTTTTATTCAACATAGTATTGGACTCCTAGCCAAAGCAATTAGGCAAGAAAAAGGAATAAAAAGGAATCCAAATTGGAAAAGAGAATATAAAATTGTTGCTCTTTGCTGATAACATAATATATATATAGAAAACCCTAAAGAATTCATCAAAAAACTGTTAGAACT
>NW_006436230.1:0-1884 GCF_000325575.1 Pteropus alecto
GCAGCACCTGTTCACCATGGAGAGGGACCCCCAGCAGCACCTGCCCACTGCCGGGTGATGCTGAGCACCATGCCGAGCACACTGTCCTTCCCACTTGCCCTCGCGAGGGCTCCGTCTGGCCCGAGGGTGGCCTCCTGGGCCAGTGCAGCTGCCCCGTCCACACAGAATGATGCGTGCATTAAGGGGTTTATTTTAAGGAATTTCTCACACAAGTGGGGGTTGGCAAGTCCAAAATCCACAGGGCAGGCTGGAGGCCCGGGCAGGAGAGGGTGCCAGGTGTCCAGAGGCATAATTTCTTCTCTAGGAGACTTCGGTGTTGCTCCTGGGGACCCTCAGCACGTTGCACGGGGTCACCTACATTACCAGGCCCGGTCTCCATTCCAGAGAGTCACAGACTGCAGGTGTCAGCCACATCCACCAAACATCTTCATAGAGGTTAATTCAATCGCTGGGTTCGCCCGCCCAGCCCAGTAGACACGTAACAGACGTTCCCCCGGAAGCTGAGGGCACTGAGGCCCCAGGATGCAAGTCCCCCAAGCTGGCAGGCGTATCAGGGCTTCTTAACATGCAGCAGGCCCCAGGTGTAGACCCTGCAGCGTATTCTTCCCCATGCCCATCCGGAACTCGCCTCACCCCTGAAATCGCCTCTTAGGGTGTCCTGACTCCCTCACCTGCTGTAGGCCGATTGCCAGTGGTGACTCAGCTGGTACTGCTGTGTTCACAGCACCTGAGAGGTGCCTGAGAGTCTGCCGACACATGATGGGATCACGCTTCTGGCTACAGAGCTAGAGAGACCTGGGTTCAAGATGGCCACGTTCCTCCCCCTCTCTTTGCCTTAATTTCCTCAGCGGTAACAAACGGAGAATAATAGTACCTGCCTCACCCTGCTTTCATGGGGACAGGGTAATAGGACGCATGAGAAGCGCCCAGAAAGGCACCTGGTACGTGGGGGTGGCTCAAAAGAGGGAGCAGCTCTGTCGCGGCAGGTTCCCCGGGCCCGCGGGCCCCACTCCCGCAGCTCTGATGCTCGCTGACAGGCTCCACCAGGAACAGCCCACCAGGTTGTCCCAAAGGGCTCCGCTCCTCAGAGCATCCTGCATCCCAGTGGCTGTCGACAGCGCCACCTAGTGCCCATGGGGGGAAATGGCTGGGCTTCCAGGTAATTTCAACCCCAGAGCCCCAACTTCAAGCACAGGCGGTAGCTGCATCCCATGACGAGGACAGGTAAGAAAGGACTTAGGGCTATTTTGTCATTATTAGGTGCTCACACTACCTGTGAAGCGGTAGAGTGTTATTGGAAACTGGACTCGGATGTAAACATATACACTCTAGAGCGGGCACTTAAAAAAGCGTGACTGAGAAAAGAAAATGGAATCATGTAAAATGTGCAATTAAAGCCAGAAAAGGTAGAAAAAGAGTGAACGAACAGGAGAAATAAATAAAAAAAAAAACTAGCTAATACGGCAGCCATCGATCCAACCACCGTAACCGTCACTTTGAATATCAATGGTCTAAATACACCAGCTAAAAGGCGGAAATTCTCAGAGTAGATAGAAAACTAAGACTCAACGTGCTGGCTACAAGAAACCTACTTCAAATATAAAGACACATACAGATTCGTGTGGAGGAAAACATAACATGTTAACACTAATCAAAAGAAAGAAAGAGTCGCTACATTAGTTTCAGACAAGGCAGACTTCAATGCGCGAAAACTTATCGAGGACAAAGGGCACTGCATGATGATAAAGGGCTCGGTTCTCCAAGAAGACACAATTCTCGAGTGTCAAACTATGTGAGACACAAATGGATAGACCCGCAACCAGAGAGGGATGAGCTGGAGACTCCCGTACCCCCATCGGGAGCGCACAGACGCAGCAGGCAGAA
>NW_006436231.1:0-203 GCF_000325575.1 Pteropus alecto
ACAACAGAGACCAAATAGCACCGCCTCACCTCCTCGGACACAGGCAGGTGACCCCTATGGACCTCCTGCTCCCGTTCTGGATGGGACACCAGCCGATACCACCACCCCGGCCAACCTCCCCTTGCGAGAAGCACCACCCTAGGGACATCACACAGACAGGCCCGTTAGAGTCTATGTGCCTTTCTCGACTAGTGACCTGTACA
>NW_006436232.1:0-1270 GCF_000325575.1 Pteropus alecto
TGGGTTTGGGCTTTGAAATTATAGGGCTACAGATAGACTCTCTCTCCCTCCTCCCTGTTCTCTCCCCTTCTCTCTTGCATGCTAGGCCTAGCGCTTATGAAGAATCTCCTTTGTTCTGCAGGGACAGAACTCATTTCGAGGAGCGGGAATCTGCTTCCACTCTGGCTTTGAGCCTGCAGGAAGCCTAGGATCCCTTCATAGGCAGGAGAGGTCACTATGGAGCTTTCCTCTGATGCAAGAGCTGGGTGAATTCTGTAGCACTCAGGCTTCTTAGACACGACCCCCAAGGCCCTCCTCGAAGCCCCCACTCTGGGGTAGCTCTCAAATTTGGGGAATTTCTAAGGCTGCAAAGCCCCTGCAGCTGTCCATGGGACTCCTTCCAGCCTCAACTTCCCTCAAGTGTACATCCGACAAGATGAGCAAGACTGGTAAAAGTAGCTTATGAACACACAAGACTTGGACCGTGTCTTAATTTGGGTGCTTGTATTTTGTAATATGATACAATTTCCTCCAATCCTTCCAGGCCCATGCCCACTAGTGGATGCTCCACCCAATTCCTGTCCTAACACTTGCAAAGGGTCAATAATCTCCAATCTTTTTTGAGACATCAGGTCTAAACAATCTGCTTTAAATGATTACCATAGTTTAGCTCTTTAATTTGAGAATTTTCCATACTATACTTTGCAATCAAAGCAATGAACAGTTTTTAGAAGTTAAATTTTTAAAAATATTTTTGTGATCTTTGTTATAATAGGTGTATAAATAAATTTAAAAAACCAAACATTATGATAAATGAACTAAACAGAACTTTCATTTACTGTCACTCATTTATTCTGGAATGTAAAGCATTTGCAGGTTTACTACCATAGTCTTATACCAGCCACTTGAGTTTTTCTTTTTTCATCCTAGATTCCAGAGAGGGAAGGAAGTTTAAGGTTTATTAATTTGGTACCCAAACCAGGCCATGCATCTGAATCACCTGTGAAGCTTTGTGTTAATATTAATAATAAAACAGTAAGAGCTAACACATTGATATTTACCAGGGACTATACTAAGTATTTTACACAAATCATCTCATTTAATCCTCAGAAAACCTTATGAGGGAGGAATTTATTACCATCCTCACTTGCAGGTGAGAAAAATAAAACACAGAGAATGAAGCCTTGCTTAGGACGGACCAGCTAGAACACAGTGGAGCAAAGATTTGATCCCAGCCTTCTGAGTCTGAGCCACGATGTACCCTGCAGAGGTAGCCAGTGTAGCCAGTAGG
>NW_006436233.1:0-951 GCF_000325575.1 Pteropus alecto
TAAACGCTATCCTTTTTCCATTCATTGATGTAATAATCCTTTGCACTTTAACAATCCATCTTTTTATTTTTTAATTACATCAATGTGTTTAGAATATAGAAGATCCAGGGAAGCCAAATTTCATTTAACAATTAGTAGAATAGAAACTCAGAAAAAGCACAAAGTTGGAAACAGGATCTGAAACATTTACCTTTTACTCTAGGGGTCATTCCTGGACATCCTATCACAACACTCCATCAATCAGCAGTTTTAGAAGAAGGAAGAGGACAAAAGAAGAGAACCAGAGCAAGTGTACACACACATATGAATGCCAGTGGAAGAGAAGGGAGAGTAAGATGGGAGTAAATGGTAGAAGAGGCATGAGGAAATTTCAAGCTTGAGTTCAATTGATGATCATTCAAAATAAATCACTCTTTTCCTTTACTTCACATCTCACCTACTGATCTAGTGTTGAAGGCTGCAGAGGTACTATCAAATCATTTGAAAAAAATCAGGTTATACACAGTGTGTTTTTGGAATTAAAGGAATTAAGTTGTCTTTCATGATTAAGCATCACTTGTATAATTAAAATTTTAAAAAATAGCAGACCAGTTCTTTGAGTTTTTCAAGTCTTTACACTGCAGGCAATTATACTTTTTTATAAAATCTAAGGAGTCAACAGATGAGGGTCGGTCTAATTTACATTATGTAAACTACCTTATTGTAAATAAAAATAACTGTAAAATTTCATTGAAAACTGTATTTGTAATCTTCCTTTGAAACAAATGAGTAGTTAAATTTCAAAAGAAAATTTTGGTAAATATTTATGTTGTGGAACTTGGTATTTTTAACAAAATAGCTCTGATTTTCAGGACTAGAAATATGTTTAGTACTCATATATGAATATAATACAACTGAGTTTCATTACTGTGATTTGAATGTAAATCTAAGAATAATAACAATTTACCTAAT
>NW_006436234.1:0-923 GCF_000325575.1 Pteropus alecto
TTCACAAATCCACACTAATAAGACAGGGAGACTTATGAGCTTTGCTTAGTACATAGAAGCAGACACGGAAAGGCAGCCAAAATGGAAAAAAAAAAGAAGCAGAAGCCATATGAGAAAACAGAACAGAGATCCAGATAGAATGGAGTCAAGTGATCTAACAGATGCAGAGTTCAAAACACTGGTTATAAAGATGCTCAATGAACTTTTGGGAAGTATAGATAAATTCAGTGAGAACTTCAACAAAGAGATAAAAAAATATATAAAAATGGAAATGGAAATTATAAAAGGGAACCAGTCTGAAATGAAGAACACGATGAGATGAGATGAGAAATATATTAAATGGAATAAACAAAGTGAATAAAGAGAAGGATCAAATGCTCTATCTAGAGGACAAGAAAGACAAGGACACTCAACCAGAATGGCAAGAAATAAGATGTTAAGACTATAAAAATAATTTAAGAAGCATATGGGACACTATTAAGGGTCCAAATATCCGTCCGATCGGCGTAACTGAAGAAAATCAAGATGTTGAACAGCTGTTTGAAGAAATAATGATGGAAACTTCCCTAACTTGGTGGAGGAGATGGGCATAAAACCCCAGAAAGCTCAGAGAATTCCAAAAATCAGGGATCCAAAGAGGCCCACACCAAGTCACATCATCATTAAAATGCCAAAAGTTAAATACAAAGAAAGAATATTAAAAGCAGCAAGAGAAAAACAGATAGTTACTTATAAGGGAAAACCCATAAGACTGGCAGCTGACTTCTCAAAAGAAACTATGCAGGAGAGAAGGGCTTGGCAAAAAATATTCAACAGGATGAAGACCCAGGATTTACAACCAAGAATAATTTATCCAGCAAAGCTATCATTTAGAGTTGAAGGACAGATAAAGAGCTTCCCAGACAAAAATAAGCTAAAGGAAT
>NW_006436235.1:0-1521 GCF_000325575.1 Pteropus alecto
GTGCGCGGATGTCCGCTTAAGGCACGAAGCTCACTTTCTTTCTAAGGCAGTTGATGCTTCCGAGGCCTGCGCTGGGCTTTTCAGTTCTTGGTGAATTCTGAGTGTGCCACCGTCTCGTCCCCAGTGAAGTACTCAAACAACGACACCTTATGAACCTGTCCCTTGGGGGAGCTGGAGGGAGTGGCGGCCCCTTGTTATATGTCATTCGGCCACACCCAGGTGCAGCCGGATGGATGAACTTTGCCGAGGTCCGTTTCGCGATCGTCTTCATCACGACATAACCACACGTGGGATCTCTGTGAAATGTCCTTGCTGGTCCCGCGTACTCCCCTACGAATGAATGGTTTTACAACCGTAAGTGAATTTCTACTTCGATTCTTTGACCTTTGCATTTTTACGAAAAGGTTTGCTTGCCTTTTCTATCAGCCCTGGTTCTTCATCTTCCTTTCACTTCTAAAGCCCCTAATTAAAAGCCGCTTTCATGTCCCTCGTCACCTGCTCTGTTCAGAGCGCAGAGTAATCTAACTGGCTTAGAAGCGGTTTCTATAGATCCTCATCTCTCAGCGCTCCGACGAATAGCTTCTCCCCGCTTCTTCCTTCTCTCCTCTCAGTGGTGTTTGATGCCGCCGAACACACATCCTTTTCGAGAGTCCGCATCCTCCGGCCTCCTGTGCTGGGAGGAATTCCTGTCGCTCTGATTTTCATTGCCCCGCCTCCTTCCCTGGCTCTTGCATACGGCGCCTCTCCCCGAATGCGGCGACAGCTCCCGTGGCGGGAATCAGCCCTCGGCTCTTTATTCACAGGTCACCCCGTGCACGTAAGTGACTCCCAGGTCCTGCTCCCCTAAAGGAACTCCGTCACCGACCGCTCCGCAGCGAACAGCAGCCGCAGGAAGCAAACGTGGGCCGGCGCTGCGGGCACTCGGCCGTGCAGTTCTGGGGGTCTGGGCTTGGTATCCCAGCTGCAGCCGCCAGGCCGCTCCTGGGGCTGGCTGTCTCCAGCGGCCCGCTCCGTGCTGAGCAGTAGGTGCCACCTGTCGCGTCCCCCTCTCCATGGAGGTCTCGACTCGAGCTGTGTATCTCAAGTGTCTCCTGGAGCCTTGGTGATCCGAGACACCCGAGTAGACGCCGGTGAAGATAAATAGTGTCATGTGAGCGAGAACACGCCGAGGCACTGCTTCCGCGGGCTCAGCCACCCCCGTCGTGTTGGGTGGACACTCGGCGGCGAGCGGGGACGTGGGGAAGCTCTGTAGGGGAGGAAGGACAGAGGGCTGCCGGCGCGTCCTAACCGGAGGCCGTGGCCTGGCGACCCGGAGGCGGAGTCGGGC
Source organism: Pteropus alecto (assembly GCF_000325575.1). NCBI lineage: Eukaryota > Metazoa > Chordata > Mammalia > Chiroptera > Pteropodidae > Pteropus > Pteropus alecto. The sequence goes on from NW_006436235.1 coordinate 1,328, forward strand.
TGACAGCCAGACAGCAGGCGGGCCGGGTCGGGGCATCTTTGGGTTTCTCCGCCTGATACTGAGCCGGAAGCAGAGGCAAGGAAGTGGTGAAGGCAGCAGACTTTCTGGGCCACCTGCTGCACAGGTGGCGGTCCAGTTCCCTGGCCCGGTCACAGTGAATGGGTCAGGGTTCTGCTGTCATGTGTATCCACGGT
>NW_006436236.1:0-457 GCF_000325575.1 Pteropus alecto
CATTTGTTCTTCCTTTTCTAGATTTTTAAGATGAACTGTTAGGTTGCTTATTTGGGTTCGTTCTTGTTTTTTGATATAGGCCTGTAATGATACGAACTTTCTTCTTATGACCGCGTTTGCTGTGTCCCAAAATTTTGATATGTTGTACTATCATTGTCATTCATTTCTTTGTATCTCTTGATCTCTCTTTTTACTTCTTCTCTGACCCAGTTATTCTTCAGTAGCATGTTGTTTAATCTCCATGTATTTGTGGTTCTTCCTGATTTCTTCTTGCACTTATCTCTAATTTCAAAGCATTATGACCAGAGAATATGGTTGATATGATTTCAGCCCTCTTTTATTTGTTGAGGCTATCTCTGTGTCCTAATATGTGGTCGATTCTTGAGAATGTTCCGTGTGCACTAGAGAAGAACGTATAAGCACCTGTTTTGGGATGAAAGGCTCTGTAAATGTCAAT
>NW_006436237.1:0-486 GCF_000325575.1 Pteropus alecto
TTGCTGCACAGAAGCTTTTTAGTTTGATGTAGTCTAATTTATTTGGTTTTGGTTTTGTTGTTTGTGGTTTTGGTGTCATATCTAAAAAATAATAATTTCCAAGAACAATATCAAGGAGCTTCTTCCCTATGTTTTCTTCAAAGAGTTTTATTGTATCAAGTCTTATGTTTAAGTCTTTAATCTATTTTGAATTAATTTTTATGAGTGGTGTAAGATACAGGTCTTACACCACTCACAAAAATTAATTAATTTATTTATTTCTATATGTTATCAAGTTTTCCCAACACAGTTTTGTTGAAGAGACTATCACCGTTGAGTATTCTTGGCTCCTTTGTCAAGTATTAGTTGACAATAAGTGTGAGGACTTATTTCTAGACACTTCATTATGTGTGTCTGTTTTAATTTCTATAGCTTTGTAATATAGTATGAAATCAAGAAGTTTGATGTTTCCTGCTTAATTCTTCTTTCCCATGATTGTTTTAGCTG
>NW_006436238.1:0-417 GCF_000325575.1 Pteropus alecto
TTTATTTCTTTCCTGACCCAGTTATTCTTCAGTAACATGCTGCTTAATCTCTATGTATTTCTAGTTCTTTCTGATTTCTTTTTGCAGTTGACTTCTAGTTTCAAAGCATTATGATCAGATAATATTATTGGTATGATTTCAACCCTCTTATATTCGTTGAGGCTATCTCTGTGTCCCATTATGTGGTCAATCCTTGAGAATGTTCCATGTGCACTAGAGAAGAATATATAAGCAGCTGTTTTGGGATGGAAAGCTCTATAAATGTCAATTATGCGCAGGTGGTCTAATGTGTCATTTAAGGATGTCATTTCCTTATCGATTTTCTGTTTGGACGATCTGTCCATATCTGACAATGGGGTTTTTAGGTCCCCTACTACGGTGATGTTTTGGTCTGTTTCTCCCTTTAGTTCTGCTAGT
>NW_006436239.1:0-1375 GCF_000325575.1 Pteropus alecto
ATGGTGTTTAATGGACTATTTCTCCACCTGGGCACTAATGGAAGTGCATTCTGCTGTTTTTACAGAAAGATTTATTATATAAAGGTCTCTCTTTAGCCGGCTGCAAAGAAGGCGCTTTTCTTTTGGTTTCCAGTAGGTGGCGTCTAAGCCTCTTGGATCCCTGCTTTATATAAAGCCTTAATAATGCTTTTTTTCCCCTTATAGATGTTTAATCACACTCGCTACCCTCAGTCTCAGTCACTGTCAGTGTTAGTGACAGTTTTCAGTAGAGTTTGCTCAGATCCCCCTAGGGCTCCACGGTGTTCGGTCTCGGAGGGTATGGAAGGAGGGGCCCTCTGGTTTGGGAGAAGGGGGCTGCAGCTCAATCTCGGTTTTGCAACCATGGCTGGTAATAATCAACTGTTTTTTTCTTCCATCCTGCTTCTCTGTTTTCTGACCCGAAGCCAGGGCACTGACTCTGCATGGAGCTCACAGCTTTCCCAGTCAGGGTTGTTCAGAGAACCCATCACACCTTCTCTCCTCCCCCTCCTCCTGCAGGAAGCTCCAGCTGTGAGAGGCAGCTTCTTTGTATCTCCCAGTCCACAGTCCAACACCTAGGGTTCTGATTTATGGTAGCTTGTATGCGCAGGTTCCATGCTCAGACATGCTGGTGTGCAGTTTGGGTGTCTTTTGCTGAGTTTTAGATGTTCAGCTTATTGTTGTTTCAAGGGGAGAGATCTGGGGATGTCTCTCACTCTACCATGTTTCTGACATCACCTCATGAGGCACTTTTGTGAGGTGCTCAGCATAAGGGCAGTGCTTAGTGTTCAGGCAATGAGGTGCAGCCCAGCAATGGGGAAGATAAAATTCTGTTCTGCTTTGGCATCTTGGCCAAAGTGGTTTGGAGAGTTGTGAGAAGTAGGATTATGTAGGTATGTCCATGGAGGGCAGTGACAGTAATGAGCAGGGACCAGAGTCCTACAGGGAAATCGGGGCTCAGAGGTAGGAGTAACAATGTAAACAGTGTCTAACAAGCAGATAAAAGGAAATAAAAATGCCCTCTCTGCTGTATATACAACCTTGGGCTTTACAGAACGTATTTGTTATTTTGGATTCCTAAATCTGGTTGGATACCAATGAGTCACTCCTTCCTGCTGTCCTATCTGGGGACAGACATTCAGTCCCTAGCATCCGCCATCCGGAAAAGAATTCAGATTTCCACACACAGTCCTTCCTGGGAGAGATCTCATTCAAGTGAGTCAGAGAGACCAGCCGGTATTGCAGCAAAGGGTCAGAGGGGAAGGAACCTGAAACCTTCTACCTGAGGGCCCCCGAGAGCCTAACCAGCCTCACCCAGAGCCCAGGGATGGCTCTGTTTGTTTACTGGGTTGACTAA
>NW_006436240.1:0-268 GCF_000325575.1 Pteropus alecto
CTGCATTTGCGATTTGACGATGAATTTTCAAAGAATCCACAAAGCCATGCCAGCGCATTCATGACAGTTTTCTCCCTAAATCCGAGCTGTGGTCGGCATGTCTTTTAAAACATTGTGGACGTGGCTCCACAGCGGAGCGGTGAGCATGTCTGCTTTACACGCAGAAGGTACTGGGTTTGTGCTCCAGCGAAGCCACGGTCCACGGTCTACGGCCACGCCACCCTGAACCAGCCGTGTGTCTGATCTCGGAAGCTAAGCAGGGTCGGGC
>NW_006436241.1:0-536 GCF_000325575.1 Pteropus alecto
CCCTCAGCCTCGGTTTCCTCCTCAGTAAAGTGGTCCCGAAGTCACGGAACTCAGAGGGTTGCTGTGACAGAGACAGGCAAGGGACTGTAAGAGATTCTGTGTTATTGGTGTTCAAAAAACACAGTGAGCGCAGTGCCTGTTGACTCACACGTACACGCGCGTGCACATGCAGGGATGCGTGTGCACACGTGTGCACACGAATGCTGACAGACACATGTGTGCACACCAGCAAGCGCAGGTACACACGCAGGCGAGTGCACACAGGTACGTGTGTTCACACCCACGCGCGTGCACGGATTAAAGCAAGGGCAAGCACACACGCACACGCACACACACGGCACTGGGAGCTGGGCACGCCCGTCGTTCTCACGGGATTAGCAGGCCTCAGGCACGGCGCCCCGATCATAAGAAATTAACACTCCACGGCTTCCGCTAAAAGGTGATGCCAGGCTCGCTCCAGCTCAAGTGGAAACACAGAAACAGCATCAAAACGAGTGCCACGCAGAAACCGTCCCCGCGTGCCCCCGCCTGGCCTC
>NW_006436242.1:0-868 GCF_000325575.1 Pteropus alecto
TGCCAGGAAACGAACGTAGAGACATATTTTCTTTTCTTATATTATTATTGTAATTATTATATAATTCTTCTTATAGAAATAAGACAATCAAAATGTTAGGTAAATTATCTAAACTTTGCCAGTTAATAGCAGAAATAGAACGCAGTGTTCAGTGTTGAATTCACATCATTGGTTTTAAGCCTTCAAAGTGTATTAGTGCACTTTCTGTAAACTTGGAGCTAAAGAAATAATAGCACAGAATTCATTACTCTGTATAGTCCCTGTTTTCTGGAAATGTGCAATCTAAGGCTCTGAATGCCACTGTTGGCCTAGGTAAAGCATGTACACAAACTCTAGAAACAATAAAAATCATAGATGAAGACAGTAAGCAATAAAACAGGTAAATCTAAATTGCAAAATGAAATATTACGAGAAATTATAAGCTACATATATTATAGTATTATTAGTCATATAATCAATCCTCATCATCTATGAAGCAGTAGAATCTCAAATAAGATTCAGACTTTAGAACTAATTTACGAGAACTTCAAGTTGTTAAACAGAAGCAAATTGGGACAAGCAGCGTGTACCCCAGGCTAGGTGTTCGTGGCCCCGGGAAAGTTAAAGCCACTCTAGGCATTGGTTTCTTCATCGATAAAATAAGGATTGAACTAGAGAAACATTATTCCTTCTTAAGAAAGGGTTTACTGATATAACTATTCTCAGAGGCTCAGTGAACTCTTCAAAGAACATATCAGGAATTCGGCAGAAAATTAGCCACTAATAATAGATCAAGCCCTGTTTCCCTGCTGCCATTATCAACTGCTGGACCATACTAAAGTCCCCAAGTCTCCGTTTTCTCAACCATTACATTGAGATGACATTCGTA
>NW_006436243.1:0-627 GCF_000325575.1 Pteropus alecto
CTTTCTATTAAGAATTAAAATTGGGAAGTATGAGCTTCTAGCTTTGATTTCCTTTTTGAAGACTGTTGCAGCTCTCCGGGGTCCCTTGATATTTTATATAAGTGGATCAGCTTGTACATTTTTCCCAAAGGCTTCTGTGAATTTTCATAGGAATCATATCGAATCTGTGCATCACCTCTGTACTTTTGCCATCTAAATAGTGTTAATTCTTTCCATCACCATGAGATAGCTTTAATTTTCAGTGTACGAATCCAGCAGTTTGATTAAATCCATTTCAAAACATTTCAAAACATTAACATTATTTAAAATGTGATGATTTACTTAAATTCTTCTCAAGATTATTCCTTGCTCTCATATAAGAGTAAAACAGATTGTGGCTTATTGATATTTAGTCCTGTAACTCTGTCGAAAGTGTTTACTTGCTCTAATACCTTTTTTTTGATTCTTTAGGAAGTACTATATCTAAGATGTTAATAGTTTAGAGGGCTAAGATCAGGTTTGGTGCTGGGATGGAGTTTGGGGCTTAGTTAGGAGTTCAGGTTATGGGTTATAGTTTGGTTATGATTTACGGTTACTGTTTATGGTTATGTGTAGTTTGTGGGGATAGATTATGGATTATGTTTAGGT
>NW_006436244.1:0-377 GCF_000325575.1 Pteropus alecto
GACTATTTTGTAACTGCCAATTTGTACTTCTTAAAAAAATACCTAGAAATAAACTTAACCAATGAGGTAAAATCTGTACACTGAAAACTACGAGACTTGATGAAAGAAACTGAAGAAGATACAAATAAATTGAAAAATATCCCATGTTCACGGATTGGAAGAATATTGTTAAAATTCCACACTACTCAAAGTGATCCACAGATTCATGCAATCCCTGTCAAAATTCCAATGGCATTTTTCACAGAAATAAAAATAAAACAATCTTAAAATTCATATGGAATCACAAAAGACCCCAAATAGCCAAAGGAATCTTAAGAAGAATAAAGCCAGAGGCATCATGTTTTCTGATTTCAAACTGTATTACAAAGCTATAGTAA
>NW_006436245.1:0-984 GCF_000325575.1 Pteropus alecto
CATACACCAATCAGACAAATATTTGGAGCCTTACTAGTGTCCCACATCCTCCTTCAGTCATCTTTATAGTCATCGGCCTCTTTTTCCTTGCCATTCTGTATGAGTGTCCTGATTGGTTTTCCTGTCTTCTAGCTAGGGCATGTGATCTTCTTCTTTATTCACTTTGTTTATTCCTTTGTTTATTCTGTTTAATATACTTCTCTCAGATCATGTGTTTTCCATTTCAGACTGATTCCCTCTTATAATCTCCATCTCCATTTTTATCTCTTTTTTGGAGTTCTCTACCTTTCCCAAAAGTTCATTGAGCATCTTTATAACCAATGTTTTGAACTCTGCATCTGTTAAATTACTTGAATCCATTATATCTGGATCTCTGTTCTGTTCTATCATGTGGTTTCTGCTTCTTTGTCTTCCCATTTTGGCTGCCTTTCTTTGTCTGTTTCTATGTACTAAGCAAAACTTCTAAGTCTCCCAGTCTTATTTGTGTGGATTTGTGACATAGGTGCCCAATGGGACATTCCTGAGAGGGGTTCAGCTATAGGCCAAATTTAGCCCAAGCCTCTACCCTGCCAGGGCCACTTGTCAAGATTCAGCAAGCGATCCCCAGATGCTGAGCTTATAGTTGCCTCAAAAGGCCACACCAGAAACCAAGGCCAACTGCCTCTAGTGTGAGTCTAGGCACTGCTCAGCAAGGCACATCTGACTCGTTGAGGATACACCTGGATGTTGCTTGGGTCGAGCCCAGGTTGGGGGAGGTGGGGTTTCAAGAAATCCTCTGGGCAGAGCGACCTCTGTAATCCAGTGTGTTCGTGCACTGTGAGGGGGGAGGGCTCAACAGGGAACAATGGATACTTCTGGCACTTCTATATCAGTGAGCCTCGCCTTTGGCCCTCACTCCAACTACTCAGTGTACCCCCATAAGTCCCTGGTCTCCCCGGGAAAGCCAGCCCAGTGCTAGTGCTCAGAGTGAGCAGGTCCATTGCT
>NW_006436246.1:0-1777 GCF_000325575.1 Pteropus alecto
TTTAACCAATTCTTCTCAACAATAGTGGCCTAAAGTCCCTCTCCAAGAATAATGTGAGAGTTGCACTTGAAGCCTTTAAAAGTTATGCTCACAATGACTCAGCATTTTTGCTACACAATGGTGACTGTCGCTTCCTCCGCTCCAAAGTAGCTGTTCAAGCCAACTCGACCTCCAAATTTCAACGTGGTTAATGTGCGACAGCCGCTGCCCTTGCATTCAAACAGTTTTCTGGACCAAGCCGTAACCTCAAGCCAGTTATCAAAGGATCATTGTTTAGTAGCCTACCGCTGATCTCAAGCCAGTCTTCTTATGTAGACCTGAACTTTCAATGAAATGGCAGTAGGTGGCTGTCTTGGCCATGCTCTGGTACACAAGGACTCTCCTTTTCTTTGTGTTTATGTGAATTTTACCAAGGAATGTAGAAGGGTAACTCAAAAGTGAGTGCCACACCATCACCAAAAGTGATGAGATCAACCTATAATGCCCTCGGGCCATTCTCTTGATGGTCATGTGATTCCTGCAGACAGGATGTGAATATCGAGAGATCCCATGTCCTTGCTACAAGATATTCAGGTGGCATATACCTCATTTGTTACTGCTGGCTAAAACAAGAAATTCCAAAACATGTCGAAGAAACTGCCTCAAAGTCAATATCTCAGCTTTCCTTTCATGGTGGTAAAACCAGTCCCTCTCAGAACTTGTGGTCTAAGGTTTGCTAGAAAGGAATTCTCAGGCAGCCATTCTTTTCGTCATGAAGTAGTAGGTTCACAATGTCTCAGCATTTCACCTACAATACTGCCAGGTAGGAACTTCTGTTTCTACCATTCTAAAGTACCTTCCTTAAGTAAACTCAGCCTCCATATTTAAATGTGGTTAATGTTTTAAGCAGCTCCCATCACCAACAAGCATGTTGCCTGACCACAACTGAAACCTGAGGTCAGTGATCTAAGAATTGTTGTCTGGTAACCTACACTCCTGTCCTCAGGTATTCTTCTTATGCAGAATTGATCTTTCCATTGAAGAGTAGTGAGGTGGCCTTCTCGGCCACATTCTCACACACATGGACTCTCATTTTCTCTGTGTTTATGTTAATTTTACCTAGGAATGTAGAAGGGTAATTCAAGAGTGAGCACCATAGCATCACCCAATATCACATGATCTTCCTGTGATGCCCTCAGGCCAGTCTCTTGATGGTCACATGATTCACACATGGCAGTCACATGAATATCACGAGATCCTGCATCTTGCTACAAGATTTTCTGGTGACTTCCACTTCATTGTCCTAAGTTGGCTTAACAAAGGATTCCAGAACACTTTGAAGGAGCTGGCTCAATGTAAAATTCTCAGCTTTCTTCCCATGGTAGTTAAGCATATCCCTCTCAGAATTTGTAGTTTGAGGTTGCCAGAGAGAAATTCTGAGGCAGTCATTCTTTGCACCACGAAGAGTTATACACACAGTGAGTCAACATTTTACCTACAGTCCAGCAAAATGGAGGATGTTGTTTCCACCGTTATCAAGTCACTTCTTCCCAGCACACTCAGACGCCAGGTTTCATCACGCTCCATATGCTACCCTGGGCTTCTTTGCCATAAAGAAGGTTACTGACAACACACAAAACCTGAGGCGAATTAAGGATCATCATCTGGACACATATATCATTGACCTCAAGTATATTTTGTGCTGTGGATATAATATACAATTGGAGGTCAGTTAGGAGGCTGTCTCGGCCACCTTCTGTTTCACACAGACTGTTTTCTCAGTGTTTATGTGAATTTT
>NW_006436247.1:0-936 GCF_000325575.1 Pteropus alecto
ACAAAAAGACAGCCTATTGAATGGGAGAAGATATTTGCTTATGAGAAATCTGACAAGGGGTTGATATCCAAAATTTATAAAGAACTCATACAATTCAACAACAAAAAATAAACAATCCAATTAAAAAATGAGCAGAAGACCTAAATAGGTATTTTTCCAAAGAGGATACGCAGATGGCCAATAGACATATGAAAAGATGCTCAAGGTAATTAATGATCAGAGAAATGCAAATTAAAATCTCAATGAGATATCACCTCACACCTGTCAGATTAGCTACCATCAATAAAACAAAAAACAACAAGCGTTGGCGAGGATGTGGAGAAAGGGACCCTCATGCACTGTTGGCGGGACTGCAAATTAGTGCAGCCACTATAAAAAACAGTTTGGAGTTTCCTCAAAAAAATTAAAAATAGAACTGCCTTTTGACCTAGCAGTTGCATTTCTGGAAATTTATTCAAAGAAAATCAAAACACAAATTTGTAATGATCTATGCAGTGCAATGTTCATGGCAGCGCTATCACAATAGCCAAGATATGGAAGCAACCTAAGTGTCCATGAATAGAAGATTGGATAAAGAAGTTATGGTACATATATACAATGGAATATTACTCAACCATTAAAAAATAAAAAATTTTTACCATTTGCGATGATATGGATGGACCTAGAGTAGCAGTCCCCAACTTTTTTGGCACCAGGATCTGGTTTCGTGGAAGACAATTTTTCCACGGACAGGGTGGTTTCAGTATGATTCAATTGCATTACATTTATTGAGTACTTTACTTCTATTATTATTACATGGTAATATATAATGAAATAATTATATAATTCACTATAATGCAGAATCATTGGGAGCCCTGACTTTCTTTTCCTACAACTGTATGGGCCCATCTGGAGGTTATTAGAGACAGTGACATCTGAAGTGTGTTGCTTATGTCC
>NW_006436248.1:0-234 GCF_000325575.1 Pteropus alecto
CAATACACCTGTGACCCTGGTTCTTGCACGTGCTCGCCGTTAGCACTAGAAGGCAGCAAATCCCACAGAGGTTCATGCAAGATGGAGACCTGCACCTCACTGGGCACGTTCCTTCTGTCCTGGAGGTGGCCCAGGGGATCAGTGGGGTGCAGGGGGGAGCATGCAGGGCCAGACACATGAGTTCACTCTTACACACACGCTCTCGACACCACCGAGCTCTCTGTGGTCCTGTTT
>NW_006436249.1:0-767 GCF_000325575.1 Pteropus alecto
CCGGACCCTCGGCCGCCAGGCGCCTCTGCACAGACCGGGCGGCGATGTCACCACAGCCCCTCGGAGCCCGCCCTGGCTGTGACACGTGGCACAAGTCCTGCACCCGCCCGGGGCCGTGACGTCCCCGAGTTCTATCCGGAGGCTAAATCCTGAAATCCCGGCGGCGGTGGCAGCAGGGGGCGGGGGCGGAGGCACAGACTGCGACCGGGGATTAGGGGGGACACGGATCTGATTTGCCCAGAAGCGTCTGCCAGTCGCGGCTCTTCAGAGGCTGCGGGTCACAGACTTGCTTATGAAATGCCCGCTAAGAAACCCGTGCGTCCCCCCAACCGCCTCTCCAATCTGCCCAGTAAATCCGTGTCCGGGGCGGTGGCGATGGCCAGGCCGGGGATGCCCAGGGGGCCGTGGGCGGGTGGCGCTGACCGGCCGCGGTCCGCTGCCCGCAGGCGAGTACACCGTCATGACGGCGCATTTCCACCTGAAGAGGAAGATAGGCTACTTCGTCATCCAGACCTACCTGCCCTGCATCATGACGGTGATCTTGTCGCAGGTGTCCTTCTGGCTGAACCGAGAGTCCGTCCCAGCCAGGACCGTGTTTGGTGAGTGTCCCCGGGCCAGGCCTGGGCTGCTGGCCCGTGACCGCCTCTGACCGCCCCCAGAGCCACCGCCTCTGACCGCGAAGGGCCGTCTGTCTGACCTGCCTCTGGAGGCGCGGACTGGCCAGGGGGGCGCCCGGCGGTGAGGGTCAGGGGTCACCGCCTCCGTTC
>NW_006436250.1:0-412 GCF_000325575.1 Pteropus alecto
TAGTTTCTTATTTATCTTCCCTACCACACTTAAGGTTACCCTCCTTACCTTCAGCACAATTTCTGGAGCACAGCAGACTTGGTAAGTTATAGATAAATTAATAAATGAATCACTGACCCAATAAATAAATGACAGATAGATAGATAGATAGATAGATAGATAGATAGATAGATAGATAGATAGACAGATAGATAAATAGATTGATTGATTGGTTGATTGATTGATTTCAGGGGGGGGAAGAGTAAAATCTGAAGATACACTTAGATAAAACAAGTATGCAAGGAAGCAAAAGTCATATATTTGTTATTACTCCTTCAGTCGTCAGTTCTCAACCCTGGCTGATCATCAGAATGATCTGTAGAGATTATTAAAAATGTAAAATCCAAGATGCTACTCCAGAAATGTAGAATAA
>NW_006436251.1:0-565 GCF_000325575.1 Pteropus alecto
TGATAGTACAACATATCAAAACTTTCGGGACACAGTAAAAGTGGTCATAAGATGAAAGTTCATGTCATTACAGGCTTGACTCCAAAAACAAGAATGAACCCAAATAAGCAACCTATGCTTCATCTTAACAAACTAGAAAAAGAAGAACAAATGAGTCTTAAAGTCAGAAGAAGGAAATAAATAATCAAAATTGGAGCAGAAATAAATGAAATTGAAAACAAAAAGAACAATAGAAAAATAAATGTAACAAAGAGCTCATTCTTTGAGAAGTTTAATAAATTTGACAAACCACTGGCTAGATTCACTTAGAAAAAGAGAAATAAACAAATAAACACAAAAAAACAAAAGCAAGAATGAAAGAGGGAAATTATGACTGACATTGCAGAAATATAAAAAAACATACAGAATACTATGAAAAAGAATATAACACCAAATTTAATAACCTACAAGTATTTGACTAGATTTAGAAAAATACAACTTTCCTAGACCGAATCAAGAAGAACTGGATAATCGAAATAGACCGATCAGCATATGGAAATTGAAAAAATCATCAAAAACCTACCAA
>NW_006436252.1:0-428 GCF_000325575.1 Pteropus alecto
TGTGAAAACTAGCAGAGATTGTGGCTGCGTGAGACAGAGGGTGGCTGAAGTCCTAGACATTTCTCTTAAAGGGCCTTACTCATTGACAGACTCATTTGCTCTGAGCTAAAGTGCTGGAGCAGCAGCTTGAAAGGTGCCAGAGAAACTGAGTTGTCTGTCTTTCAAATGAAGGTTGAAGGAGCATCTTTCTCCCAGATGGAAGTGCTGGCAGAAGCCATTGTTCCTCTGTGGAACCTCCCTCAACCCAGCATACAGAGTCAAGTGGTAGTCATATCTCAGTCTCCATCAACATGGCTAACTCCTTTTGCCCTGCCCTGGTGATTTCCTGAAACCTTGCAACATCCAACTTGCAGGCCCATCCGAGCCAGTCCCAGTGGCTTTTCATACAAATAGCCTGTCTTGGCTCATGTTACAGACATTCCTAAAAT
>NW_006436253.1:0-426 GCF_000325575.1 Pteropus alecto
GACACTGTGAGGATGACCTTACGGAGACATAAGAAATCTTATAACAGTGCTGGACACGCTCAAAACGCTCATCGAGCGCGGAGTTGTTGCTTGCCCTGGAGGAGACAGGCGTGGCGTCCGCAGAGCCTCCCGTCAGCCTTCCTCCCGGGTTTCTGAGCCGCTGAGCTGACCTAGCCTTGTTTTCTGAAAGAGCATTTCCTGTCCCTTAAATTTCAAGAAGCCTGGGGCTATGTCGCTGTGGCCACAGCTGTGCTTCGTTTAGACGACGCCCGTCCCTCCGTCCCTCCGAGTGAAAAGGCTTAGATTCGAAGCCCCACGAAGCCGTCCTGTGAGGTCAGCACTCGGGAATAATAGGCTTCTCTAGACCCAGAAGGTGGGCTGCGTCTTCTCTGTGGGGGCGGCCGGGCTGCTGAAAGACGCCTGCGC
>NW_006436255.1:0-621 GCF_000325575.1 Pteropus alecto
AAGGATATAATTTACATTAGTTAGTTTGTATTTCATCCTTCAAAGAGTCATGTTGTTTTTTTTCAAAAATGGACCGAGAAATGCCTTGCTTCACCAAAATACATTTTAATGAATAGGAGTAATAAACCTGAAAAGATTAAGTGTATCTTGAAACTTGTTATGGCAAGTACACTAGTTTTTGTAAACTTACACCACTTTTGCATTTGTGTCATTTTATTTATTTCCAAGATTTTTTTCATAGATGATCATGACATTTTATGATCACATTAATATATAAAAAGACAAAGTCAATGAAGTTCATAATAATCTGAAATACTGTATTCCCACTTGAAGCCAAAGGAACCCAAGATATGCTACAAACTTATAATCAAAGATCTCCAATGTGTAAAGAACTTTATCACACTGATGAGTGAAATAAAAAAAGATCCAAGACCAAAAAGAAAAACAAAACAAAAAAAACCAGAAATAAGTTGGGTATAGGAACTGATTGAGGAAAATATAAAATATAAAACTTGGCGAAAATATTATATATATGTATATATATACACACACACACATATATCTATGTATCTATATATATACATAAATATAGATATAGATATGGATATGGATATAGATATA
>NW_006436256.1:0-913 GCF_000325575.1 Pteropus alecto
GACAAACCCCTGGCTAGACTCACTAAAGAGAAAAAGAAAAGACACATATAACAAAATCAAGGAAGAAAGAGGGGAAATTATGACATTGCAGAAATACAAAGGATGATGCAAGAATATTATGAAAAGATATATAACATCAAATTTAATAACCTAGAAGAAATGGACCAGTACTTAGAAAAATACAACCTTCCTAGACTGAATTAAGAAGAACTGGAAAATCTAAATAGACTGATCGGCAGTATGGAAATTGAAACAATCATCAACAACCTACCAAAAGGTAAAAAAGTCCAGGACCAGACGGCTTCATCAGTGAATTCTACCAAACATTCGAAGAAGATTTAATACCTGTTCTCCTCAAACTCTTCCAAAAAGGTCAAAGAGAAGGCAACTTCCCAACAGATTTTATGAGGCCAATATTACCCTGATACCAAAACCTGATAAAGATAACACAAAAAAAGAAAACTGTAGACCGACATCTCTCATGAATACAGATGTAAATAAGATACTAGCAAACCGAATACAGCAACATATTAAAAAGATTATACACTGCAGTCAAGTGGGCTTCAACCCAGAGGCACAAGGATGGTTCAACATATGCAAATCAATGTGATACACCACATAAACAAGTTAAAAAATAAGAATCATATGATCATATCAATAGATATAGAGAAAACCTTCAACAAGATACAGCACCCATTTATGACCAAAACACTTAACAAAATCGGTATAGAAGGAAAGTACTTTAACATAATAAAGGCCATCTATGACAAGCCCTCAGCCAATATTATACTTAATGAAAAACTAAAAACCTTCCCTCTAAGATCAGGAACTAGGCAAGGCTGTCCACTATCGCCAGGGTTATTCAATATAACATTAAAGGTCCTAGCAAGTGCAATCAGACAAAAGAAAGATA
>NW_006436257.1:0-831 GCF_000325575.1 Pteropus alecto
TGTCATCATGAAAAGGCATTTTTTGCTGTTATCTTATATGCAGTTCAAATATAACCTCTGAAAAAATAAAAACATCCGAGTGTATCTCATAAAAAGTTATTCACTAATATCATTTTGTTAGCTTCTCCAGAATAACACTTGACTTTATTCTCTACTGCCATCTCATGTGCATCTTAGTAGTAAAAATGCATGTATGTCATGAAAAGTTCTTCTCTGCTGAAATCTCATTGAGATTTCAGGGAAAACAGCAGAATGTATGTCGGAAAAAATTATTCTCTGCTTCTGTCTTGCGTGCATTTTGGGGAGATACCCGTGTGTACATCATTATGAATACTTATTTTCTGCTGCCACCTTGTGGGCATTTTGAAAATAACACTCACATGTAGGTCATCATAAAATTTTGTTTTATGATATAGTGTGCATCTTGTAAATAACACAGAACGTAAGTTATAGAGTTATTCTCTGCTGCCATCCAGTGGGCATTTTGGGTTTAACAACCAGATGTTTCTCATGAATATTTATTCATTCCCTGCTGCAGTCGAGCGGGCTTTTTGGGATTAATACCACAGTGCATGTCATGAAAAGATATTTCTGCTGTTACTTCATGTTCATTTTACAAATAACACCCAAGATTATGTCGTCATTAAATTTTTGTCTGCTGCCTTTTAGTATGCATCTTTAGAAAAACAAGGAGTGTATGTTGTGAAAAAATTGTTCTCTGCTGCCATCATGTACCCGTTTTGAAAATAACAATCAAGCGTATGTCATTGTAACAATTTATTTTCTGGTCACATTCGGTGGGCATTTTGGGAATAAAACCCATGTGTATTT
>NW_006436258.1:0-815 GCF_000325575.1 Pteropus alecto
AATGCCAGGCTGTCATTCCTCACCTCACCCGAACTGCTATTCTTGTGGTGGGGCACTGAGTGGATGTCTCCTTCTCAAAGGTCCAAGTAGAATATGAGTCCGGGTGCCATTCCGCTCCGGGATTCGCAACCTTTCAGATTTCCTGTTTCGATACTCTCTCCTGCCTATCCAAGCCTCTTTCCATGGTCACTTTCATAGAGTTACACAAGCGATGCACTGTGCAATGAAGTGAACCCATTCACATATAATGCACCCTCGATTTTGCAGTGCAGAGCCGGCCCACGAGCACATGCTGATACTATGCCCAGCCCTGTTTCGGCTCAGGAATGGCCTTGTGGTGAGTAATCAGCATTATCCTGTCCTGGGTCCTGCTTATGTATGGCTAAAATGTATATGTCTAAGCTCTGAATTTTGCATATCTAGGGCTCTGTATAATACGTATTTCTTTCAACAAAACCTGGCTCTTGCAAATGAAGACTTCAGCTTTCAAAGCTAAGGACTATGCAATGAGCTTTCAGCATTTCAGAAATCCAAAGCTACACTTCGAATTCTTGTTTCTGCCATCCCCACTCTCAGGTAACGATTCTGTCCTCTGAAGATCAAGACGTTCTGTGTACTACGTGCCAGGCCTCTAATGAGTAGACTTTTTTGTGTAGCCGCAGGAAAATGGAGACATTATGATTTACTAACTAGAAGCCTGTTGGTAGAAGCCTGGATTATGAAGTCCCCGAGGCGAAGATGGCGAGACTCAGCTCGAATCCTTTAGAGGCAGTTTAGTTTTGTGTCCTAGCGTGCAGAACGCGACTTCTGTTCAA
>NW_006436259.1:0-1715 GCF_000325575.1 Pteropus alecto
TGTGTTTTTCTTCAAGTTCATAAGGAATAAGTACTTCAACCTTTTCTTTTCTCCACGCCTCCCCTCAAGATAATGTTTCTCTGATGCTCATTGCAAAAGAAATAGATCAGCTGGACCTCTGGGCTCTCTGTCTAACTTTGGGTGTGACAGGAATAGCCTGTGTTTCTGTTCCATCCACAAAACACGATGCACTGTCAACTGACACACAGCGATCAGAGGGCAAGTGGCTACCAAGTCGATGCCCTGGGTGACGGCGTACGGTACGTAGCACCACTGTGACGTCATCGAATGCTTAGAGAGGACACATCCCCTGAAAGGTCACAAATACCCGGATGGATTACCTGGGCTGTGAGTAATGCACTTTTTTACTTTTTTCTAGTTTTACATTTACCCCAAAGACAGATGTAGGAAATAAAAACGTGGATGTAGCTATCTCGAGATTTGAGATTAAACCTTTCGCTTTCCCAATCTGTAGTCCCCTTTCCCACTTAAGACAAACAGTTGGAGGTTTTTGAGATGTCTTGAAGGATCACAGCCTACATCACGAAAATACAAGACACACAGGGAGGTTACTCAAAAGATGGCCCTTCCATAAGCTGTGTCTCAAAAACACAGCTTTATACAGAGGAAAACAGAGGAACGGCTATAAAAGGGAGTTACGCTCAGAGGCTACATCCTTATCTTCATCACGAAGTAGAAGAGGTGCCTCTTAGGTTAAAGTCGTTTTTCATTCTTTCCATCCAGCTCCAGATCAGACTTTAAAACTATCCGTAATAAAACAAAAGAAAAACCTAGACTGCTATTAGGGGTAGATATGCATCCGTGTGCTAATACATAGGAAAAACAAAATTGCTTCCACAAATATCTAAGCCATTCATTCATAAAACCTTTAAAAAAAAAAAAAAGTCAGCATCATTTTTTGAAACATTGGATGATGTTTCCAACTCAGTTTGCTTCAAAATAATGGTCATACTATGGGGGTATCAAGGAAAATACATCGGTGGTTTATAACAGGAAAAAGAACTATTGACCTGCCACCTGAAAAGGTAGAGATAGTGCTCTTTAAAAATCCGACTGAGGATAAGTGAGGATGCTTATGAAAGTCAAAACCAATGCTCCCCTTCGACTTCACAATTCCCATAGCCAATAAAAAAATGACTCCCTATTTCATGCAACTGATATTCTTAATACCGGAGTCTATAACCCTGAAAGTCTGAAGAAGAAGGTAGTCTTTGATGACTCTGAAGTCGAAGTGATGGGAGTTTTATTTCTATTGTTATTAACTTTTTTAGTAAACCTGATGAGCAAGCCGGACTGACGGACTCGAGTGTGAATGAAACGACACAGAGCTAACAGTATTAACAGAATTAACGGCTCCAGGAAAGCTGGAAAATATCCATGGCTCAAGATTTTTAAATTTATGGACTAAAATTAGCTGGGACTAAAATGAGGAGGAAAAAGAGAGGGAAATGGAGACCAGAGAGGGGCTGCCATGAAGATACCCCGGATGTACTGGTGGGAAGGGTGCTCGCTACGTACGGGTATCTGAAATGTCCACATTCCTGTGCATACATTAAAATTAGAAAGCATTTATGTTTCAAGGTTTTCATTTTTAACATATCTGTAAAAAAGCTTTAACGCTCTGATTCTTGAAGGGGAAATTCTAAGTAAGAAAAAATGCTTTGGTCAAAGAAAAAGTAATGGACTCTCATACA
>NW_006436260.1:0-388 GCF_000325575.1 Pteropus alecto
TTTTACAAGTTGTAGATGGCTGAGGGTAGAGGCATTGTTGACAAAGAAGGTATTGTTGAGATCAGACATTCCAGGAGATCTTAATCTTGGTAAAGTGACGGCAGTGGAGATGCAGAGAGGGTGCAGGAGCTGAAGTGTTATAAATAAGATCATCTCTGGGTCAAAATAGCATAAGCCTTCCATAGGGACTTAACTTCTACATTAACAAAATACCATAGTTTGGGTCTGAGAGAGACAGACAGACAGACAGACAGACAGAGAGAGACAGAGACAGAGACAGAGACAGAGACAGAGACAGAGACAGAGAGGGAGGGAGGGAAGGAGGGGGAGAGAGAGAGAGAGAGCGTGCACACCCTAGCTCTGTTCTCTCTTCCTCTTCTTACAAGGA
>NW_006436261.1:0-9048 GCF_000325575.1 Pteropus alecto
GAAGAATGCTTTGAGGAAAGTGTGGTGTCAGAAACCCTTATTGATTGGAAGGCAAATCAACTGAAAAGCACTTTCCTTCCTCATTACATACTTGACTCTAGTGATCTTTGCTTGACTTATGTTTATTTAACTAGAAGCTTTCCTATCGTAAAAATAATCATAGCCACTTGTGTCCATTCATTAACGATATAATTTACTTTAACATACTTTCTTTTTTATGTATTTCTCTGAGTTTCTTATTTACACCTTCCCCTATTAGTTTGAGTCAGTATTTCAGTTTTCAAATTCTCTTACACTTTTCTTTGATTTTCTTTTTAGCTTTTATCCATAAGTTGGTAACTGTAGGCCATCTTTTTCATCTCCCCATTATCTAGTTCCATGAATTAGTCTCCAAATGTACATAAGCTACAATCGTATTGATCATCCTGGACCTGGAGGGTCTTTTTGACCTCTTTATCCTCCTGCATTCTCATCAAATGGAGCATCAGAAATTTAGAATCATATTTTCCACTCCATTTATGATTTTCCATATTCATTGTAGTAATTTAAAAAGTAAAAGTTAGTTTTGAAATATTTAAGGAATAAAAATATCATTTATGGAAGATATAATGGTTATTTAAAAAACTGGAAGAGTTGTTCTAAAATGATTTAATCAAATCATGTTAAAAATCACAAATTTTTTTAATAGTTATAGAAAATTTGCCAGAAAAATACTTTTTTATATAATAATGAAATGGTAGTGTTGGTAATAAATAATAAGTAGGGTAGCCATGTAATTTATTGTCCAAAATAAGTTATATTGTGTGTAATAGTGGGGGTCTATTTAGAGTTATATTGAAACAATAGACATAAAATAGGATTGTGTCAGAAGAGTAAGATGTCTGGCTATTTTTAAATGTCTGAGAAATATGTACTCCCTAGTGAAAGATAGTGCTAGTGATGCTGTGGTGTCTTCACTTAACTACTTGGAGCTAGTGAGATTGTAAAAACAAATCTAAATGCTGTTACTAAAATTTCCTAAACTAGAGTAGGCTTAAATTTACATTTGTTTCATTATCGTCAAAATGAGAAGTACTATTTACCAGTTTCTGTAGAACTTCCATGCATTTAGATATCTATAGATATCTATAGAATTTAATATTTCAAATAATCACTTAAATAACAATTTTGCTTATTATTTAATAAAATAGGACTCATCAGACATCATTAAAATAACATGATAGTGTGCAGTAAGGCATTATATTGCACAGATGAAAGAGAAAAAATTGAACAGAGACTGAATTATAAATGAATATGCAAATGGGAAGGCAAAATAAGGTCATAACATGGTGTACAATGAAATATTTTAGAGAAGCTCAAATGGAGAAATATAATTGGAGACTTGTCCTTAAAAGGAGCATGTTTGAATATGTATTAAAAAATCAAGAGACTCATCATTAGGGCAGTGATAATCTAACTGAACCTTTTGTGAAATTAGCATGCAGTCTACATCATGACACAGGTAGCCTGCATTAGTTCATTAAAGGTAACTGTTGAAGCAATAAAAAATTATTAACTGATATGTCAGTTTTGAATACTTTATTTTGTGTTAAACTCAAATTTGTCATCCAATAAAATAATTTTTATGATAAATTGAGTTATTATAAAGTTAAACTGAACAGAGGTGACAATTATACCTAAAGGTTTTCTTATAATCAAAAAGTATGAAGTTGGTAACAGTTGAACTATAATTATGCAGGTGAACAGTATCATCCTACTTGAGGTATCCTGAAAAGGCACCTCAGCTTTGTGCTCTTTTTATTCATCTATAAAAAAGAGATAATAATACCACCTCATAAGGTAACTATAAGGATGAGAGGAAGAGTATTGTTCTTTAAATAGAAACTGCTCCAAATCATTTTATTACTGTTGTTATTATTTCTGATATCTATAAATTAATTTTCGTGAACTATTTGAACTAAAAATTTTAATATAAACATTCATTTTATACTTAAACATTTTCATCATAAACATTTAGAAATATAAGTATTTTTGTGATTTATGTTGATAAGTGTTTAAGTAACATTATATAAAGTTCAGTTTAACTTTATAATAACTCAATTTATATCTGATTTCAATCAGCCCAAATGTATTTGTGAGAATATATTTTTTTTAAACTCTATATACCTTAATTTTGGAAAAATAATGTAATTATTTTTTAATGCTGAATAATAGTTCATTTTGTATATGCCATATTTTGTTTCTGTGTTCATGTGTTGATGGATACTTAGTTTGCTTAAATCTTTTAGCTTTTCTGAACAATGCTGTTATGAACATAAGTGTACAGATATCTCTCTGAGTCCCTGCTTTCAATGCTTTTGGATATATAACCAGAAATGAAGACACTGGATCAGATGGTAATTTTTTTTAAAACTTATTGAGGAATGTGATAGTGACTTTCATAATGGTAGTAATTTTTCATTCCCATGAACAGAGCACAGTGTGAGGAGTGATGTTGGATATCTTCTCATGTGCTTATTGGCTGTTTGTATATCTTCCTTGGATAAATGTCTATTCAAGTCTTTCATCCATTTATGTTACTGAGTTTTAGGAATTCCTTTTATATTCTGGATATTAACCCCTTATCAGATATATATCTGTAAGAATTTTCTCCTAATCTGTGTGTTGCCATTTCTCTCTGGTGATTGTATCCTTTGATGCATAGAAGTTTTTGATTTCAGCGTAGTCCAATTTATCTATATTTTCAGGAGTGGCCTATATTTTGGTGTCATAATAAAAAATCATACCTAACCTAATGTCCTGAAGCTTTTCCTCCATATTTTTGTAAACATCTTATAGTTTTAACCCTTAAGTTTTAGTCTTTGATCCATCATGAGTTTATTGTGTATGTCCTGAAAGTTAAGGGTCTACCTTCATTCTTTTGCATGTGGATATCTGGTTTCATCAACACTA
The DNA here is from genome assembly GCF_000325575.1 of Pteropus alecto. Classification (NCBI taxonomy): domain Eukaryota; kingdom Metazoa; phylum Chordata; class Mammalia; order Chiroptera; family Pteropodidae; genus Pteropus; species Pteropus alecto. The sequence continues at coordinate 2,953 of NW_006436261.1, forward strand.
GTTGTTGGAAAAACTGTCCTTTCCAATTAAATGGTCTTAGTATCTTCTTAAAAGTCATTTGGTATTTCACCTGGTAGTTTATTTCTGGGTTTTCCAAACTATTCCATTGTTCTGTATGCCTGTGTTTGTGCCAGTACCATACTGTTTTGCATATTGGAGCTTTACAATAAGTTATAAACTCAGGAAGTGTGATACCTCAACTTTGTTTCTCTTTTCAAGTTTGTTTGTTTTGTTTTGTTTTGTTTTGTTTTGTTTTTGGCTACAGGGATCCTGAGATTTTATATAAATTTTTCTATATCTGTAAAAAAAGTCATCGAGGTTTTGATACAGATGGTATGGACATTTTAACAATATTAAATTTTCTAATCCATTAAAATGTGACATCTTTCAGATCACTTCTTGAGCAATAGGTCCAATCTGCGTAATGTCATCAATATAATAAACCTGTGTGGTGTATTGCAGAATGAAAGACAATCATTGAACTAAACTATGACATAGTGCTGGGGAGTTGATATACCCTGGTGTGGGACAGTGAAAGCATATTGATAGCCTTGCAAGCTGAAATCATATTGCTTCTGGTGATCCTTATTGAAAAGGAAATAAAAAACATTTGTCTGATCTCTAATTACTCTAGCTACAGGCCAGGTACAGGAGGATCTGTCAATTTGTTCAAGAAATAAATCCACATGTGGTACAGATGCTGCAGCTGAAGTCCCCACATGGTTAAGCTTACAATTATTCATTCTTATTTTCCAAGGTCCATGTGTCTTCTGCATAGGTAAAATAAGAGAGTTGAATGTATATGTGGTGGGAATCACCACCCCTGCATCCTTGAAATTCTAGGTAGTGGCGCTAATCTACAATCCCTCCAGCAACGTGCTATTGCTTTTGCTTTACTATTTTCCTAGGTAGAAGCTGTGGTACTAGTGGCTTCCACTTGATCTTTCTCACCATAATAGTGCTCACTCTGCAGGTGTGCAAATTCTGTAGATCACTCAGTGTGTATAGCTCAGTTATACTTCTTGAAACTTGGGACATAACCACAGCATGGTGACTCACTGGACCCAGTGTGAAATAGACCCGAACTAAAAGTCCATTGATCTCCTGACCTCCACAGGTTTCACTCTGACTGATGGACCACAGTGTTATTTTGCATCTTATGGGTTCAGTTTTAGGTCAAAGCTGAAGTCCAAGAGTTCCTGAAAGGTCTGGTTCTTATCTTTTACCCTTCATTTAAAAGATTCAGAGTCTGTTACTGGCCCAAGTCAGGGTATTGACTACAAGGCCACAAATCACTGTTTTTATGATTTAAGTTGAAGTTCGTTTATTTAATCTAGAACTTTTCTGCTGATACAGATCAACTAAGAATTGAGTAGGCTTTCTTTCTACTTCACTCCTATGAACATCATGATCAATTAGCCAATATTACAAGTCTTCTTGTGTTGATTATTTTTACATATAAATTTTACATGTAATATACATATTTATATGTAAAAAATATATATAGAGTGAATGCATGAGCATGCTTCAATGGAAATATCTTGTGATCTCATCATGAATCGAGAAATGAAGCACTGCCATCATCTACAAAATTGAAGATACATCCCTTTCAGTCTTCACTACTTCCTATCTTCTAGAATGAGTTATTCTCCTGAATTTTATCGGTAATCTCAGTCTTTCTGGTAACTTTAGGCTAAGTATATATTATATTTTTTACAGAATTTTCTCATGTGTAAAATGACGACACAGTGTCATTCCTTTGGTCCTTGTGAAGATGACATGAGAACACTGTATATGCTACACAGGGATCCCTCAGCATGCATTTGCTATGATCTTTTTGCTCACACAGCATATGGAAGTCAGCTCAGTCTTTGGTTACAGATGTGAAAGGAGAAAAAGAGGAAAGACAGACATACAGAAATGATATAATGACTTAGTAAAAAAATGAAAACATGTTAAACTGTAACTTTTCTTTTTCGGATTGTTTTGGGAGCTTTTTCTGAATACATACAAATTAATATTAAGCTCTTTCAGCCTACGATTTTTCAGGAAATCTACCTAATACATGGAAATAAGCAAAAATTCCTTTTATTTCTTTTAGAGAATACAATAAAGGCACTTTTTTTTTTTTTTTTTTTTGAGAAGAGATAAAAGACCATTAGCTTTTGTAAGGGTCAGGTCTGTCTTTAATCCTCAATCAGTTAATAGAGAATATAGAAAGAATGAGGCCTTTAAGAAAAACCCCTCCAATTTAATTTCATCACCAAATTCTATGAGTAAAGTTCAGGGGAATTCAGTCATCAAGGCCCAGGAGGAATGTCTAATGACTGAGATTCCTAAATCGCAAAGTTAATGGTGACTTGCATACTACTTATAACCCAGGTCTGTCCCAACACCATGCAGGCCAGTTGACTTGGATCTAAAGGAAATTCACCTGGTGAGCTTATGATTTGGGAGGGTTACTCCAAACAGCTTGCAAGGAATGACCAATGCTCCAGAATAAGAGATGTGCAGTGTCAGAATGTTCTCTATGAACTATTTAGATAATCATGTGAGCCTGGACATCTCAAAAATAATTTTAGTGCTGAAAATACAAGTTGTGATTTGACTTTCTTTGGCATTAAAATTATTGCACTTGCCTTTGAACTGTTGTTCGGAGCATAAGACCTCTCACTGTTTATGTGAACATTGGTTGATTGACAGGTGTTCATTGTCTTGAAATGATGCAAATTTTCTACGAATGGCTAATGAACTATGTTAAGGAAAGTGTGAATTCAAGATGTTGAAATATTATAGACTGAACAGCAGGAGAATGACCATAATTTCAGTGAGAAAAGAGAAACACCACCGAAAGAAGGAATAGAAGTAAATTCACAACAATCTAAATAGATGAGCGTGTGTGGTGAATTATTTCTCATTCCGATCCATTATCTTGCCTGAATGTATGATACCAGTTAAATATATTTTTGTCTTCATTGTAGAGAATGCAGCTTGGAGCCAGTTTAAGTTAAACACAGGCATCTCCTCTGAATTTTATAGACTAATTTGTTTTGAGATTAGGGCTTTGATAAATTCAAAGAGCTGCCCATTGAGGGTATGAAATGACTTTCTGAATGGAGAGGAAGACTTTGACAGGGAAATGATGTTTAACAGAATAGTAAATTTTAGATAAAAAGAAATCATTATCTAAACTTTATAAAAAAATGCATGGATTAAGAATAACAGTGATTCATAGATTACCAAGAAAATGAGAAAACCCAAGTAGAGAAGACAAATAAGCTCCCTGCTGTAATCACTAACATACTTACTGTTTACTTTACCTCCAAAAAACTTGGCCCAAGATAACTCAACCAAAACCCTAAGAAGGTACCTAAAAATATATGGAAGTATCTTAACCTTGAGTTTCCGTTTATCCTATCTCTAATTACTTTGTTGTTTGCCCCCATTTTTTCTCATATTTGTGATGGTAATGAATTTAGTTATCGAATTTTTTTAATATATCATTTAAAATCATTGAAGTTATTTCTTTTAATCATTGGAAAAACATTTACTGATTATTAGTTAAATTAATGGTAGTTTGTTTTTGGCAAGAGATAGAAAGTAAAGTAACGAAATATTTATTGAGCTCCTACCATGTACAGGGTGACATACACTTATGGAGTTAATTCATACCACAGCATTTGGTGATAGATGTTCTCATCAGCAATATGATGATCTGAGAAAAATCAGTACTTGCCAAAATCACACAAATCAGTGAGAGGTGTCTAGAATTCAAAATTAAATGTGTGTAAGTGCTTGTTACTTAAAAAAGAGTGTGAGACATTCTCTCTGTCACTGAGGAATTTAGGATCATGTAAATTAAGGTTATATAAAGTTCACTTTGGCATAGATCAAAAACTGAAATACTGGGGTCAGTGAGATCCTCTTGTTCTAAGTAATTATAGTATCAAATATTTATTGAATATCCACTATGAAACAGGAACTGTGCTAGGTACATAATATTTTTTTAAGTGAGGTATATGTGTTTTTACATCTTGACTATTGCTTCTTAGAGCTATAGTCTCAGGCTAATTTATTTATCTATGACTCTCCAGTTTTGTACAATGGGTTTACTATTAGTATTTACTTCTTAGTGTAATTGTGAGGATTAAGAAAGTTTGTGCCTATCAGCTGTTTAGAAAGATGTTAGGCACATGGGCATGCTAAAATTGAGAATTATTAGAATATGGGAATTATTAGACTTATGATAATAAGTGCAGTCAGGAACGTAGTAGGGCCATATGATCATTTCTCACAAAGCTAGACTATCAACCCAAGTAATTTCATTTCTTTATGTTCAAAGCTTATCAAATCTTTACTTTGAACAATAGTAGAGAGTCCAAGGGTCATGGACAATTTTAGCTAGTCTTAGCATATCTTATAAATCATCAAGAGTGGATTTACCATTTCCAACATAGAAATACTAGAATAAGTGCATACAAGAACCTAGAGAGTGAACAGTCTTACTAGAGAATAAATTACAATCTCATTTCTTCTAGCCATTGTCTTTACAGAGGAAGCATTTGCGTCTGTAGCGGCATTGCTCATGTCTGAGAGTGTGAGGACAGTCAGCGTTTTACCCATGTATGTGAGTGCCATGTTTTTACTCTTTATATGTGGGCTACATAGGTAAAAGAGAGGAACAGATCGAGTTCACATAGGTTTGTTTGAATGTGATGTACATTATATAGACTTAGTTTGGTTAATTTATATCTAATTTTGTCATCTGGATATCAAAATTAGAATGGCTGAAATGGTTCAAGGACAATAACTTTAGGGGTTTTCTGGTTTTCCTTGAAATAATTAGGTTATTTAAACATAAATTTATTCCGTTGCTTTGACTGTACATTTTCTATGTGTGGCCTCATGTTCTCAATTCAGAAAACTGTGGCTTTCAGTTCATATACTTTATTAGAAAATCCTCAACGAATTTTTACTGCACTAAAGTATTATTACTCTTGCATGTGCTTCCAAATGAACTTTCTACCATGTTCATTTGCATAGTGTTTTATTTTTTCAGAGTTCTTCATCCATTTTAAAATTTGAAACTCATACCTCTCTGATTTATTTGAGGGAGAAATTATTTCCTCTATATTTTACATTAAGAATGTTGAAGGATCTAAAGTTAGGAATTTGAACTTAAAATTGATGGCTGAATCAAGAATAGAAAGCAGAGATCTTCTCACATTCTCCAAATGATTAGCTAGAAATATAGGTGACAGTTTTTACATGGTGAACCACAAGTATATGAGGAAGCTGAAATGAAAGATTTCCAGGAAGGGAAATGAAGCATTATCTGTGGCCTTGAGAATGGAGAAAACTGGAAATTCAAACACATGAGAATGGAGAAAACTGAAAATTCAAACACATACTGGTTTGCTGAGAATATCAACCACATTTACTCAGCGAGACAATTAATTTTGAATCATATGAAGACAGAATGATTGGCTTTGCTTGAGTATTCTAACAACATTTATTCCTTCCAAAGCCTAATTTTATGTGAATCAAAATTTCCTTGTTTAGTTTTGGGAGAGTGAGAGCAAACAATTCAGGTGGTTGTTATCTCCATGCACATGATTAAAATAATAGTTTTGTTTATGTTTATTTTTTTTTTCAAATGAATTAGTGATTATATTAAGAGTAAAATTTAAAACCAGGGTCTTACTCATTATTTCGAAATTATCTTTATTTATACGTTAAGAATTATTTTACATGGTATAACTGGAGGCATAAATCTTGCTTCAGTGACTTCTTTGTTATAATTTAATTCTAAATCTTAAAATTGTGCCATAGAAATAAATTTATTTGTTTTAAAGCTTTATTACAAAAGAAGTTTTTATTTGGAAGGTGATGTAGGAAAGAATTGTAACAAAAGTGATGAGAAAAAAATTTAAAAAATTAATTGATGAGAAAATGTTAGATTAGGGCAGAATGTGTATCACAAATTTATGAAATGGTGATAAGTATTAATGATACAGTTTGAGTTCAGAATTTATAGTAAAAAGAATAGGATCATGTGGTTACCAGTTCTATGTTATTATTATTTTTTATCAGTAT
>NW_006436262.1:0-1423 GCF_000325575.1 Pteropus alecto
CTTAAATTCTTCTCTTTACAGTAAAAATACACGTACTTTCTACTATAGTCTTTGATATTCCCTATTTAATTACCCATATGAAAACAATTTTCTTCTATAACTCACTACTAGGATTTTTTTAATTGCATGGCATTGATATACTTCCTCTTTCTGATAAATGTAGTGATGATGATGATTATGATGATGATATTACTATCACTTTCCACCTTATAAGTTAGTAAGCTCCAAGTCAATCATATTTAAAATAGTGAAGCTAGCATGTATTTAATGCCTTCCATGTGTTTGCTTCTTTATTCTAGTTAGTTATATATGATTACTAGGTTATTGATGAGAATCTTCGCTCAAAATGGGTAAGTGACCTGTGTAAGATCACACAGCATACAAGAATTATTGTTATTAAACCTGGGCTCTGGCTCAAGTTTTTTTCTTATAAATTTTTATTGCCTATAAATGAGAGCATACAACATTTACTTTTCTTTCTTTGTCTTATTTCTCTTAGCACAGTGCCCTCTAGGTTCATCCTTGCAGCCCTCCCTACCCTTCATTTTCTGATTAAGTACTGTATCTTGAAGACAATTTTTTGTTATGTGACCAACTCTGACACCCAACAATACAGGACATTTCTTAAAGTGGATAAAGGTAAATTCAAGACAAATGAAAGGGCATTCTTTTTCACACAGTTCACAAAAGAGATTAATGATTCCATTCTAATAAAATTTAATTACATGAATCAAATAGTGAGTCAAATATTTTTTAAATCAAGAGGAAAAAATAATGTACAGTCTATATCGAAAAGAAGTTAAAAACAAAAAATAGCAACAAATTTTAAGAAACTGAGAGAAGTACATAAGTTTATTATATATATTATAAAGTTAAAGGGGCTCAAACTCAGCAGATAAAAATTTTATCAAAGAACTTAGATAGAAATTTAAGTATATACTATAACTATCTTTCCATAATTTTACTCACTTTCATAATTTATGACATGGAAATGCTATAATAATTTTTACTCCATGGTTCATTTAAAGCTCTGAATTAAATCTGATTAAATTCTATATATATCTCATAGCAAATATGGATGGAAACTTAATCGAGATTAAAGCATAGAATCTAATATTACAATATTGTTGTTTTTGAGATGAATATATTATAAAAATGCTTGAAACACTTCAGTTCAATTGTTAAAATTTGACAAATTATTTACAATCATCGACTCTCAGGAGCGGAAATATTTATCAAGATTTTTCTATAGCTGTTCATTTTAGAGATTTTTCATATCCGCAAAATTGATATTTTCAATAATTATTTTAAGGTATTCTCCCTGGAGTTTCTAAAATGCATATATCTAATATCTTTATAATTCATGGTAGCCAAGACATGGAAATAAATGAAATGCCCTTTGATAGATGATTGGCTAAAGAAG
>NW_006436263.1:0-778 GCF_000325575.1 Pteropus alecto
TAGACTATGAAATGAACTGAAACAGTCAAGGCACAGCTTGCAACTGTTACAGATGTTCGTCCGAAGGTCAAAAGTACTTCCTCATGTGCTCAAATGATTGCTATTAATTTTAGACACAAATAACTGGCTACTTGTCTCTTTTCTTAGATAATAAATTTCTCTTGAGTCTCAGTTGGTACTGTTGTGTAACTTCCATTTAACTCTAGGAAGAATAAATTGCTAAAATTTTCTGAAATCAATACATTCTCCCAATATTCCTTATTTATACTTCTGTATATGCTGAGACTTTTGCATGCTGGATCCTTCCACATGTTTTCGGAGTGGCTATACACTACTTTCCATTAAAGTACAGTTAAAAACTATGCTGATTATGTTCAGACATCGTTAAATGTTTCTCTAACATGCTTCCTCTTATTGTGTTTCACAGTGTATTGTAATTTTCATATAGTTCTTCATTTCCACCCATGGTTGAAAACCTCCAGAATACAATGACAGGCTGCCTTTTAATGATATGTCCAGAACAAGTAAACCATTGTGAGGAAACTATCTCCTGTGAGTCCTAACATACCAATAAAAGTACACTAATGTTTCAACTTGGAGACAAAAATAAAACAATCTTGAAAGAAAATTCTACTTTGTTTTCAGGAGAGCATTCTAAATCTTTCTATCACTTATATCTAATTATGAAGCAATCCTAAAATACAGTAATTTTAATTTCATTATTTTTTCAGTAAATTCTTCACTTCTTACACATGCGCGCGCGCGCGCGCACACACAC
>NW_006436265.1:0-265 GCF_000325575.1 Pteropus alecto
ACATGTCATTTAGGAATGAGTTTTTATTTTATTTATGTGATTTCCATTGTTTTAGAAAATATAAGGCACAGTAGGTATTTATCCCAGTGTATTTCTTAGTATAAATAACCACTAATAAAAATATATTGCTTCTTATTATCTATGTAATACAGGAAAAGAATAAGCTGAGATTGAGAATGAAAATGATCATCCTCTAGTGGTTCAGAAAATAATTCTACAATTGGAGATGGATCTGAGGATGCAAGAATGTTTGCTTCTGTGCTAA
>NW_006436266.1:0-814 GCF_000325575.1 Pteropus alecto
GTAGATTTATATCTGGCACCAGTTCAGAACCTGAGACCAGTCAGCAAAAGCTCAGAACACATTGAGGCTAGCTGCTGCCCGCTGGAAACCCCAGATTCCTGAGACTTATCCAAGAAAGCCTGTAAAGTAGGCTGGAGCTGTCTGACTACTACCAATAGAGCCTCCTGTAGAGGGACAGTTTGGTGGGCAGGATTCCAGGGAGTCACAAGGGTAGTGTGAGTGGATTTCACCAGGGCAACACAGATTCAGATTTGGCCATGTACAAGGAGGTCTCAACACAGAAAGAATGGTGCCCACCATAGTCTGCACAAGAGGAGGGCTTGACACAGGGGACAATGGCCTTCATTTAGCCTTCATCTTGGAGCCACACAACTCAGTGTCTCCCTATTTATCTCTGGTGCCTCCTGAGCCACTGTCCCTCTTCCAGAGCCAAGGGTTAGTGCCTGGGAGCAAGACAGTCAATGCATAGACTCTTTAAGAAGAGGTCTAGGTTTCTATCAGCCTTCCGTCTCACCCAGATGGGCAGATTTCCTACTGTTTTTCATAGCCAGATCTTGTGAGTCTTCTCTTCTCAGCTTTGGTGCTACAGTCTGGGGAGCCTGATGTGGGGCTAGGACCCTTTGTTCTCTGGGCGGGGTGGGGGGAACTTCTGCAGTAGAGAGATCTCTCCTAATTCTCAACACTACATGTGGGTGTGAAGCCAGCTTGTTCTCAGCCCCTTTTACCAGTCTTGATGTGGCTTCTTCTTTATATACTTAGTAATAGGACTTTTGTTCAATTAGTCTTCAGATGGTTCTCCAGGTTGATTTTTCTA
>NW_006436267.1:0-494 GCF_000325575.1 Pteropus alecto
AGGACCAAATGGCTTCACTAGTGAATTCTACCAAACATCAAAAGATGATTTAATACCTGTTCTTCTCAATTTTTTCTAAAAAATGGAAGGAGACAATACTTTCTTTATTTTATGAGGTAAGCAACAACCTGATACCAAAACCTGATGAGGATACTGCGCTCTTGTACACACACACACAGACACACACACACACAAACACACACACACACACACATACACACACACACACACACACACTAAACCAATATATCTGATGAACAAAGATACAAGAATCCTAAATAAAATAGTAACAAATTGAATACAACAGTACATTAAATCGATTATACGACACAGCCAAGTGGGATTTATTCCAGGGGCAAAAGGATGGTTCAACATATGCAAATCAATCAACACGATACACCACATAAACAAATTAAAGATGAAAATTATATGATTATATCAATAGATGCACAAAAAGCACTTGACAAGATATAGCATCCATTTATGATTAAAAC
>NW_006436268.1:0-555 GCF_000325575.1 Pteropus alecto
TTGAATTATACCTCAATGTTGGATTATCACTGAGGGTTTAAGTGATATACATGTGGTAGAAAGCTGTTCAATTAATGATATTATAATTGGCGATGAGAAACTGCTTTTACGTACTCACCTTGTATGAATACGTCCAACTTTGATTTTACTGCTCTAATGCTAATTTACTCAGCCAATGAAAGAATGATACATTTCACTTAGAAATAAGAATAAATATTTTATAAAATAAATAATTCATTGATTTAAAAATGTATCACAGAACCCAATTTTTGTGGTAAATCATAGACTTTATCTTTAATTTCCTACCATCTACTAGAGCATTTCTTTTAGCCATTTAAATATTTTCTCATGACCGAAATGAAAAAAAAATCTTATAGTACTTCCTCTCGTTTTTCTCTTCACAAGCAAAGTTCTTGATAGTGTTTGACACTTATGAGGTCAATTTCCTCATGGTTAAGTCACTCCCAAGCCCACTATAAATAGACTGCTTCTATCTCTCTACCATAATTCATCTACTGTCTTCTATGTCTCTAAATCCAAGACTTATTATTCAGC
>NW_006436269.1:0-703 GCF_000325575.1 Pteropus alecto
CCTCTGTTTCTAGATAAAGCACCATTCTGAGATTCTGAGTGGACATGGAGTTTTGGGGGCAGGGACACGTGGACAGCATTTGTATATATGTGTATATGATTTGGGTACACTTGTGTGCACAAACATGTCTAGACAGACACATAACTTAGCACTGCACACTGAGAAGGCCATAGAGCTTGGGTGTCAGGGTGGAGGGATTACAGCTTTAAAAAAATGTACAAACTACACTTTCTAATTTTGCCATACTGAGAACAACATGATTTATACAACAAAATACTCGTGTAAGTTTAAAGACACACACGCACACACACTATTTCCAATTGTCTGCAAAAGTTCTCCACTTATGTCCTTTGTAGGGCTACATCTGAACTCAGCCTCTCCAAAGCCAAACCCACCATCCAGCAGAGGGCCTAGCGCTTATTTAACACTCGACATCCATCATAATGATCTTTCGCTGTGATTCCACAGCCACCCTGAATACCTCCACAGATTTCATGAGGTCAGGCCTCTCTATGGACTGGCCATTGTGCCTGAAAATTCACATCTTCCAAGTCCTATAGGAACACAAAGGAAGGTCTGGAGCTCATGACGGTGCCCTTGGAAGGATTTAGGATAAATTTCCAAATACATGATTGATAGATGTGATCTAGAATATGGCTATTCTTTCTATACATAGGTCATCTGACTACAAGTTGTAAGTGGC
>NW_006436270.1:0-1526 GCF_000325575.1 Pteropus alecto
GCAGCCGTTTCTTTGTTATCCTTTCCGTTGAGTCCTCTGTCACTCCACTTTGCCCTTAGGTAGATTATGTTAGAAATGCTGGCTTCTCCTGAGCGTGTCTCTTTGGCGGCCAGAAGCGAAAGCAAAGGCGTTGACAGCCCACAGCGCCGGCCCCGTGGGAGACCGCTGGGTCCCTGAGAAGTTTTGAGCTCCCCCGTCCCTTCGGTCTCATTTCCCCCCCCCCCAGCCCTCCCTTTGAGGTTCGAACTTGCAAAAAGGCGTGGTCTCTTTTCAAAGTCCCGAATTGGGGACCCGCACTCCACTCCCTCCCACCAGTTCCTTCTTCTGAATTTGCATTTTCTTCCTTGTACTTAAAAAAGAAGCACGTATATATATATATACACATTGCCCGCTACTCGACCTGCACGAATCGGTGTGACAGGTGCATGTCACTGAGCCGTCCACCCCCTCTGGAAGACTGTTTGCCAGGCGAGCCCCACAGGCCTGGTTCCTGGCCAGCGTCAGAGGACGGAGAATAAACTGGAGGAAATCGAAGTGGCCGCAGAGGACGACAGCCGACACGCGGGAAGGACAGTCCTCCCGCGTTCGTTGGGCGTCCAAGGAGTGAGTGGATCACATGGGAACGTTCGGGAATTCTGAAGTACAGCTTCCTCTTTTCCTTCCAAAGAGCCGAAGAGAAGGTTGCAGGGGGATCGTGAGAGCTGCACTCCGAATTCAGTGCAGCGGTGGAGAAAAGGCACACACACCAGTGGCCGCGGATAGCGTCGGGAATAACCGTTTTTAGAACGAGTCACTCGCAGAGTGGAGGGCGCTTCGCTGAGGGCACTTGGCCCGCAGTTCTGGTCTGAGGGCGGGTGCCGCGGGTGGAGACCGCACAGACCTTCCAGCGTGGAGGAGGCGGGGGACCGTGCCCTTGACAGTTGCGTGAGCTGCGTCGAGCACTTCGCGAAGCACAGGCTTCGTCACTGGTTGAGGGGCTGGGCAGGTTGCACGGTACAGGCCCAGCTGACAGGCCCCCGGGCCCTGCCGCCTCTTCCCGCCTGATGCTGCCGTTCGGTCCAAGCCGGTACGCCTTCTGCAGGTGGCTTTGGACCCTGTGACGGCACGTGACCACGTGCCCGGCTGATGATTTGAGTCATAACCATCTTCCGTTTTCACACAGAATTAGTCGAGTATTAAGCTAATTGAAAGGGAGCACCCCCTTCTTCCCCCTCCCCACCCCCCACAAAAAAAGAGGAGGGGCGCCTGCGATTTTTCGAGTTGAGTTCTGGTTGTTCCAGGCATTTCGGGCGATGGTGATTTTACTCTCTCTCTCTCGAATGGTGTCGAACATTGCCCTGCATTCGCTTCTTCCAGACCAGGTAATATTGAATGAAAAGGATTCACGAATGCCTAACAGATTAGGTGTATTAAAAGACACACCGAGGCCTATTTACAATTGTGAGACCTATTTAAATAAAACTCGAATTGGGCAGGATCCAGCGGGCGGACAGGCACGGAGCGAGGGGGCGTGGGAGCAGGCTCGG
>NW_006436271.1:0-863 GCF_000325575.1 Pteropus alecto
GTAGAATTTTTTGGACAAACAATAGTTCTTAATTCTAATGTAGTCAATTTTACCCATGTTTCCTTATGTTTTCTGCTTTTGTTGCCCATTTTAAGAAATTGTACTGTCCCCTGAGGTGCTAATCTACTTTCCTATATTTTCTTCTAAAAGTTTTAAAGTTTTGCCTTTTACTTATAAGTCATTAAATCATTGTAAAGTGATTTCTAGAAATGGTATGTGATATGCAACCAATTCTGTTTTTTCCATATGGATAACCAATTGCCCAATGTCATGTATTGAAATGCCCATTCTTTCTCTACTGATCAATCTTCAAATGGATAGCTTTATGCAAATTGGAAAAGTGTGTCCTCCCTCAGACAGTGAGATTGCAAAAAGCATCTCGTTTGGATGAGCCAATTAGAAAAAAAAAAAAAAAAAAAAATTCATTCTTCTAAACACATCTATCAGAAAAAGACTCCAGTTCCTCCCAGAAGATGATGCCCTGACAGGGGCATGGCCTGTTCTACTTTGGCTGGTTTCAGTTCCATTGGAGCTGGATGCTCTCTTGGCAGGTGTGCTGTTTTGTTGGTCAAATGTGTCTATCTTCACAGCAATACTGTATTATCTTAACAATCATAGCTTTGTAATAAGTTTTGATTTTTGAAAGAATAAATCTCTCTTATTTGTTCTTCTTCAGTTGTTTTGGCTTTTTCTGACTCTCATTTCCACACAATTTTGAATCAGATTATCAAGTTCAATTAAAAAAATCCTTTTTGTGATTTGGTTGCAATGACACTGAATTCATAGACCAAAATGGGAGGAATTGAAATCTTTTTATTATTGAATTTTCTTAGCCATTAATATAGATATCTCCATTTTTTCAA
>NW_006436272.1:0-770 GCF_000325575.1 Pteropus alecto
GAGAGAGAGAGAGCCTGTTAACAGCTGTGGGCCAGATCGGACAAAAACGCTCGCATCCTTATATCTATTGGAATTTAGGACTTAATTTCCAGGTGGCTATTTCTACGATTATCCACAAGAGAGAATAGCCAGGCACCATCAAACCCCAGGAGCCTCCACTTATTTATATGAGAACTTCATAGGTAATCCACAGGAGTAGACATTTCTTTGCGACTCTGTACCTATCCCAGAGCTGGCCTAGCTTCAGCTTCTCTCACCCCTTTTCTCTATAGCTAATGTAGATTCTTTCACAATAGTCTACATCTCTCTACCCCGCTACTCGATCTGTAGAAACACTCAACAACAACAACAAAAAACAAGTGTTCAATAACTCCAGGATGGTGGACATGTTGTCTTTTCTCCTAGTGGTTCAGACTTCATGCACCCAGGACCTAGTCTTTCTTGCTAGCAATGGCCTAATAAGCCCTTTTTAAAAAAACAAACAACTACAAAAAAAAAACCAAAAACAAAAAAAAAACAAACGACTTTCAGCCATGGAAGTTAAAATTTTTCATTCAATACTTGGATATATCACTTCACTTTGGTGAACTTCGGGTTCCCCTTTGTAAAATGAGGAGTTGAAAATAGGTCTCACTGAAGACCTGTCATGCTTTAACTAGCTTGAAGACTCCTGCACCCCACACCAGGGTCCCCCAACCCCTGGGCTGTGGACTGGTACTGGTCCATGGCCTGCACAGGAACCGGGCTGCACAGCAGGGCGTGAGCAGCAG
>NW_006436273.1:0-822 GCF_000325575.1 Pteropus alecto
TGCCCGGTTGGCCCAAATTCTGCAGAAGCTAATGACTTTGCTAACCAGATGCAGAGTTCTACTACCATTAGTCTTAAATTTATAATCAGAATTCACAAAAGCGCTTCTTTACCTAAGACATACCCTGCCCCTGTTCTCATTGATTTTGTTTCAGCTCAAAAACTATCTGTAAACTTTCTTGTAAAAGACAGAAAATAGAGCTTTTTTAAATTAGATTTATTGGGGTGGCATTGGTTAATAAAATTATATAGGTTTCAAGTGTACAATTCAATAATATGTCATATGTATATTATACTGTGTTCATCACCCAAAGTTAAATTTCCTTCTGTCACCATATATTGGACCCCCTCGTCACTCTGACGGATCTTCAAACTATCATGCTAGGTGAAATAAGTCAGACAGAAAAGGCTGAGAACCATATGATTTCACTCACATGAGTTATAAAACTGAAAGCAATGAACAAGGCAGAGACTCATAGACACAGACTACAGTTTAGTGGGAGGTAGAGCACTACTTCTTAAAAAGAATGTTGATCCAGTATTCACCTAAAGGCAGAACAGTCACACACCCTGAGACACTGATATCTAGCCTGTTTCCAAGAGGCCAAAAGGAGATAAATAGTGCTTAGTTAGGAAACTTTTGGTGAGATTTCTTTGTAACTGTTGCTGAGACTAACCAAAACTCATCAGTTTCATTATCTGTATCTGGTTTGCCAATTGCTCCATGCAGTTAATATTAAGGGACTTTTCACTCATACCCAACTTTCAAAAGATGTATATTCTGTTTGTTTCTTTCTTTCTTTCCTTCCTTCCTTCCTTCCTT
>NW_006436274.1:0-787 GCF_000325575.1 Pteropus alecto
GGACAGGGCCATGAACTCATACCTGTAACATGGCAGTGGCTTCAAGCTGATGGACTGTGACTTCTCACCTACGTGCTCCTGTCCCAATTTCTCAAAATACTGATCTTAACTTTGAACTCCACGTGTCGAGTGTTTCCTATTCTTGTTCTCGATGTCAGTGGATTGCTTCAAATCGGTAACATCTCTATGTTGATTGTTAAGCTTTAATTCTTTTAGGAGAATTATAATACTTTTCCCCATTTTCCCTGTTTCTCAACTAAATTGTCTTGGGACTTGGGATCTGGAAAAACATAAATTTCTAAGAAATGCTGGGAAGGTGTTCCCATATAGAAATGCTAGTAGATGCCCAGGGCCACTGTTCCGGTGCCTCACAGGTCTCAGGGGATGCTAGAAGGGGGAGGTTTGCTGTGCCCAGAGGAGCAGAGCTTTGGCTATGAAGCAGGAAAGCTAGACTTGTCCTTGTTTCTGCTCCTGAAAGCTATGTGGTTCCAGATGGGATGCTCTTTCTGAACGTGTGTCCTTAAAATGGCAAAAATATTGATGATGCAGGTACTGTGCATATTGATTTATATACCAAGATTGTTTTATGCAGTAAAGGCCTTATTACCCCCTTGTAACATATGAAGAACCTGAGGTTTAGGATGCCTAAATGAGGCAGGGCAGGTCACAAGCTTCCAGATTGAGGCTCCCTGGGAGCAGACGTGTCTGTTTCTGCCCACCACTGTATTATAGCATGTTGACTGAATGGGTGGCACAGAGTAGGCTTTTAATATATACTTAATGAAGG
>NW_006436274.1:830-3686 GCF_000325575.1 Pteropus alecto
GCTGTTTGTTCTGGAGGAAAAGAAAAAAAACTTTCATTTACTAGGTCTCTACTATAGGCCTGGTTTACTTCCTGACGTGGCTCATCTTTATTCCTCACAATGACCTTCTGAAAAAGTATTACTTATCCTATTTGCTACAAATTATGCGAAGTCATACAGTGATAACTGGAATTATGAGAAAGCATTCTAAGGAGCTCTATATCTAGTTACAGTCAAAATTCCTGGAAAATGCTCCCATTCTTTGGACTAGCAGGGATGTCCAGTGAAAGGCCCAACACCTGCCCAGCACAGGAAGCTTGATCTGACCTTCAGTGACCAAGGAAGGTGCACAGGACTTTCTGCTCAGCCAGGCCTGCTTTGAGGACTAGGGCCAAGGGACAAGTTTTTTCTGGGTTGAGCTGAAGGAGCCAGCGGCAGGGCAATGAGGCTGTGCCTCATGCTTTGGGGTAGGGCAGGATCAGGCGTTTGTGTCCCTTTCCTTCCCTGGAGGTGACTCAGGGGCAGTAACCACTGGTGCAGCTCCTGGGGGGCATTTTTCACAGTGTTGCGATCAGATTTGTGCCACCTGGAACCATTCCGTAGAGTATAATTGTATCTTGTCACCCTCTGGTTTGTGCTTCAGGGCCCCTGCACAGTGACACCACAACGGTTTGGCCGCTGTGTGGTGCTGCCACCAATCATCCTGGTCTGCCTGGGACGAAGCAGGTTCCTAGGATATGAGACTTTCAGTGCTAACACAGAGATGAATTGGTCACCCTACTAGGAAGTTGGATAAATATGGCTGTCCACTATCTCCACTCCCACCAAATTCAGATTAAGCACTTGTGGGTTTTTCCCCTCAATATTTTTTTATTGTAGTAAAATGCACATAATATAAAATTTACCACTTTAACCATTTTTAAGTGTACAGATCAGTGCTATTAAGTACATTCATATATTGTACAACCATCACCATCATCTATCCAAAGCTTTTTTCTCTTTCGCACCTGAAACTGTATGCCCAATAAAAAATAATTCCCCATTCCCCACTCCTCCTAACTGTTGGAAATCACCATTCTACTTTCTGTTTCTATGAAATTGACTATTCTAGGTACCTCATATATGATTGGAATCATGTAGTGTTTGTATTTTAGTGATTGGCTTATTTCAGTTAGCAGAATGTTCTCAAGGTTCATCTTTTTTGTAGCATATGTCACAATTTCTTTAGTTTTTAAGTTTTTTTTGCTTGTCTGTTCATCTGTTGATGGACACTTGATTGCTTCCATATTTTAGCTATTGGAAACAATGCTGCTATGAATATGGGTGTACAAATATCTATTTGAGACCCTGTTTTCAGTTCTTTTGGGTATACACCCAGAAGTGAGATTGTTGGATCATATGGTAAATCTATTTTTAATTTTTTGAGGAACCGCCGTGCTGTTTTCCATAGACGCTGTACCATTTTGCATTCCCATGAACAGTACACAAGAGTTCCAATTTCTCCACATCTGTTTTTTTTTTTTTTGGTAGTAGCTATACTAATGTGTATAAGGTAGTATTTCATTGTGGTTTTGACTTAAGCACCTTTTTTAAAAATTAGTTTTATATAATGGGGTTCCAGGTAAGTTACTTTGTAGAGAAAATATTTCATTAAGAAGAAAAATTAAAAACCCTGCCCTAATGGAAAGAGCAAGAGGTTTTGAGCTAGTCAGAGACATTGTTTTTAGTCCTGAAAACCACCACTTACGAGCTATGGGAACATTTGAGTAATGTAATTAAGCTTTTAAGGTGATACATGGTTACTGAGAGAAATATGTAACATAAATGATCTAAGTGAGTGGAGTCTTCCTTAATAATCTGTACTGAGACCATCCTCTGGGCTGATGTTCATCCATTCAGCAGATGTTTATTGAGCTTTCACTATATGCCAGTTATTTTCTAGGCCCTGGGGATACAGAGACAGATAAGAAAGACAAGGCCCTGCTGTTCCGGAACTCTAGTCCAGGAGACAGACAAATAAAGTAGTAGGAGATAGGAGATGGGGTTAAACGCTAGAAAGAAAACAAACCAGGATGATGTGATAGAGGGTACCTGAGGGTTGGGTGGAAGTTGTTTAATAGGCCGGTTAGGTGAGGAGGGAGTGTCATTTTAGCTGGGACCTGCTTGTTTAGAAAGAGCCAGACTTGTATAGACCGAGGGGAAGTACGTCTCAGGTAGAGGGAACAGCAAGGGCAAAGGGAATGAGCTTGGTGCATCTGAGGGACAGACAGAAGATTGGGTGCCTGGAGAAAAGGGAGTGAGGGTGAGAGTGACTGGAGATGAGGTCCATTGTCCAGGTCCCTTGGGTCTGGTCGCTCAACAACTTGCATCACATTTCACTACTACAGGAAGTGACAAAGCAAGCCAGCCTGGCTCTGGAGAGTAGGCAGGAGATTTTTCTTTTTTTTCTCTGCATATTTTCTCCTTAGGTGAAATCATACCAAAGCAAAACAAAACAAAACCCCCAATAATGTTATAGTTCACATTTTGACATATTATGAAAAATTTTACTTCATTATGAATCTTACATATATTTTCAAATATTTTTAACAAAAATGGTCCATGCTTTTTCTAGAATTTTGAAGAAAATCAAAGAAGAGAAAAAAGCTGTTTACCACTATTACCATTTCAGTGTGTAATTTTCTGGGTATTTTTCTCCGTATAATCATTATAGGTATTATATACATATACAATTAAACAAAAAAATGGGGTCATACTAAATCTAAATGTTCTTTTCTATAACATAATTTTTATAGTTTTATAATTATTTTTATTTAATATTGACTGCACATAAAATACAGATTGAGAAGGAAGAGTAACAACACAACACACTCCTGC
>NW_006436275.1:0-722 GCF_000325575.1 Pteropus alecto
AAACAAACAAACATAATTAGGAGTAAAGTGACTATAAGATAAATAGAAGCAGAGGAGTGCAACCCTTACTAGGAACAGGGCACTAGAGGCTTAAATAATAAGAGAATTGCTATATAGCAAGATAGTAATGAACGTTCAGCTTACATAGGGACAAATTGAGATAACAATGACTGAAAAGGGGAGGATTCAAAGATCCAAATTCGCAAAGGATAATGGAGATAGGCACATGCAGAAGAAAATGGACGACTGTGTGTGTGTGTGTGTGTGTGCGCGTGTGTGTATCTTTTACGTATTCTTCTCTAGAATCAACTACATACTGGGATATAGCCTCAATAGATATAAGAGGGTTGAAATCATCCCAACCCTATTCTCTGATTATAATGCTTTGAAACTAGAGAACAAATGCAAAAAGAAATCACAATTAGTCATATCACAATTTCAGGAATTGCAAAAAAGAAAGCAGGAAGAACCACAAATACATGGAGATTAAACAACATGCTACTGAAGAATAACTGGGTTAGAGAAGAAATAAAAAGAGACATCAAGAGATACATAGAAACGAATGATAATGATAGTACAACATATCAAAACTTTTGGGACAAGGCAAAAGCAGTAATAAGAGGAAAGTTTATATCATTACAGGCCTATCTCCAAAAACAAGAACAAGCCCGAATAAACAACCTAGTTTCTTAAAAAACTAGAAAAAAAGAACAAATGAAGCC
>NW_006436276.1:0-523 GCF_000325575.1 Pteropus alecto
AGAACACATTATCTGAGATGAAGAGGATATTACAGGGACTAAACAGAGTGAATAAAGAAGAAAATCGAACCATCAATATAGAGGATGGGGAAGCCAAGTACACTCAATCTGAATAGCAAAAAAAAAAAAAAAAGAAGAAGAAGAAGAAGAAGAAGCCAAGACTATAATAATAATTTAAGGAGCCTACAGGACATAATTCAATGTAATAATATTCATGTTGTAGGAGTATCTGAGGGAAAACAAGACATTGAAGATCTGTTCGATGAAATAATGATGGAAGACTTTTCTCACCTGGTGAAGGAAATAGATATATAACCCCTGGAAGCTCAGAGAATCCCAAGATAGAGGAACCCAAAGAGGCCCAAACCAAGGAACCCAAAGAGGCCCAAACATCATAATTAAAATGCCAAAGGTTAAATACAAAGAGAGAATCTTAAAAGCAGCAAGAGAAAAGCAATTAGTTACCTACAAAGGAGCACCCATAACAGTGGCAGCTGATTTCTCAAAAGAAACTATGCAGAAC
>NW_006436277.1:0-2129 GCF_000325575.1 Pteropus alecto
AACAAGATAGTAATGAAGGTTCAGCATACAGTGGGACAAACTGAGATAACAATGAAAAGAGGAGAGTTCAAAGATCCAAATTCACAAAGGGGAATGGAGATAAAGCACACGCAGAAGAAAATGGACAATTGTATATCTATAGATATCCTTTACATATTTGTAATGGTAACCACACACCAAAGATTCAGAACTGAAGTATATAACATAAAACAAGAAGAACAAGAGGCAAAACCCACAAAAGCTAATAACCAAAATAAAGAAAACAGAAACACAAGGACAAGGAAGCAATGGAAACACCGAGCTACCAGAAAGCAAAAGATAACATGGCTATAAGAAGACCTCATATTTCGATAATCACCATAAATGTAAATGAATTGAACTCACCAATAAAAAGGCACAGAGTTGAAGAATGGATCAAAAAAAAAAAAAAACCACTATATGTGGCCTCCAAGAGACACATCTCAGCTTCAAAAGCAAACATAGACTCAAAGTGAAAGGGTGGAAAATGATATTTCAAGCAAATGACATTCAGAGAAAAGTGGGAGCAGTGGTACTAATATAAAACGAAATAGACTTCAAAATACAAAAGGTAAAGATCCTGAGGGACGCTTCATAATGATAAAGGGAATCATGCACCAAGAAGACATAACACTTATTAATATTTATGCTCCCAATCAGAGAGCCCTGAAATATGCAAAACAATTTATAACAGAACTAAAGGGAGAAACAGACTGAAACACTATCATAGTAAGAGACCTAAATACCCCACTGTCGAATATGGACAGATCATCCAAACAGAAAATCAATAAGGAAATAACATCCTTAAAGGACACATTAGACCAACTGGACATAAATGATCTTTATAGAGCCTTCCATCCCAAAACAGCTGCTTATATATTCTTCTCTAGTGCACATGGAACATTCTCAAGAATCGACCACATACTGGGACACAGAGATAGCCTCAACAAATATAGGAGGGTTAAAATCATATCAACCATATTCTCTGATCAAAATGCTTTGAAACTAGAGATCAACTGCAAAAAGAAATCAGGAAGAACCACAAATACATGGAGATTAAACAACATGCTACTGAAGAATAACTGGGTCAGAGAAGAAATAAAAAGAGAGATCAAGAGATACATATTAACGAATGATAATGATAGTACAACATATCAAAACTTTTGGGACACGGCAAAAGCAGTCCTAAGAGAAAAGTTCATAACTTTACAGGCCTGTCTCCAAAAACAAGAACGACCCAAATAAACAACTTAATGCTTCATTTTAAAAAATGAGAAAAGGAAGAACAAATGAGGCCTACTTCAGCAGATAGAAAGAAATAATTAAAATTAGAGCAGAAATAAATGAAATTGAAAACAAAAAAAAATAGAAAAAATAAATGCAACGAAGAGCTCGTTCTTTGAGAAGAAAATAAAATTGACAAACCCCTAGCTAGACTCACTAAAGAAAAAAGAGAAAGGACACAAATAAACAAAATCAGAGATGAAAGAGGGAAAATAACAACTAATATTGCAGAAATACAAAGGAGCATGCAAGAGTACTAGGAAAAAGTATGATACCAAATTTAATAACCTAGGAGAAATGGACCAGTACTTAGAAAAATACAATCTTCCTAGACTAATAGACCAATTAGCAGTATGGAAATTGAAAAAATCATCAGAAATAATGATGGAAAACTTCCCTAACCTGGTAAAGGAAATGGACATAAAACCCCAGGAAGCTCAAAGAACTCCAAAAGCCAGGGATCTAAAGAGGCCCACACCAAGATACATCATAATTAAAATGCCAAAGGTTAACTAAAAAGAAAAAAATCTTAAAAGCAGCAAGAGAAAAGCAGATAGTTACCTACAAGGGAACCCCCATAAGTCTGGCAGCTGATTTCTCAAAAGAAACTATGCAGGACAAAGGGCTTGGCACAAAATATTCGACATGATGAAGATCCAGGATCTACAACCAAGAATACTTTATCCAGCAAAGCTATCATTTAGAGTCAATGGACAGATAAAGAGCTTCCCAGACAAAAATAAGCTAAAGGAAGTCATCACCACTATGCCAGTATTACAGAAAATGCTGGAAGGACTTCTTTAAGAAGAAAAAAACAAGTATCAAAA
>NW_006436278.1:0-2233 GCF_000325575.1 Pteropus alecto
GGTTGGTTGTGATTATTTGGGAGACTGGCCACGTGGTTTCATTTTAGTCAAGCTGTGTGCAGTACTCTATATCTAGAAATGCCTATTTCCTCCAATTGCATGTGAACACGTACTTCTGAGCTGAACGATGCTCAACGAAAGCTACATGTTGGAGGCCTTGCGTCCAAATAGAGTTTCAGGTGTTCCTGAGTTTTCTGTCTAGAACACGCCAGTGTCATGGCAGGCAAGCATCGGGGTATGATCATGGAGATATTAGTGTGTTTGTGTGTGTGTGTGTGTGTGTGTGTTACGTAGACGTTAGAAAAAAACACACCTCCAAATAGATGAGATAAGCAGAGAAACCTCATTGTCTCTGGGTCCCATAATGCTTCATGTGATCATGGCAGTCCCGAGGAGATGCCAACATGCGATGACTGCAAATTGGAGGGCCGCCGGTAGACATTGTCCAGGGTCCCAGATATAACTTGATAAGAATCAATATGTGGCGTGAGTGTGATCAAAGTGACATTTCGGAGTGGTATAGGGATGGGGCAGGATCTTTCCCCCAAAGCCAGGTCCATGCAGTGCCATACGTCACAAGGAAGCGATGGCTCAGATAATGTATAATCGCTGACTTTTTGGGTAGAACAATGCTCTAGAGGAACATCATTCATGGAGGCTTTGAGACTGTGTAGGATGACCTGCATCTTCCCTGACATTCCTGCCTTTACTCAGGAGGGCTCCTGTTGCCTCTTGTGTCTCTGACATTGGAAAAAGATAGCAGTGACCATTTCCTGACCATGGGAACAGCATCAGGTTAGAGAAGATAATGATGCCAGAGATAGGAGGGAAGACAACTCAAGGTTGTTCTCTCTGCATCATCATGATCATTGAGGTCGGAAACAGCGTTTCCCATCCAAGGAGTTTCGTTACTTTACGGAACTGTGTTGATATTGTCTCAGCTTATGGAACTAGATTGTACTGCGTCGTGAGGAGGCGAGAGAGAAAGGAATTCTATATTTGAGATTCCAGTGGAGACTTGGCAGGTTCTTTATCTTGAAGCCGTGCGTTGCAATGTGCTCTACTTGAGAAGGTCCCAATCACTTGGACTATGTGCAAACGGTTCCCTTCTGAGTAGAGCAAGACTCAGCAAGAACACCTTCGTTGGTGGACTTTGCACCATTTTGGGAGTATGTGCTTGCATCCCTGAGCTGAGTGCTTAGAATAGAGGAACCCTTACAGCCAACCGAATCTCAGGCACCTTGAGATCATTTTATTGATTCATGCTAACCATGTGAACAGCACAGGAAATGGAAATGAGAGCCGCACTCGGGTGATGGAGAAGAGAGTCTGAAGCTTGTCATGTTTCTGTCCTCATTCTTTCTCTGGTCAACAGAGCCGGTGTTGGACTCCCTCAGAATCGTGGTCACGATTTGGTCGGTGGAGTGTTCAAATAGTCATCCTTGATGCTATTATTTTACATAGTGATTGATGCTGTAGAGAGAGCAATGTAAATGACATGTGTGATTTCAGTACATACTGGGCAAGTCACACATATACAGTAATGGCACTGTGCGGTGCCGTACTCAGAAGGGGCCAGGTTGCTTAGACTGCACGTGACCTGCGCCATTCTGAGTATAGCAACGCTCAGTAAGAACTTCGTTCGCGTTGTCCCTTGAGTTTTGTGGGTGGAAACACACGTGTCTTCCGTTGCCTGCCTACCCCTCTGGAGGGCCCGGCTTCCATCTAAATCTCACACGACTTGAGATGATTTCAGTGTTCTTTTACTGACTTTGTGAACACCACCAGGGGAGAGAAAATAAAGATGCTCTCAGATAAGAGAGAATACAAGCGCAATCTTGTTCTCACTGCATCGTCAGGATCCCCCAGGTCAACAGAGCAGGTGAGAAAGTGCCCTCCCACTGGCTGAGGTTTGCCCGTGAAGGGTAAGGTTTTCACATAGTCTCAGTTTATGCAGGTGTTTTGGATAGTTTATTGATGCCGTGGCGATAGAAATGAAAACCCTGCCTGAGATTTCAGTGGAGGCTCACTGGTCCTCCTCTGCTCACGGGTCTACCCGGCGTGTAGTGAGTGCCTTAATTAGATAGGTGCCGATCCACGGTCTATATGTAATTTCTGCGATTCGCTCTAGAGCAAGGATCAGAAAGGTAACCGTGCCTTGAGAATTCAAGGGAGTCTGGACATGTCTTTTCCCCTAAACCACTGTGGGTGCAGCGCTTTCTCCAGGAATGTG
>NW_006436278.1:2259-33239 GCF_000325575.1 Pteropus alecto
CATTCCTGAGGAGCGATGTTCAAGAAAGGCAACGTTTTTGGAGGCTTGAGCGTGTGTCATTGAGTTTGCTCCCTTGAGTTCTGTAGGGTATGTAGGCCTCTGGATGAAATGCTGGCCCTAGTCAAGGTAACTTTAGTGTTTTCTCTGTTTTTAGTCAGAATAGGAATATCTTCATGTCAGAAAAGAAAGACCCCTCACAGTAGAAGAGAACAGGAGAGACAACATTGCGTCTGGCTTCTAGTAATCACTCATGTGACGTAGAAGACTCGAGGAGATGCCTATGTGGGTGGGTTTCAATTTGGAGTGGTATTGAGTATTTCCGGATAACAATCATTGTGTGGTGTGGAGGGTGATCGAAGCTACATTTCAGAGTGGGATCGAGATTGGGAAGGATCTTTTCCTTGAAGCCATTCTCCATGCAGTGCCTTACGCAAAAATTGAGCCATATCTCAGACAGCGGGGAATCACTGGACCTGAGTAGACCACGGCTCAGGAAGAACATCGTTCACGGTGGCATTGAGACAGTGTGGGGATACCTGCGTGTGCCCTGACTCTCAAGCCTTTCATTCTGGAGAGCCCCAGTTTTCACGTGGGTCTCAGGAAACCTGAGGTGATAAGAGTGATACTTTGCTGTCAATGAGAACAGCAGCAGGTTAGAGAGTTAAAGATGGCACAGATAAGAGAGAAGAGAAACTCGAGCTTGTTCTCTCTTCTTCGTCATGATCTTCCAGGTATAGAGAGCAAGTGTGGGATTCCTACCGTTGTAGGTTTTGAGACTTGTGGGACGGTGTTGAAAATGCCTCGGTTTATAGATATAGATTATCCTGTGTTATGATGAGGTGTGAGAGAAAGGAAACCTGTATTTGAGATTCCAGTGGAGACTGGACAGGTTCTCTACATTGAGCAGCGACTTGTGTTTTGCCCTTTTTGGAAAGGATGTTATCACTCAGAGTACGTTTATTCGGTTCCCTTTTGTGTAGGGCGACACTCAGCAAGACAAACTTCGTTGGTGGACGTTGTACTATGTTAGGGGAATGTGCTTGTTACCTTGAGCTGAGTTCCTTGAACTGATGTGTCCTTACAGCTACCTGGGTCTCATGCACCTGATTTGATTTCAGTGATTATGGTAATCGTGTGAACAGCAGCAGGAAAAGTAAGGGTAGAGACAGTGTCGAGTGAAGGAAAAAACAATCTGAAACTTGTCTTCTTTGCATCCTCATTCTTTCCCTTGTCAACAGAGCAGGTGGTGGATTCCATCACTGATGGTGATGAGTTGGTCGGTAGAGGGTTCAAATAGTCACAGTTTATGCTAATGTAATGTGTAGCGATTGATGTTGTTGAAAGTGAACTGAAAACAGTATGTGCGATTGCAGTAGACACTGGGGAAAGCCTTCAGATTGAAGTCTCTACTGCGCGGTGCCTTATTCAGAAAGGAGCAGATTGCTTATACTGCATGTAATTTGCACCGTTCTGAGTAGAGCAATGCTCAGTAAGAACATCGTTTGGTTTGGCCTTTGGACGGTGTGGGTGGACACGCACGTGTCCCTGCGTTGCCTGCTTGCACTCTGGAGGGCCCTATGTCTGCCTGAATCTGAGGCTACCTGAGATGATTTCAGTGATCCTTTACTAACAATGTGAACGCCAACAGGGTAGTGAAAATAAAAATAAGAGAGAATACAAGCGCAAGCTAATACATCTCCGTCGTTTGAATAAGAGAGAATACAAGCGCAAGCTAATACATCTCCGTCGTTATCATCATCTAGGTAAATAGGGCAAGTGAGAGATTTCTACCAATTGAGATTTGCAGTGTGAGAGTAGGCTTTTTCCATAGTCTCCGTTTATGCAAAGTTTTCCATAGTGTTGTGACGTGTTCTTGAGAGCAAAGAAAACCACTGGGTGGCCCCCGTTGTCACGTGGCTCTCAGGTGTTCTAAGATGATTTAAGTGATCCTTTACTGACAATGTAAATATCAGCAGATTAGAGAATATAAAGATACCAGAGATAAGAAAAAACAACCTCAAGCTTGTTCTTTCTGTGTCATCATGATCATCTAGGTAAGTAGAAAATGTGAGGGAATCCCACTTACTGAGGAGTGTGTTCAAGTATTTATACCTTCGGTGATGTTGTTGGTAGAGAAATGAACTCTATATTTGAGGTTATAGAGGAAACTGGGAAGGTGTTCCATCTTGAAGCCATGTTCTGTGCTGTGCCCTACTTGGATATGTCCCAGTTGCTTAGACTATGTGTAATTGGTTCATTTCTGAGTGGAGCAAGCTCAGTAAGATCATCGTTTGATGTCACCTTTGAACCATGTGGTTGGATGTGCATGTGTTCTAGAGCTGCCCGCCTTGAACTGCGGAGGGTCCTGCTTCCATCTGATTATCACGCATCCTGAAATGATTATAATGACCATTGCTCATCATGTTATCGCCAACATGTTAGATAATATCAAGATGCCCTCAGATGAAAGAGGTAACAGGCTGTATTTTTTTCCTATTTTGTCATCATTATCATCCAGATAAACATAGAGCAGGTAAGGTATTCCAACTATTTGAAGATTGTGAATTTTACAATATAGTATTTAAATAGTCTCAGTTTATAGAAATTTATTGTGTTGTGATGTGCTTGTTAGAGAAACGAAAGCAATATTTGAGATTCCAGTGGAGTCTGGGCAGGTTCTTTACCTTGAAGCCATGCGCTGCGCTGTGCCCTACTTGGAAAGGTCCTGAGCACTTAGACTACGTGTAATTGGTTCCTTTCGGAGTATAGCAATACTCGGCAAGAATATCATTTGTGGTGGCCTTCAGACTGTGTGGGTGGACATGGCATGTGTCCCTGAGTTGCCTGCCTTCCACCTGGAGTGCCCTGCTCCCACCTGGATCTCAGGCATTCTGAGATGATTTCAGTGATTTACTGCCAACCATGTGAACTCCAACAGAGAGAGAAGATAAGGATGCCCTCTGATGAAAAAGAAAACAGGCTCAAGTTTGTTTTCTCTGTATCATTATGATCATCCAGTAAACAGAGCAGGCAAGAGATTACCAGCAATTGAGGCCTATGAGTTCGATGGTAGTGTGTTCAAATCGTCCCAGTCTATGGAAATATTTTTACAGTGTTGTATGTTGTCGGGAGATAAATGAAAACTATATTTGAATTTTCAGTGGACACAGGGTAGGTCCTATACCTTGAAGCTATGCTCTGTGTAGTGCCCTTCTTAGAATGGTGCCGATTACTTAGAGTATGTGTAATCGCTGATTTCCTGGGTAGAGCAACACTCCTTACAAACATTGTTCATGATTGTTTGTAGACTGTCTGGGGGGACCTGCATATTTCCTTGAGCATCTTGTCTTTAACTCAGGAGGGCACCTGTTACCACGTGAGTCTCAGGCATCCTGAGATGTTTTAAATGATCCATTGCTAACAATGTGAGCACTTACAGTTAACAGAATATAACGATGCCATCGGATGGAAGAAAAATAGGCTCCAGCTCATTCACTCTGTGTCATCATGATAATCCAGTTCAATCAAGAAAGTGAGAGAATCCCATTTATTGAGGGTTACTCGTTGGACGGTAGGGTGTTCAAGTATTTTGTATTGTCGGTGATGTGGTTGGGAGCAAAATGAAACCTGTATTTGAGATTCCAGTGGCGACTGGGCAGGTTCTCCATATTGAAGCCATGCTCTGTGCTGTGCCCTACTTGGATATGTCCTAGTTGCTTAGACTACGTGTAATTGGTTCATTTCTGAGTAGAGCAATGCTCAGTAAAGTCATCCTTTGGTGTAACCTTTGGACTGTGTAGTTGGGTATGCATGTGTCCTAGAGCTACCTGCCTTGAACTTCAGAGGATCCTGCTTCCATGTGATTATCAGGCTTCCTGAAAGGATTTCAGTGACCATTGCTTATCATGTTAAAACCAACAGGTTAGATAATGTCAAGATGCCCTTAGATGAAAGAGGTAACAGGCCGTATCTTGTTCTTATTCTGTCATCATGATCATCCAGGTAAACATAGAGCAGGTAAGGGATTCCCACTGATTGAAGGTTATGAGTTTTATGGTATGGTGTTCAAATTACCTCCGTTTATGCAAATATTTTCATCGTGTTGTATTGTAGATTCAGATAAAAGAAATTAATATTTATATTTTATTGGTTTGGGGGCAAGTCCTCCACCTGAAGCCATGCTCTGTGCTGTGCCCTACTTGGAAAGGTCCTGATCACTTAGACTATGTGTAATTGGTTCCCTTCTGAGTAAAGCAACGCTCAGCAAGAACATCGTTTTTATTGGCCTCCTGACCGTGTGGGGTGGATATGCATGTGTCCTTTAGCTAACTGGTTTGAAATGAGGAGGCACTTATGGCCACCTGGATCTCCAGTATCCTGAGATGATTTCAGTGAGTCATCACCAACAGTATGAACACCAACAGGCCAACAGGTTAGAAAAAATAAGGATGCCCTCAAATAAGACAAAATAAGCTCAAGATTTTTTCTGTCTGCATCATCATGATCATCCAGGTAAACAGAACAGGTGAGGATTCCCACTGATCGAGGGTTGTGAGTTTTGTGGTATGGTGTTCAAATTGTCTCAAAACGCAAATATTTTTTGTTGTGTTGTGGTTTTTAGAGAAAGGAAAACAATATTTGACAATTTAATGGATTATGAGCTCGACTTTGAAGCCTCGCTCTCTGCAATGCCTTACTTGATAAGGTGCTAATTACTTAGACTACATGTATTTTGTTCCTCTCTGAGTAGAGTAACGCTCAGTACGAACATCATTTGTGGTGGCTTCAGATTGTGCGGATACTTGCTTATGTGTCCTTAAGCTACTGGCTTGAACTGAGGAGGCCCATACAGCCGCCTGGATCTGAAACAACCTGAGATGATTTCAATGACCATTGCTAACATTGCGAACCACCAACAGGTTAGAGAAGATAAAGATGCCCTTGGATAAAAGAGAATAAAATCTCAAGCTTATTCTCCTGCATCATCATCATCATCCAGATAAATAGGGCAAGCGAGAGATTTCTACCAATTGAGGTTTACAGGTCGAAAGTAGGCTTTTTCCATAGTCTTAGTTTATGCAAAGTTTTTGCATAGCGTTGTGATGTGGTGGGGAGAGCAATGAAAACCATATTTGAGATTTCACAGGAGACTGGCCACATCCTTTCCCTTGAGCCAGGCTGCGTGCAGTGCTCTGTCCAGAAATTCCTGTTCCCTTATATTGCATGTGAATTGGCCTTTCTGAGTTGAGTGATATACAGTAAAAGGAACCTTTATGGAGGCCTTTTATCCATATATTGATGTGTATGTTCTTGAGTTTTCTGTCTTGAGCTCAGCAGGGTCCTGCCAGGCATCTGGGTGCGATCTTGGGCATAATCAAGATGATTTTTCTCATCCATTCATAATAATGGTAATACCTACAGGTAGAGAAGATAAAGACAGCCCACAGTTGAAGAGAAAAAAAGGAGAAACCTGATTATCTCTGGGTTTTTGTAATTTTTCATGTAATCGTAGAACACTGGATTGTATCCCCATCTTGGGAGGGGTGTATGTTGGAGGATCATTGGTAACACTGTCTTAGGTAATGGAAAAAATCTTGGAAATAATAGTTATTTTGTGTTTGAAGTTGATTAATGTTACATTTCAGAGTAGGATGGGGATTGGGCAGGTCCTTTTTCTTGAAACCATCCTCTGTGGAGTGCCCTATACAGAAAGGTGCATGTGACAGGAGTCTGTCTATGTAGTGTAGTTTTCAATAAGAACAATGGTGTGGGCCTTTGGCCTTATGATGAGCATTGAGCTGCTGTTTTTCTTGAATACTCTTTTCTGAATAAGGATTAGTAGGATACCTGTAACTCAGGCATTTTGTTGATTTTTAGCCTCTAACCGTGGGCCAACTTGTAAGAATCTATTCTCATAGTTTATCTTGGTCATCTTCTCTGAGTATAGAGTAAGGCTAGCAAACTTTGTGGGTTTGTAGGAAAAATTTGCAGTCATAGATATTTACATAGGATATTATTAGTTTATATCTAGCCATTGTAATTTTGGATTTTTATTTTTAATGTTTTTAATATTTCATATTTTTTCACTGGTGGTTTGCTTATCGACAAGCATTCTCACTTCTTATTTTTTTATCCTCGTTTATTTTTTACTAATTACCATTGTATGGTAACAATTATGGGGTTCTGAAATATTTTTCAATGAAACTATACCATATAATCTCTCTCTAAATGCATGTAGTTATTAGCAATCCCGAAGTCCTTTTTTTGCGAGGGTTTATTTTATTTATACAGCTATGCTATAAAATAATCATTTGGGAATGTTCTCTGTCCTCATACAGGTTTGCTATGAACTCTACCTGAAGCACTCATTTGTAGAGAAATTTAGGTATGTAAAAAGGGTAATTTAATTAATTTTAAGAATTAAATACATGTTTTTATTAAGAAATATATTTTTGTAATGGTAACAAAAATCTACATGTGAAAATCTGTAAGAAATTCCAAAGTATATTATCTCCTTGCTGGATATGTCTATTTCGTTCATTGTGGTAGTGGTATCATGGGTGCTTCATTCGTGCAGACAATTTATATATTTGTAGTTCTTTGTATATCATTTATACCTCAAAAAAGCTGTTAAAAAAGAAAAACAAAGTATATTGCTTCCCATTTAAGCAGCCCTTCAGCAAGTGATTTATGATTACTACTGCCAGCACCCCTTCTGGTCCTGCTGCTACTGTCACTTCAAGTAATACTAATACTACTCCTGCTGTGTTTATTAGGAGCACAGAAAACACTTTACATGATCACTTTTTAACAAGATGGTATTTCTAGCAGTCGTAATGAATTTAGGACCAGGCTACACCACATAGGATGTAATTTTTAAGAAATATATTGATCTGTTGATATTTATGTTTTTAAATTCTCAGCAAATTGAAGAAAATGAAGAAATGATTTTAATCATTTAATAAAATCTCAAAAGAAAATTGCTCCTCTAGAGCATATATTTTTTTGTTTTTTTAAATTTTATTAAATTTATTGGGCTGACATTAAGATTTTATAACCTTCAATTATATAATTCTGTAATATATCATCCATATATTGCATTGTGTTCACCATGCAAAGTCAAGTCTTTTTCCATCACCACACATTTTATCCCCTTTACCCTCTCCTACCTCCCGTAACCTCCCTCCCCTCTTGTAATCAGCATGCACTGGTGTCTGTGCCTTTGAGTTTTTTGTTTGTTTCTTTGTCTTGTTTGTGGCTTTCTGTTTTATATCCCACATAACAGATAGTGCATTGTACTTCTAGAGCATATTTTTAACCACTTCTATATACCTGGTGCTTAACACAGCTATATTTTTCATGTGGCAAGAAATATATAGGTACTCATGTTCATTTCTGCTTCAAAGTTTATTGCTATATATTCTTTTTTCAATTTGTTTGTTCTTTAGAACATCTCATGTATATCGATGAGTAAATAGATATATAAGTATTTTCATTCAATTAGATCCTTGAAAGCTAAGAGAAGATATTGGGTAGAGAATATATTCGTGGCTACAAATGACAATACATTTTGGTTTTTGTCTAGCCTCAATTTCAAATTACACAGCAGAGCTTTATCAACACATATGTTGCTTTGAACTTACCTTCTCTAATTCATCCATGGTGACACTCTTTGAATGATTGCATTTCATGTTGATTTTAAAGGTTATTTCCAGCTATCATCAAAGCTCATTATTGTCTCTTTTGTTTAGGTCACTCTTACTGAGTTCTACTACATTAGGCCTGCATGTGTTGTTGACTTCAAAGTTGTAAAAGAAACAACATTCTGTTTGAACCACCTGGAGAAAGTTTGCTTCCAGTTGATGCTATGGTTCTCATAACCTCTTTGAACCCAGACACCTGGAGAACAGTAGGCTGAATGATGGTCACAGGTATAGTGAAATCAGTTTTCACTTAAATACAGGGTTTCTTCGTTTGCTTGTGAGGAATTTCCTTTTCCTGTAGTGGAAATGAATTGTGTGATAATACAATTAGTGATGTGTCTGTCACAAGGTTACAGAATCATTTAGCATATATCTCCTCACACATTTCGACACAAGATCTGTAACAACAATTTTATATGATGGGTATTTTGAGTATGAATTTAATCCATGTATATAATCTAAGCACCCAGATTGGCACATAAATTAGCATAAAGCTAGTGTTAAGATGGTCATTGCTAATGTTTAATAATTATGGCTTTATTAATTAAAATTTATAATCCTTTTCATACAGGTAGGAAGCAATGGTGAGTATAATTAAAAGATGTGGTTATTTCTCCAAAGAAAGTGAGGGTTGCATATTTATTTATTTATTTTTTTGGTATTAATTTTTCATGATAAATTTAGTTTTATCTCAGTGACCAGTGAATTTAAGAGATATATATAGATCAATTTCTATATTCCGTATACATATTTAACATTATTCATTTTATGGTACCTTAATATTCAAATCCATCTTTTTCCTTCTAAACAAATGTATGTGTAATGTTTAAATTTATGTGTCATCTTGGCTGTGCTTTGGTATCTAGTTTTTGGTCAAACTCTAATATAGGTATTACTGTGAAGGTACTTTTTCAGATGAGATTAACATTTAAATTAGTAGACTTTACAATGAACGAACAGGACAAACAGAGACTCATGGACGTGGACAATAGACTAGTGGTTACCAGAGGGTGGGAGGGAGGCGGGAAGAGGAAGGTAGGTGGGGTAAATGGGTCAAATACATGGTGACAGAGAGAAATCTAACTATGGGAGGTGAACACATAATTAGGTATGTGTGTATGTTACTGTTAAATTGAATCTTATCTGAAACTTACTGGATTTCGTTAACTGATATCACCATACAAATAATAAATAAATAAGTAAAATTAATCATTGGACTTTAAATTAGATTACCCTCTATAATGTGGCTGAGCCTCATCCAATCATTCAAAGGCCTGGATCCCCCAGGAAGAGGCAGTTCTCTCTCCAAAATGCCTTTGGAATTTGAGATGCAACATCGACTCTTCCTGGGTATCCACCCTGCTGGCCTGCCCTTAAGATTTTGGATTTGCTAGTCCCAATAGTTGTCCTTAAAATAAATATCTCACTCTTGCTTTCTCTTCTGTATGTGTGTGTATTTGTGTGTGCGTAAATCCGATTGGTTCTATTTCTCTGGAGAACCCTAATACGCATTCCATGTCACCTTAAAAGAAGCTGACGTATTTCTCTGAGTATGTGTAATGTGGCTGTATTTTTTAAAAAATGGGATCATGCACTGAGCTTTATGTAATATGGTCAAACCATGAATATGAAAAGATTGATATCCTTCAACATGCAATCCTTTTTCTGGTTTAAGTTTTCAAACGTAACTCGTTATTTAATGGTATCTACTTTAAGGTTAGTGATATAAACTAAGAACACCAGTTTTCACAATGTGCTACAACAACAAAAATTCTTTTCTAGCACAGACTGAGTTATGTGAGCAATAACTCCATGTGTAAATTTCTCTTTGACATTACCATGTAGATTTGATGTGTGCAATGATCTCCTTATTCTTTCTTTTTGAGGATTTTCAGGATAATCTAATCCATTTATATATAGGCATATTACCTCATGACACACCAGGACTATAGAGTTATTAAAAGTTTATTCAGTTCTGGGCTGTGTGAGCATCTAACCACAGAAATGTTTCAGATACTTTGTCTCCAAGGTACATAGTCATTCACCAAATGATTCTTATCACTGTTACAACTACACTAATATGACAAAAGCGAGTGCTAGTATGACTAGTACTATATAAGCATCGCTGAGATGAAGTTTAAATTTTACCTTCTAATAGATAGGAAGTCTATAAAATACATTGTGTGTGTCATAGTCAGAAAATCTGAAAGTCACACTGCTCAAGTTCAAAACACACACAAAATTCTCTTGATTTCATATGACATTTATTGAGATTTATTGTTGAGAAAGAAATTTTATCATTACTTCTACACCTAAATAAATTTATGATACAGCATTTCTTGACACATTTATTTCTTTTGAGGTAAAGTTTACATACAATGAAATTCATAATTCTTAAGTGTACTTTCAATGAAAATTTACTAATTCATATACCTGTGTAACCAAGCCCCTATCGAGTAATGAAATATTACCATCCCCCCAAATTTCCTCATGCCCTTTCCCACTCCAACCCCAGAGGGAATCACTTTTAATTTTTTTCGGCCACAGATTAACTTTACATGTTCTAGAACTTCATGTAGTATATACTCTTAGTGCACAGCTCTTTCATAAGCAAACTGCTTTTGCCATCCATCCATTTGATGTACATATCAGTGCTCGGCTACTTTTTATTGTTGAGTAGTATTATATGAATACATCACCATTTGTTTACCCATTCTCTTACAGATGGACACCTGGATTATTTCTTGTTTAAGGCTATTATAAATAAAACTGCTGTTAACTTCCATGTACAAGTCTGTGGACCTATATTTTCCTTTCTCTTACATAATTACTTCAGAGTGCAAATGCTGGCTTACTTTTAGCTTTATGAAAAGTTGACAGACTTTTGCCCAAAGTGTTATATACAATAAAATTTACCAATTTTAAGTATCAGTTTTGATGGATTTTGGTAATAGTATATAGTGATGTATACATAAGTCAAGATATAGAACAGTTCTATAATCCTAAACTTTTTCCTCATATTCCCTTGCATTTAATATCCTATCCTTCTTTGGATCCAGGCAACCATTAAAATGATTTCTCACACAATAAGTCTGCCTTTTATAACATTTCACAGAAATGCAGTCTTTTTTGTTTTACTTCATTCACTAAGCATAAGGCATTTGAGAGTCATCTGTGTTGTTATTGCATATATCAATTGTTCATTTCTTTCTATTGCTGGATTGTATTCCATACTATGATGTGCCATAATTTGTTATTCATTTGCCCATTTTTGGACATTTGGTTTGGTTCCATTAGGGGCTATTATGAATAATATTGCTATGAATGTTCATGTACACATTTTTGCATGGACATATATTTTAATTTCTCTTGGGTAAAAGTAGTAGTAGAATTACTGGGTCATAATAATACACATATTTAACTATAAAGTATTGACATATAGTTTTTCCAAAGTGCTGATCAATTTTGCCTTTACACCAGCAATGTATAAAAGTTACTTTCCCCACAAACTCAGCAACAGTTGGTAATGTCAGTCTTTTTTTTTTTTAATCCATTCTGTTGTATATGCAGTGATATCACATTTTAGTTTTAACCTTCATTTATCTGATGACTATTGGTGTCGAAAGTCTTTTTTATAAGTTTATTTAATCACATGTATATTTCTTGTGAAGTATCTGCAGATTTTGCTTATTAATCTATTGCTTGTTTTTCACCTTGCTGAATTGTATATGTTCTTTATACATTCTGAATATGATCACTTGGTTAGATTTGTATTTTGGAATACTTTTCTCCCATTTTGTGGCTTGTAGTTTTGTTTTCTTAATAATATCTTTTTCCTTTTAACATTTATTATTTAGATATGAGAATACATATTATTTGTAGTGTTTTTGTTTACAGATATAAAGAATTTTTAAAATCATAGTTAACTGGTAATTTAAGAATGCTTGGATTCATTGATCACCACCCTATGATCACCTCATAGTGATTGCTGATATAAATAATAGTAGTCAAACAGATAAAAAAATCTTGTCAATGTTTTAAGAAACTCAGATTATTTTTACTTTATTTATTAATTTATTTTTATTTTTTTATTATGGTGACATTGGTTAACAAAATCCAGTAAGTTTCAGGTGTACAATTCAACAGTAATAACTATGTCTTTTGAAAGGAAATATTTTTTATCTTGAAGAAGTACATTTTATTAACTGTTTTTTGTGTGTGCTTTTCTCTTTAACAAATGCTTGACCTAACGTCACAAAGATTTTACTCTAAATTTTCTTACATAAATTTAATAATGTTCCTTCTTATGGTTAGCTCTATAATCCATTTTGAGTTAACATGTTTGTATGACGTGAGGTAAAGGTAGAAGTTCATTTTTTCTGTACAGATATCTAATTTTTTCAGTATCATCTCTTGAAAAGCCTATCTTATCTCAATTGAATTTCACTGACAAATTTGACAAAGATTAATTTATCTAATTTTTTATTCTATTTCCGGATTCCATTTAACCTCAAAACGATACCACAGTGTCCTGAATACTACAGCTTTATAGTAGTTCTTGATATCAGAGAGTATAAATTATCCAACTTTGTTCTTTTTTGGAAATTGTTTAGGTATTCTAGGACCATTGCCTTTCTACGTAAGTTAAAATTGCCAATTATTCAAAAAAGCTTGTGAGGATTTTGATTGGGATTGCAGTGAATCTATATATTTATTGGGATGAGTTAACATCTTAAAAATATTGAGTCTCTTCCAACTCAAAATATGACACATCTTTCCAGGTATTTTGTACTTTAATTTCCTTTACAGTTTTTGTAGTGTTCCACATACAAGTTTCCACGTTTTTATTTAATTTATTCTGAAATATTTTTGTCATGCCATTGTGAATGATGTTTACTTCATTTCATGTTCTAATTGTTAGCTGTTATTATATAGAAATACAATTAATTTTTTATATAGTGAACTTGTATCCTGTAACTTAGTTAAATTCATTAATTCTAGCAGAATTTGTGTAGGATCCTTAGAGTTTTCTAACATGATTATGTCATCTGCAAATAAAGATAGTTTTACTTTTTTCTTTCATATATGCATTTCTTTTATTTTTTTCTTCCCACAATGTATTAAAGAGGATCTCTAGTACAATGAGAAATAAATGCACTGAAAGCCAATATCTTAACTTGTTCCCAATGTTAGGTAGAATTGAGCTTTTTTACCACTGAATATTTTGTTAGTTGTATATTTATCATTGCTGTCCTTAATTAGACCTTTCTTATATTTATAGTTTTCTTAAAGTTTATTTAAAATGAAAGGGCATGTAATTTTGCCAACTCTTTTCAGCATCTGTTGAAATGATATTGTTTCTTTTCCTTTAATTTCTAAACATGATATAGTACATTGACTGATTTTAGAATGTTAAACCAAACTTGTGAGATTTTGAAATTTACTCCTATATATCTCTATTACCTCTTCTTCCTTTTTATATTATTATAGTTGTGTATATTACATCTGTATCTAATCAAAAACCCAACAGTACATTACTATGGTGATTACTTTAAATAAGAAAGGAAAGCAAGGATGTGTTTACAGTTTGTTATATTAACATTCTTAATTACTATTATTAATTACTATTTCTGGTTCTCTTTATTTGTTCTTGTGGATTTGAGTTACAATATGGAATACTTGACTTACTCCAATACAACTTTCCTCCCACCCCCCTCATTTTTGCTATTATTTCCAAATATATTATTTTTCTCCATTTTATATGGCCCCCAATACAATATATATTATTTTATATAGTTGTTTTAAAATCACTTAAGAGAAGGAGGGAGGAGAAATATGTATTTATACAGTCTTTTATAATTATATAATTACTTTTATCAGTGCTCTTTGGGATAGTTTTTGGATTTGAATTAGCATTTGAAGTCACTTCTTTTCAGCTCCAAAAACTTCCTTTAGTATTTCTTCTAAGACGGTTCACTAGCAACAAATTCAGTTTTTGTTTATCTGGGAATTTCTTTATTTTGTCCACACTTTTTTTTTTTCAAGATAATTTGCTGGAGGTAAGATTCTTGGTAGTTTTTTTTTTTTTTTCAGTGCTTTGAGTATGTCTTAAATGCTTTCTGGCTTCCATTGTTTCTGATTAGACCTCAGCTCTAATTCTTAGTAAGGTTCTTTTACCCATAAGAAGTTTTTCTCTTGCCGTTTTCATGATTTTGCAATTACATTTCAGCATTTTTACTATGACTGGATATGAATCTTTTTGTACTTATTATATAGAGTTTTTCAGTTTTATGATGTTTATTTTGTTTTCTTAAATTAAATTAAATTTGGAAATATTCGTAGCCATTATTTCTTTGAATAATTGATTTTCCTGACAGTGTCCCACTTTTCTCTAAGGCTCTGTTCAATTTTCTTTTT
Organism: Pteropus alecto; assembly: GCF_000325575.1. Taxonomy (NCBI): domain Eukaryota; kingdom Metazoa; phylum Chordata; class Mammalia; order Chiroptera; family Pteropodidae; genus Pteropus; species Pteropus alecto. The sequence goes on from NW_006436278.1 coordinate 16,380, forward strand.
TTTTCATATTGCATAATCTCTACCATCTTTCTTCATCTTTGCTGATTCTTTTTTTCTGCCAGTTCAAATCTACTGTTAACCGCCTCCCCGTCCCCCTGCCCCTTGCCACTGCCCCACAGTGAAATTTTTCAATTTCAGAATTTCTGTTGGGTTCTTTTTTAACAATTTCTAGCTATTTATTAGTTGCTCTATTTGATGAGATATTGCCATCATAGCTTCCTTTATTTAGTTAAGCATGATTTCTTTTAGTTCTTTGAACATATTTTAATGGCTGCTTTGAAGTCCTTGTTCTTTTAAATCTAATATATGGGCTCTCTCACCAGCAGTTTCTGTTGTCTGGTTTTATTCTTGTGTATGTCATGCTTTCCTGTTTCTTTGTATGTCTTATATCTTTTATTGTTTAAAACTCAATATTTTAGGTAATATATCAATTCTGGATTTTTACCCCCATGTCCTGTTTTTATTGTTTGCTTTTTTGTTTGGTTAGTTACTTGACTGACCTACCTCAGTGAATTATATTTCCCCCACAATGTGACGCAAGTGATGTTGCTTTTCAGAGTGTGAAGACTTGGTAGTGCACAGTTACCATAGGATAACAGTGGTTTTAGCAAGACTGTCTTTGACTTTCTCTTTCTCTGATTTCTCTGTTCAACTGTTCACCTCATTTGGTATCACACCCAGTTATTAAGCTTCACTAATTGCCAGTTGATTGCTCTATTTTTTGACAATGCCCTGGGGCATAAAATGCTCTAAAGTCTGATTCAATTAAATTCTGGCAGAGATAGTTTTGGAGGCCAGAATTTGAGGTTTGTTCTGACTCTAGGAGGGCTTTTCTTACCTGTCCTTTTCCATCATGCAATTTAACTAGCTGGCCTATGGTTTAGCTTGTTGCTCTAAATTAAGAACTTCTTGCCTCCTCTTATTTTCTTACCACGAAAATGGCTGTTATTTTCATGAGCACCCTCGAGTCTTGAACTTCCTCACACTGTTTTTAAATGAAGTCAGTTCCTATCGGACAGGCTTTGGACCTCTCTTTTCTTATAGACTGCCTCTTCCTTGGACAAAGTTTCTGAACCACTTATCCAGGTGCTGTGCAGGGTGGTAGACTGTAACAGTCTTAGCTTACCTCTCCCTATGTAAGATGTCCTCCTTATCAAGCTAGGGTAAAGGCGATGGCACCCCAGTGTTCTTGAGCAGCTGCACCTCAGATAGAACCTACATCCTAAGAATATGGGATGTATATAAGAAGGGAATCTCCAACGTTTGACTGCACTCACAAGGAATTTAACATTTTCAACTTGACAATGGGAGATGAGAAATGCTGGTGCCCTGCCCCACCCAGTTAGATATCATAGCACTTAATTGAGAGCTGAGAAGAGAGAGCCTGTCTTCTCAGCTACAGTTACCAGAAATTGTTCCTTCAGCCTGAGCTGGGGGAGAGAGAGAAGAAGTAGGTCTTGGCTCAAGTGCCATAGACTCTTGCCCCTCTTACCAAGTTTTAGTAAATTTTGTTTGAATACATATTTCTTCATTTGATGTGTGCACTCAGGACATTTTCCAGAGCATGTATGTATGTGTGTGTGTGTATGTGTATGTGTGTGTATATATGTGTGTGTGTGTGTGTGTGTGTGTGTACATACATATAGGTATCCTTGATTGTCTTTAATATTTTTATATTTTATTTTATTAGTTTCAAGTATGCAGTACATTGGTTAGACATTTATATAGTTTATAAACAATCCTTCTGATTGCTCTTTTTCTCCTATGGCTCTCCACCTAGCCATTACATTACTGCTGACTGCATTCCCTATGCCGTGCTCCCCATTCCTATGACAATCCATCAATTACTAATTTGTACTTCCTCAATCCTCCACCCCATATTTTTAAAATAGTTTTCACTAGCTATGCTTCTTTTTCTGGGGAGTGACTTTGCAAAACTCCTCATGCTGCCATCTTAGAATTGAAACTCTCGTTACTTAATTTTCCAGGATTCTGTTTATTAACCTTAGTTTTTATTTCTAGAGTTAAACATCAACCTATCTTTCTCCTGATCTCTAGGTTTTTATAGAGAGTATTAAAATGTCTGTTTGATGCATTGTGATATTTGCAAATGTCAAATCCCAATTTATCTTGTAAGTGACTCCCTCTTGCCATATCAGAGAATTTAAACAGTATTTTTTTTAATATTGTGTCAGAGATCTGGCACATAGATAAATATTTTGGTGTTGGTGTACACTTTGAGTCAGCTCTTTCACTGTTGTGCTTATAGTCAATGAAAAGTATAGACTTTTGGGGGGCCTTATTATGTTAAAGAAAACTTACAGCCATCTATAAAGGTAATTACTTATTAGGGTGAACTCTAATGCCCACTTCCTGCTCACTGAGCATTTAGGTTCTGCGTAGGAGCCAAACTTGTTATCAATGTGTGTTCTTAGACTTTACGCTGTTATTTTAATAAACCATTGAATTTTCTATTACTATTCATTCTAAGTGTTTGTAATACTAGTAGTCTCATCTTTGCATGAATTCTCTGATGTAGTAACAGTAGTTTCTATTTCATTTCATTTTTGCGAATACAAAACTGGAAAACACATGTAAATATATAGAGCAGAGTGCTTAACCTGTAAGCAACATGTAATTCTAATCTGCTGCTATTGTTCTTATTATTAATAGGTATTGTTTATTCCCATCTCTGTAAGAGGTGAACTTGAAATTGATTTGATTAAATACCATTTGATATGTCACAAAAAAAGCCTTATCCAATTTTTTTTCACATTTTTAAATGTCTTGTCATTTAAATGTTTCATTCGAAAAAGAGAACATAATTATTGTTGCTAAAATACATACAGAGAAAGTGATGATTTTAGCCACCAGTTCCTTTTGATCATACTCCCGTCCTCACCCCTGGATACCCATTATAAGCAGTGTCCACATCCTTGTATTTACTCAAGCTAACACGTACCCTTTGTTGACCATGCATTTTCATATATCACACTCATATAGACATACAGGGATTTTTTTTAAATTTTTATTTACTTTAGAGATTACAGTATACATATTATTCAGTAAATGGATTTCCTACTCAAAAACATTACTCATATATATTCTTCCAGGTCATATTTTGTATCTATAATGTAAACTAATATTTAAATTTATCATTTCCTCAAACACAAAATTTTCCCAACAGAATTTTCTTCATAAATTTGGTCCTTTAATCTAGATTTTAAGATTATTTGTGTCATTATGACAAAGCTGCTTTATCCCTTAGTGAGGATATAGAAAAATTTATGTTTTATTTCAGTTTTGAGGTCTGCTTGGTTAATCTCACCATCATATATTTGTTCCTAACCTGTAATTGCCAATGCCAATAGAGTTAAATTGACATTTTTTTTCCTTCCCCTATATTCTTGACCTAAAATTGTAAAACATTTTTTAAAAAAATGAACTTTTTGGCAGTATTGAATTTTCCCATACATGAAGATGTCTATGTATTTATTGACCTGTTATTTTATATTATACTGTAAAGTTTTTAAATTACTTAATATAGGCCCTGAAATATTTAGATAATGTTATTACTAGGTAGTTTACTTTTTTACTTTCTTTTGTCTGTGGGTTCTTTTATCTGCCATTGTATGTTCTAGTTGATTATCATTGCAGTACGTGGAAGTTACTGAGTTTATATTTTTTCTGAATAACTTTCTAAATTTTCCTACTAGTTTCCATTCATTTTAATTGTATTTTCTTGAATTATCTCTGTGGATAATAGTGGTTTTATTCTAAGTCCCTTGAAACAAAATATCACCAAATATATGCCATATTCACACAGTGCTGTGAATTACTAAAAATCAGAATGGCAAAAACAGATTACTCCATAGTGGCTACACTAATTTACAGTCCCATCAACACTGCACAAGGGTTCCCTTTTCTTTACATTCTCACCAACACTTACTGTGTTTTGTATTTTTGATGATAGCCATTCCGACAGGTGTGAGGTGATACCTCATTGTATTTTTTACCTGCATTTTCCTGTCGATTAGTGAAGTTAAGCACCTTTTTATGTGTCTTTTTGCCATCTCCATGTCTTCTTTGGAGAATGTTTATTTAGGTCTTCTGCCGATTTTTGAATTGAATTATTTGTTTGTTTTTGTTTTTTGATATTGAGTTGTATTAGTAGGTTGCCTTTTCAATTTGTTGATAGTTTCCTTTGCTGTGTAGTCGAATATAGTCCTATTTGTTTATTTTTATGTTGTTACCCTTGCCTGAGGAGACACATCAAAAATATATTTCTAAGCCCAATGTTAGAATTTACTGTCTCTGTTTTCTTCTAGGAGTTTTATGGTTTCAGGTCTTACATTTAAGTCTTTAGCCCATTTTGAGTTTATTTTTATATATGTTATAAGAAAATGGTCCAGTTATATTTTTTTGCATGTAGCTGTCCAGTTTTTTTTTAACACATTTTATTAAAGACTTTTCCCCATTGTATATTCTTACCTCCTTTGTTGTAAATTTAATTTATTTATGTAAGTGTGGATTTATTTCTCGGCTCTCTATTCTGTTCCATTGATCTATGTATGTTTTTCTGCCAGTATCATACTGTTTTGATTACTATACCTTTGTAGTATAGTTTAAAATCAACGAGCTTGAGGTCCCCAACATCGGTTTAATTTACTTCTGCTATGGTCTTTATTGTTTCCTTCCTTCTCCTAACTTTGAGATTTGTTTGTTCTTATTTTTCTAGTTCCTTTCAATGTAAGGTTATATTATTTGAGATTTTTCTTGTTTTCTTGAGGTAAGCCTATACTGCTATAAATTTCCCCTTTAGAAAGGATTTTGCTGTGTCCCATAGATTTTGTAACATTTCCATTTTCATTTGTCTCAAGGTGTATTTTAATTTTCTCTTTGATTTCTTCACTGACCCATTGTTTGTTTAGTAGCATGTTGTTCAGCCTCCACATGTGTTTTTTCCAGCTTTCTTCTTATAATTGATTTCTAGTATCATATAATTGTGGTAGAAAAAGGTGTTTGATATGATTTCTGTCCTAAATTTGTTGAGACTTGTTTTGTGGCCTAATGTGTGTGATGCGTTCTGGAGAATGTTCATGTACATTTGAAAAGAATGTGTATTCTACTGTTTTTGGATGGAATGTTCTGTATATATCTATTAAGTTCATCTAGTCTTATATGTCACTTAAGTCTAATGTTTCCTCGTTGATTTTGGTTGGACGATCTATCCATTGACGTAAGTGGGATATTTTAAGTCCCCTAGTATTATTGGAATACTGTCAATCTTTCCATTTATGTCTGTTAATATTTGCTGTATGTACTTAGGTGCTCCTATGTTGGATGCATAGAGGTTTACAAGTGTTATATCCTCTTGTTGGACTGATCCCTTTATCATTATGTCATACCCTTGTCTCTTGTTACAGTCTTCTTCATTTTAAAGTCTGTTTTGTCTAAGTATTGCTACCCCAGCTATCTTTGGATTTCCATTTGCAGGGAATATTCCTTTCCATTCCTTCACTTTCATTCTGTGTGTCTTCAGAACTGAAGTAAGTCTCTTGTATGCAGCAGAGATGTGGGTCTTGTTTTTTTATCCATTCAGCCACCCTATGTCTTTTGAATGGAGCACTCAGTTCATTTACATTTAAAGTAATTATTGATATAAAAGTACTTATTGCCATTTTTTCATAATGGCTTTATAAATAGTTGGTGTACTACTACCTTTACTTTATGTTTGCCTCTACTAGTGAGATTTTTTTCCTTTCATATATTTTCTTTTATATATATATATTCTTACTTATAGTTTTTTTTGTTATTGTTGTTGTTTTTTAAGAAAGGCAGACTGCCACATGCAGCACCTCATTTGGATGTGTCTGGAGTCTTGGAAACTTGACTACCCTACAATCTCCTACAAATGGACCATGAGAGCTTGTTTGGAGGTTCTAGCAGGGGAGCGCAGCTACTCGTATACCCTTGGCTGAAGAGTGGTCCTTTCCTCTATCAGGGAAAGTCCTCCTCTTCAACTGAGTATGCAGCTTTAGGAGGGACACATATGGAGCAGTGAGGGAGGAAGGGGACACTCGCCTAGCCAGCCAGATCAGCCAAATCAACCCTGGTAATCCATGGGGTGATAGATGTCACAGCCCGATCGCCCTCACATCTTTATTTCTAGTTTTAGCCCTTTCTTTTCCTCTTAAAGAAGTCCCTTTAACATTTCTTGTAATCCTGGTTTAGTGCTGATTAACTCTCTTAGCTTTTGCTTGTCTGGGAAACTCTTTATCTCTCCTTCACCTCTGAATGATAACCCTGCCAAGTAGAATATTCTTGGTTGTAGTTTTTTTCCCTCTTAACATGTGGAATATATCATGCCACTCCCTTCTGACCTGCAAAGATTTTGCTGAATAATCAGATGATAGCCTTATGGGGGTTCCCTTGTATATAATTAGTTGTTTTTTTTTCTTATTGCTTTTAAGATTCTCTCTTTACTTTTAACTTTTGACATTTTAATTATGATGTGCCTTGGTTCATATTATTTGGGACTCTGCTTCTTGGACTTGAATGTCTGTTTTCTTTGCCAGGTTAGGGAAGTTTTAAGCTATTATTTCTTCAAATAAGTTTTCTGTTTCTTTTTCTGTCTCTTCTCCTTCCAGGACCCCTATGATACAAATGTTACTACACTTGATGTAGTCTCAGAGGTCCCTTAAACTATCCTCACTCTTTCAAATTTTTTTAATTTTGCTCTTCCAATTAAGTGAGTTCCACTGTCCCACTGTCTTGGCTTCTCTGATTGCTAATCCATTCTTCTGCATCATATGATCTGCTGTTGATTCCCTTTTTTACAATATTATCTCTTTGTTGAAGTTTTCACTGAGTTGAACCACTGTTCTGCAGAGTTTGATGAGTTATTACTTTGAACTCTTTATCTAGGAGACAGTTTATCTCCATTTCATTTAGTTCTTTTTCTGGTGTTTTGTCTTGTTTCTCTGTTTGGAACATATTCTTTTGTCTCCTCATTTTGCCTGTTTGTTTCTATGTACTAGGTAGATCAGCTATGTCTCCTGCTCTTATTAAAGTGGCCTCATGTAAGACGGCATCCTGTGGGGCCCAGTGGTGTAATCTCCTCTAATCACCAGAACCAGATACTCCAGAGATATTCTCTTTGTGGACTAGTGTGGCTTCCTGTTGTTGCTGAGCCACAAGTGCTACAGATATACTGTCAGGTGAGGCCGTGCCCTGGCCTGGCTGGCTGTGAGGCCTGGCCACAATTGTCATTGGGTATGCTGGTATGCAGGGCAGCCCCCATGGTGCAGCTGGCTGGTGGGTTTGACTACAAGCTGCTGGAGCACTGGTGTGCAGGATGAGCCTCCGATGTGGCTGGCTGCGAGGCTCAGCTTCAACTATTGTAGACACTGCTGTGTGCTAGTACTGACTAAGGCTGCCCACTAGGTGTGGCAAGGCAGGGCAGGAGTCACTTTGGAGGAGTGCCAGCAGGGCTGGGTCCTCAGAGAAATGCCACCACCTCAATGTGGTTTTCTTTATATCCTTAGTTGTAGAAAATCTGTTCTGCTTAGTCTTCAGGTCATTCTCAAAGATAGCTGTTCTACATGTAGTTGTAGTTTTGCTGTTAATGAGAGGAAGTGAGCTCAGGATCTTTCTACTTTGCCATCTTGAACCTGAAGCCAGGATCCTTGCTCTGGAATATCAGTTTAGCTTGTCCATGAAATATTTCTTGCAGTTGGTGCACAGTCCCCTGAGTAAACCTGTTTCCGGATCGCTGTGGCACTCCATACTTCTAATTTTCTAATGTTGTACTCGCAAGTAAGAAATTGGAAGGGTATATGGTAAAGATTAGGTTAATGTTAATTATTTCTGATTAACATGAACTTTGTTCAGCAACAGCCCACCTCCCATCAGTGCTTGAATTACACCATATTGTTTTAATCATTTTAGCTTTAAAATATCACCTAGGGTTATTTACTTTGTGAAAATTCATGGAACTGTTTTTTTTTACACTATACACTTTTCTGTGTGTATGTTATACCTCAATAGAATTAAAACAACGAAACAAACCCTCCCAATATAATAATTATTCCATAACAAGAGAGCACCCTAAGTCTCTTTTCATGTTTTAAATGTATTTCATTTTCCATTTAGAATAAACATAACATTTTCTCAATAATATATGACAGAAAATGAAAAATCAGTCTCTTTGTGCAAATTCTCCAATCCACACTGAGTTTTTAACCCATTTTAACTGCTTCATTCATATAACTCTATGTTATATTATATAGAGCTTATACCCGTTCTTCCACTTATTATCCTAGGGTTATTTGAATCATTTCAGTCCTATATTATTAGGAAATAACAGTAATTTCACTTTCTCCAGTTTACTAAAGAATCCTATTTGTATTTAATAATGATATAGCTTAAATACAAATTTTGAAAAACTCAACTCCTATACAGTTTAAAGTCTGCTCATCCCCCATAGAAGTATATACTAAGTTATAAGGATTTTTTCTTCATTAGTATATTTTTCTTATTTTTCAAAATGTTCAAATAGTTGATCATTTTGTTTTTAGAATTTATCTTTTTTTCTGTTGTGAATATAAATAAACCTTAATTAAATAAGTATAATCATTATTTTAGTTATAATCATTATTAAGTTTAATGCAAAATATGTGTATTATCTTGCATATAAATAAATATTGCAGCTAGTATAGGATCAATTACTTAAGATCCCAAGCAAATGATTGACCTAACTTTATTTTCACTTCTTAAGAAATGTACATTTTTGAGTAAAAAAATTATAATAAGTATTTTCAGAGCCTGATCAGTCAAATTAAGTAAAAGCTATATGAAAAATAAATTAATGACCTCCCTCACAAATGTCCAGTTCCACATCTTTGTTTTAACCAATATTAAGTATCTGATAAATGTATTTCTGCATTCTTCTGCATGCTTAAGCATATATTACAAGCCAGAGGATAGGAACTCAATAGATATTTATAGAATGGACGATGTACACATACGTACATGTATATATTCTTAACTTCTTCGTCCTTCCTCTACTCTCCTTCCCTTCTGATAACAACCATTCTCTTATCTGTCACTATTAGTTTGTTTTGTTTGTTAATTTGTTACTTTTCATTTTATATCCCACATATAAGTGAAATCATATTGTTCTTGCCTTTTCCATATGACTTATTTCACTTAGCATGATACTCTCAAACATCCATTCATGTTGTCACAAATGGCAGTATTTCATCTTTTATGGCCTAGTAGGATTTCATTGTATCTATGTACCACATATTTATCCAATCATCATTCGAAGGACATTTAGGTTGTTTCCATGTCTTAGCCACCGTGAATAATGCTGCAATGAACATAGACCCGGGTATGTATTTTACAAATAAGTGTTTTCAAATTTTGGGGGGAAGATATCCAGAAGAAGAATTGCTGGGTCATATGGTAGCTCTGGTTTTAATTTAATTTTTTTTTTTCGAGGAACCTCCATACAGTTTTCCATAGTGGCTGTAAAATCTGCATTCCCACCAGTAGTGTACAAGGGTTCCCTTTTCTCCATGTCTTCTACCATACTTGTTATTTCTTATTGATAATAGCCATTCTAACAGGTGTTAGGTATGAGGTAGGTTCTGTTCTTCACCTCATGTTGTCTCAACAGGTAGCCATTAAAACCAAGGCAGATAATAGCATTGTTTTGCATCTATGCTCTTCTTTGCTTTTGGCTGCTAGAACTTTGCTTTGGAATCTGGACCTTCATTTAAACTGTGGAGAGAGATTTTTGCCAGCTTCTCCAGATTTGCATAGTTAGACATCTGAAACCAAAACTCATGAGAGGTATTTAGATCTCCAGCCTTTGCACTATGCTGTTCCTTCTGCCTGAATTCACATCTTTCCAGATAACTGCTGGGTTGACACCCTAAATTCCTGCAAATCTTTGCTCAAATGTCACCTATTTACTCAACCAGGCCTATGCTAACCTCTTATTTAATTCAGCATCCTGAACTCTGTCCTCAGCTCTTCCATGCTCCTTACCATGCTTTATATTTCATATCACTTGTCACCTTTCAGCATGGTTTATCTTTTACTCATTGTGTCTTCTCCAGAGTGAGCAACCATCTTGTTTCGCCTGCAACTGAGGAGGTTCCCAGGAGGTGGGACTCTTCAGTTTTAATACTAGGACAGTTCCAGGAAAACAGAGATAAATCATCCACCTCGTTTTCTTGTCTTACTCTTCCCAGCAGAATGAAACCTTCACAACTGTGGAGATCTTGGTTTTGTTCAGTAATGTATCCCACACATCAGCAACAGTGCCTCACACATAGTAAGTAGGCAGCTAATAAATCTTTGCTGAATGAAGGAAGAAAAGACGAAATAATTACAGTGCTTGCAACCTGGTATTTAGGCATGTAGATTCTAAATTGACCGGCTATAGGTTATTTGGGCGGGGGGACAGAATCAAATTTACTATTAATTACTTCGGTTTCTAAGTTCACGAAAGTTATTATTTCCCAATATCCTGCCTCATTTAATCTTAATAGCAGTCCTGCACCATCCAATGAATACTATCTGTGCCATCAGATGTTTGTGAGGGTAAAAAGAGGTCATTCCTATAAAGGCATTTCCATACTCCCTAACACTCTCTAACGAACCAAGATCTCCACAGTTATGAAGGTTTCATTCTGCTTGGAAGAGTAAGAACCTTCAGCGAATGTTCCTAACTTCATTATGATTGCTATCATTATTGTTACTTTTATTATTACTGAGATAGTCATTGGCCTCTTTTTAGAATTTGAGTCTTAGAGAAGATTGGTGACTTGTTTAAAATCACAAACCAAGTGTGTGGCTGATACAAACATTTTTAAAGATTTTCTTTTTCAATTAGTTCAATACAAATGCAATTCTCTGAGTGCAACCAAGAAAATATACCCCCCCCCATTTTATTGATGTATACTTATACAAAATTGCACATATTTACTGTATATATTTTGATGAGTTTGGGCATATTCGTACACCTGTGAGACCAGCGCCAAAATCAAGATAATAAACATAGCCATCAACTCCAAAATATTTCTTATGTCCCTTTTTTTTCGATGTGTGTGTGGGGGTGCAAATTAACAACTTACACCCCCTGCTCACATACCACGTCAATTTCATTCAGCATGCTTTTCATAATGTTAATAGCCTGGTGTATCTCCCTGCATCTGTCTAGGCAGGTTATTTTTTAAAAAAAATTATCTGTACAAAAATTGGGATCATAATTGATATATTACATGTTTTCTTACAGTGCATCAAGGACATCCATCTAGGTTAATAGAATTGTATTTTGTTATATTTTTAAATTCAGCTTTACAACCCATGCAACATGCATCTGAATGCATTATAATGGTGAAGTGAAATTTTCATTCATTTCATCAGGCTTCCCCGTACCTCAGAAATGCCATATTGGCTCAGGAGCCAGCACCATTAAGCATTCAATATTGCTTTAGTGTTATCTTTTTAAATTAATGTTCCAATACTCCACTCTTTTAATTAATGAACCATTTAATACCTACAATCACAAGTATCCCTCATTACTGTTCTTTTTTGATGTTTTCCTTATATAATCTCACCTACTGAAGACTTACAGCTAAAATTAAACCTATAACACCACATTCAAATTCCTATAACACCACATTTGGCTTTTTAACTTATTTGCCATAACATGAAAATATCTTTTGAGAAAATGAACAATCTATATTGATTTATCAGTCTCAGACCTGTGTGTGTATGCGTATGTGCATGTGTGTGTGTGCATGTGCACATGCACGCGCATCTGTGGTAGGACCTCTTACAAAGATTCCTTTTAAATCCCTTAGAAAAATTTTGTCATTTTCATTAAAAGGGTCTAAATAAGTCTTCGAGAGTGTACAGCTGAGTAATTTTTTTCTTGCTAATGTGAATTAGTTTCAAAATGGATTATCTTTATGAAACGTTGATATAAAGTGAAAGCAGTGTTTTTTCTTTGCTTATTTATTGGTACCCAACTTACTGAAATGTTGTACTACTGTTCAAAGTTTGAGAGTCTTGATTTTCACATGTGATTTAGGAACATAAAAGATACCTATGTATTTGTATTATAAAATCGAAACTAAAGCTCATTTCATATTGTCTAAGTAGGAAAATTTTACACATCATGCACAAATGTCAGAGGGTCCATGGATGGGCTTTAATAGATTTGTAAAGCCTGTAAAATAAAAAAATAAATTTATTTGATCATAAATATATTTTTCAGAATAGAGGACCATAGATTTCAGATCCTCAATGGTATCTATAAAGCAAAAACATAATATATATAATATTACATGTTTTAAAATACATACATACACCATCTTTTAAATATAGCTCTCTAACCTATTCATTAGAGGTTTTTTTTTTTTTTCATATGAAACAAACTCGATATTTTCCTCCCAAATAGCTAATGTACATCACAGACTTTTAGGAATCCATTTTTTGTCATTGATAGCTTCATTACTTTCTTCAAGTCATTCCTTATATTTAATCATACTGAAAAGACCTATGAGGAGCAACGTGCCTACCATCCTCACGCCAATCCAATTCTCTTTATTCTGATAGACTCTTTGTTTTTTTCCACCACATTGAATATATTCAAATCTAATTTTATTATTTGTGTCTTTTCTTTACTGTCTCTATCTACCCCGAAGTAAAGCATAAGGTCCATTAGAGAGGTATTATCTATTTTCACAGAAAATCTCTTGTGTGTGAATAGTAGCACCCGCACATAGTAGGTGCTCATTGAATAATTGCTGAATGAAAAAAATAAAGAATAATAGAGGCAAACAGCTAGTAAGAAAGATTGCACAGAGTACTCTCACATTGGTTAGTGGGCACATAAATTCTAAATAAAATGGTTACATGTTAATTTTTAAATATTTTACATGCATGGAATCAGTTGTCATGATAATATAATCTTTTATGTTTCTAAGTAGGTTTTTAACTTACACAAGTGTTTTCCATATGTTGAATAAGGATTCAATCCTAACATCAATCCTATGACATGGAATTAATGATGGTATCTGACTCATCGGTCTTTTGTGAGATTATATATACAAGGGCCTTTCCATACGTCCTGACCTGGTAGTAAGCCTTAAGTAAATGTTAATAATTTGATTATGATTTTTATTGTTGTGGCTATCATTATTAAAAGCAGTTATTTCATTCTTGATTCTAGGCTGGAAGTGTGTATTTAGAGTAAGGATAAGTGACATGTTTAAGCATACAAAGTGAGTGGCTGATGTTATTCATTTTTAAAATTATGAATGTTCTTTGTCAATATCATTAATATTTAAATTAGTCCAGTCACAGTTTACCTAAAGGATTTGGATATATAAATTGACAAATTTAATAACCTGTACCAAAAACTAATTAATTCTATACTTTTTTCATTATCTATATTAAACTTGTGCTCCCTCTCCCTCTATGCACCAAAACAGACAGTAACATATATATACATAGAAAACTCCACATATTTTCGTTTTTTATTCATTTTACAAGAATAAGATCATTTTATAGAAACTATATTAGTATTATCCCACACATTTCTCTAAAAATTGGTTTTCTTCTTGCACATATTTTCAAAGATATCTTTAGGTTATCATATACTTTATTGTTTCATGTTTTAAAATTCAACTAAAATCCAAATGGAATTCATTAGATGATATGATTTCCAAAGAAAATCAAATTATATTTTCCTAAAAAGATCCAGTGTACACAACAGAATTTTAGGAAGGTCATTTGTTTCCTTGATTTCTCTTTCCTTTTTAAAGCACATACCACATTGTCCGAATTTTATAACTTGACATTACCTTTTAGTTACTTTTGTCCTCACTGGCTGTTATGGTTTAAATTGTATCCCCCCAAAAGATATGTTGCAGCCATAATACCCCAGCATCTCAGAATGTGACCTTATATGGAAATAGGTTCATTGTTGATGTAATTAGTTAAGACCAGGTCATACAGAAGTATGGTGGGCCCTTCATCCAATCTGACTGCTATCCTTGTAAGAAGAGGGAAATTTTGACACAGACACAAATAGAGAGAAGATGAGCACGTAAAGGTGGAGATGGCGATTGGAGTCATGCTGCCACAAGCCAAGGAATTTTTGGACCAGCAGATGCAGGAAGAGGAAAGAAGAGAATCCTCTCCCAGAATCTTCAGAGGGAGCATGGCCCTGCCAGTACCTTGCTTTGGGTCCTGTGGCAACCAGAACTGTGAAACAAATTTATGTTGTTTAAAGCCACTCAGGTTTGTGATACTGTGTTATGGATGCTCTACAAAACTATTATACTGGCCTTAAGTATTTTTCTAAAGTTGTTAATTCTCAGTAAATATTTTTACAGGTGAAGTTTTAACAGCTATTTGTTAAATAACAGAAACTTCTCCTTTAGGATTTTAATCTGAATGTCTTAAGAATATTATAAATGAAATTGAGAGAATTAAACATCTCTATAATATCAGCTTCATATTTAGCAACATGGATATATATCTATTATCTAAACTTTTTTATGTTATATAATACAGATTTGGATTTTAATTATACATCCTGAAATTTATTTAGTAGGTACTCTTAGTGGTTTACATTTTGTCTTTCTGTTGTATCTTTGTTTCTTTTTTTTTTCTGTATTCGACTTGTTTCTGTAATGTAACGATTATATTGATATTTTTCAATTTATACTTTCAGTCCACCTCCTAAAAAATATACTCTGTAATCTCGTTTCCTCCTTTGACTATTTTTATTTTTTTCCAGCTTTGTTGAGATGATTGAGAAATAAAATTGTACATATTTAACTTGTACATTGTGATTTTTTGATAACTGCGTACATTGTAAAATGATTACTACCATCAAGCAAATTAACATTAACCATCGCCTCGCATAGTTACTATTTTTTTGTATGTGGTGAGAACACCTGAGATCTACTCTCAGCAAGTTTCAAGTACATAGTAATATTATTAACTATATTCAATGCCATACATTAGATCTCCAACACTTACTCATCTTATAACTGAAAGTTTGTATTTTTTGACCAGCATTTCCCCATTTCTCTCAACCCCCAGCCACTGGTAACCACTGATCTACCCTGGTTCTATGAGTTCGACCTCTTTAGATTCCTCGTATGAGTGAGATCATGCAGTATTTTTTACTTTTATTCTCTATGTAGATAATTTTTATAATTTAGATACATTATATCAACATAACGAAGACACATGCCACATTGGGGAAATTCCCTGGCCTGTTAAGCACATGGATAAGTCGGTAGCATGTCACTGAGACCCCAAGAAATTGAGTTCCTTTGTGAAACCCAGGCTCTCGGGAAGTGTGATTGGAAGAACTTTAGTATCAACTGGCCCATGGTTGTCCAGGTGGCCACATGAAAGCCCAACTCACTAGAAAATTTTTGGTTTGCAGAAAGGTGATTTACGAATGAAATTTCAGCCCAGCTCTCAAGCAAGACATACTATATGTACAGCCTCGGGTGTGTGCACACGATGTGTGTGTAGAAATATCCACATTGTAATTAAAATACCAAAATATAACTTTTTTCATTTTTTCTTGGTTTCATTGAAATATACTTAGTTGCTCATATTTATATCGTACAATTCAATGAGTTTTTTTTTCACTTATAGTCGGCATACAATAATACACCAGTTTCAGTTGTACAGTCTAGCGATCAGAGATCCACATAACTCGTAAAGTGATCACCCCACTAAATCTAGTACCCCTCTTCTCCGTTATATTTATTACAACACTAACTATCTACCCCATGCTAAACTCTACATCTCCATGTCTATTCTGAAACTATCCATTCGTACCTCTTCCCTTTGCCTTTTTTTCCATCCCCCAAACCCCCCATCTAGTATCCCTCAAAACATTCTCTATTATCTATGAGTTTATTTCCTCTTTTGTTGTCATTGTTGTAGATTTTGGTCTTTAGATTCCACATGTACGTGAAATCATGAAGTATTTGTTTTTCTCTATCTGACTCATCAGTCAGTACAATAATCTCCAGGACCATCAAGGCAATATCTTTTTCCATCCCATTCCTTTTAGTCTGTGTATGTCTTTAATCTGAAATGAGTTTCTTGTAGGCAGCATATGTAGGGGTTTTGTTTTCAAATCCATTCAGCCACTCTGTCTTTTGGTTGGAGCGCTTAATTCTTTTTCATTTGAGGTACTTATTGTTAGGAATGTAGTTATTACCATACTTTACCATTCTTTATTCCTGATTTTTTTTTTATGTGAGCCAACCCTTGGTTGACCTCACAGATTGCAAGGACCTTGTTAGCTTACATTTCCTTATTTTTTATTTATTTTTTACACCTACAGCACCTGGTCTTCCTAGGTGGTCTCCTATCCAAGTACTAACCAGACCCGATCCTTCTTAGCTTCTGAGATCAGATGGGATAGGGCTTGTTAAGGGTGGCATGGCCGTAGATGATTCTTGTTTTTGATATATATTTTTTCTTCTTAAAGAAGTCCCTCCAACATTTCCTGTAATACTGGCTTAGTGTCGATAACTTCTCTTAGTTTATTTTTTGTCTGGGAAGCTCTTTATCTGTCCTTCAACTCTAAATGATAACTTTGCTGGATAAAGTATTCTTGGTTGTAGATCCTGGGTCTTTACTCTGTCGAATATTTTGTGCCAAGCCCTTCTGTCCTGCATAGTTTCTTTTGAGAAATCAGCTGCCAGTCTTCTGGGTGTTCCCTTATAAGTGACTATCAGTGTTTCTCTTGCTGCTTTTAAGATTCTCTCTTTGTATTTAACCTTTGGAATTTTTATT
>NW_006436278.1:33253-65557 GCF_000325575.1 Pteropus alecto
GTGGGCCTATTTGGATTCCTGGTGTTTGGGACTCTCTGAGCTTTCTGGGGTTTTATGTCTATTTCCTTCACCAAGTTAGGGAAGTTTTCCATCATTATTTCTTTAAATCGCTCTTCCGATGTCTTGTTTTCCTTCAGTATCCCTATGACATGGATATTTTTACATTTAATAATGTCCCATACGCTCCTTAAATTATTATTAGAGTCTTGGCTTCTTTTTTCTTGACATTCTGATTGAGTGTCCTTGGCTTCCCCATCCTTGATATCAGTGGTTCGATCCTCTTCTTTATCTACTCTGTTTTTTTCCATTTAATATATTCTTCATCTCAGATCATGTGTTCTTCATTTGTGATTGGTTCCCTTTTATAATTTACATTTTCATTTTTTATCTTTTTTATCTCTTTGTTAAAGTTCTCGCTGAGTTCATCTACATGTCCCCTAAGTTCATTGATCATCTTTAGTGTTTTGAATTCCGCATCTGTGAGGTTGCTTGACTCCATTATTTCTGGATCTCTGTTCTGTTCTCATATGGTCTCTGCTTCTTTGTCTTCCCATTTTGGCTGCCTTTTTGTGTCTGTTTCTATGTACTAAGCAAAGCTCTTAAGTCTCTCGGTGTTATTAGCTTGGCTTTGTGTAGTAGGTATCCAGTGGCACAGTCCTGAGAGGGGTTCAGCTGCAAGCCAAGTTTAGCCCCAGCCTGTGCCCCTCTGGGGCCCCCTGTTAAGATTCAGCAAGCAATCCACAGATGCTGTGCTTATAGTTGCGTCAAGAAACCACAACAGAAGCCAAGGCCACCTGCCTCCAGTGTGAGTCTAGGTGCTGCTCAGCAAGGGGCACCTGACTGAGGATACACCTGGATGTGGCTTGGGTGGGGCCGTGAGTTGGGGGAGGCAGAGTTTCAGGGAATCCTCTGGGCAGAGCAACCTCTGTTATCCAATTTGATGACATCTCAGCTATGGCGGTGCTGTGTCCACTCACTGGGAAGGGGATGGGCTCAGTAGGAAACAATGGATACCACGGGCACCTCTGCCCAGAAGAGAGTCTCACGTCTGGCTCTTATTCCGACAACTCAGTGCCCCCTTGTAAGTCCCTGGTGCCCCCCATCGAGCCCACCTGGCACTGGTGCTCAGAGCGAGCAGGTCCGTCACCATGAAAGTCCCATCATGGACACGGCTCCTTTAAGAGGCGTCTGCCGCTGCCGCAGCCTCTGTCCCACTCAGCCACTCGGAACTGGGCAGTCTTGAGTCCTCGCCCCATCCTACCTCTTCCTGTTGCAGGGTGATTTCTTATTTCTCTCCCTAGTTGTATGGCTTGTTCATCTAGATCCCAGGTGACTTTCCTTGCTGTTTGCTCTGTCACAACTTTGATTTGGTCGCAAGAGGGATGAACAGAGCCTCTATCATCTACACCATTTTTTTCTCCCCAAAATATAATTCTTAATTCTCCATTGTTATGTAAAAATTACTGTGTATTTTCATTATGTTTATACAGATATGTCTCCTTTGATCCTTGAGATACGGTTCTAAATTAGAAATAAGGAGAGACTCTCCTTTGTAGGAGTGATGTGATAATTAGAAGGCAAGTCCCACATAGAAACACTGAACATATCTGACACATCTCAGCCCTTGGTCAATCCTAATTGTATTGATTTTATTAAAATTATTACCACTACTAACTCCAGTTTTGAGAACATGTATTATTTTTTTAAGATTGCATTTTCACTTCTGGATGTGAAATAATCCATAAAGATGTATCCACTCCAATATTCATGGCAGCACAATGTATAATAGCCAAGATATGGAAGCAACCTAAATGCCCATCAACAGATGATTGGATAAAGAAATTATGGTTCCTATATACGATGGAATCTTACTCAGCCATTAAAAATGAAATCCTACCATTTGCAATGACATGGAGGGATGTAGAGATTATTAAGCTGAGTGAAATAAGTCAGAGAAAGATAAATACTATGTGATTTCACTTACATGTGGAATCTAAGGAACAGAAAGAACAAACTAATCAAAAACACAAATATAGAGGACAATCTGGTGATGGCCACAGGGGACGGGGTTGGAGAGCTGGGAGAGAGTGGTGAAAGGTTAAAGAAATACAAATCAGTAATTGATAGATGGTCACAGGGATGGGAAGCGTGGCATAGGGAATGCAGTCAGCAGTAATGTAATGGCTAAGTGGAGAGCCAGAGGAGAGAAAGAGCAATTAGGGAGGTCATTGTATAAACTATATAAATGTCTAACCAATGTACTGTATACTTGAAACTAATAAAAGTTTTTTAAAAGATTGGGAAAATTAAAGGTAGTAGAAGTAAATTGGCTTCATTAACTTTGCAGGTGACATGAGTGACTTATATGTTTAAACAAATACATACACACAGACATATAGTGTTTGGGGTTGTATTTTACAAAATTGCATCTCACAGTAAACATTCTGCAATTTTCTCAGATGATACATCATAGATACCATAGATTTCTATTCACATCCTGGTTTATGGTCATGTGTCTTGATAAACCATGCTGGATGAGATTTATAATGTGTTCTAAGTTCTGTATTTTTATATTTTTCTTCTGCCTGAAAACAAAATTATCTAATATTATTGGCATTATTGGTTTCTTAGATCTACGGAAGTGTGAGAGAGTTTTCCATGCCTTTTATATTTCTTTAAGGTTTTATTTTTAGAGCAGTTATAGGTTCACAGCAAAATTGAGAGGAATGTGCAGAGATTTCTCATATACTCTATCCCCACACATGCATGATGACCTCCCCCATTATCAACATCTCCCCCTAGAGTGGTATATTTATTACAATTGGTTACCCTCCATTGACATCATATCACCCAAAGTTGACACTTTTTGTTAGGATTCACTCTCGGTGTTGTACATTCTGCAGGTTTAGACAAATATATAATGACATGTACCCATCACTCTAGTATCATAAAGAATACTTTCACTGCCTTAAGAATCTTTTGTGTTCCACCTATTCATTCCTCTCCCTCAGCCCACCAACTCCTGACCGCCATTGACCTCTTTACTGTCCCCATAGTTTTATCTTTTCCAGAATGTCATATAGTTGGAATCATATACAATATTTAGCCTTTTCAGATTAGCTTCTTTCACTAAGTAATATGTATTTGAGTTTCCTCTATGTCTTTTTCATGGCTTGAGAGCTCATTTCTTTTAGTGTAGAATAATATTCTATTGTCTGGATGGACCACAGTTAGTTTATCCATTGACCTACTGAAGGACATGTTGCTTGCTTCCAGTTTGGACAATTATGAATAAAGCTGCTGTAAACATCCATGTGCAGGTTTTTGTGTGGACGTAGTTTTTAAGTCCTCTAGGTAAATACCAAGGAATGTGATTTTTGTTGGATCATATGGTAAGAGTATGTTTAGTTTTGTAAAAAATTGCCAGATTGCCTTTCAAAGTGGCTATACTATTTTGCCTTCCCACCAGTAATGAATGAGAGTTCATTTTGTTCCATAATTTTGCCAGATTTGGTAGTGTTGGTGTTATGGATTTTGGCCATTCTGATACATGTGTATTGGTATCTTATTTTAACCCACATTTCCCTAATTATATATGATGCAGAGCATCTTTTAATATGGTTATTGGCTACCTATGTATCTTCTTCAGTGAGATGTCTGTTACTGGTCTTTGACCCATTTTTTAAATTGGGTTGTTTGTTTTCTTATTGTTGAATTTTAAGAGTTCTTTGTGTATTTGGTAGTTTAATTATTTGGTAGTTTAATTGTATTAAATACAATTTAGGCACTTGTCTTGCAAAGTATTTTATTTCTTGCATATCCTCACCTCATTATTCTTTGAAATCAGTATTAACATTATTTTCTTGAATTTAACTAAAAATCCTGTTAGGAGTCTATCACATCACTAGTACAAAGAATTAGAGTAAAATCATTATTTTTGCAAAAGGGCTTTCTCCTCAATCATCATGTGTACAACTCCAATTATGAAACTGTTTAATAATTCTCAGAACATTTTTGTAGTTTTCATTTCTGTATTGAACATTACTTGATCATTTTGTGCATGTGTATTATACATTTTCTCTTTCTATTATAAATGAGATCATTTTAAAATTTATCTTTTGAAAAAATAAAATGGATCTATTGACTATTGCTGGCATCATAAATGGATCAATTTTTGTACATGTATTTTCTGTCAGCCCAAATTGCTGACCCCTTTCCTAACTCTCATTATTTTCCAGATGATTTTTCAGTTTTCTCTAAATGAAGGATACCTAATTTCAATACATTGAGATGTAAAAATGAAGTCACATATCATGTCATTATAATCAATATGTGCTTTACATTGCAGACTCAAACCAGCCAGTCAGCACGACTGCAGGCTGTGTTAAGGGACTACGCCCTTCTACTCCCATTGACGATTGATCCTTTAGATCTATGACATTCTTGTGTATTCAGGTATGTGGATATCATATAAGGAGTTTGGCTGGACTATGCTGCCACCTTAGCCATAATTTTCCCTAGTATCTGCCACAAGTCCAAAGATAACTTTTGGTATTAAAAATTATAATTCAATGATGTGGGTTAATCTTGTGTATTAAGAATGCTTAATCCAATCCTTATGTACAGTTTGGTGAGTTGTTTTTGATTAGGAAACCAGCATGTTACAATATTTTCTTAAACTTGAATTTTAATCTTATGATATAAAGTATTGCTTAGGATTTTATGTTTCTTTTCATTTACTAAGGTATTTTCAAGTATTTATCTCAATCAATGATAAATTTTAAGAAGACAGTTAACTTCTCCAAGTCAAAAGACTCCTACTCTGTCTTGTTCAAGGTTAAACAGCAGTTAGATAGCCAGTGTTTGTTTGCTTGTTTTTTCCCTAAGGAGAGTTTATAGTTTATATGTGTCTGTGTGAGAGACTTCTTTGAATATTTCTTCTAAATTCATCTTTAGATATTATATAGTACGTATTTTTTCATTATTTTAATGGAATATCATGTCATGTTAATATCTGTCATGTCTATAAATAATTTTACATTTTACTTCTATATTATCTCATATATGGACAAATTTTATCTTTGAAACAAATCCGATGTCATTGGGGAAAAAAAACACTAATGTATTTTTACTGGCGATCTAATGAGATCTTCCATATAAAATCCCATATCACAGAGTCTACCATAAGGTAAGCATTCAGTAGACATTTATGATAATCTTTCTTGTTATTGTTATATTTTACTAGGTCCTGTTACCTCCTTGCTGCATGTGAGATGAATTGAACTTGGAGAGGTTAATGTCACACAAGAAATAAAAGGTGCTCATTTCTTTTGCTTTTTTTTGGTATGAAATACACTGCAAGTTTTCGATTTTTTAACCAACAGATGTTCATTATCTGTAATTGAGTGAAGTATAAAAGTAATATAAGAAATTAAAGGTCACTTTGAATCCTATCCTGCTAAGATAAACTCCATTGCAATAATGGAAGACACACTTTCATATGTCTTTTTATACATATATATTATATATCACATATAATATATTATTATATAGTGTGTATATATATATACACATGTACATATATACACATATATACACATATATATATACATATATATAACTTTGGTCATATGCCACGTGCTGTTTTTATTGTAGATATCTTTATCTTCCTCTCTCAATGTCAGTGCTTCTTCACCTTTTCCTGATATTCCTGCCATTCCCAGTAAGCCAGGTTAACAATATAACATATATTTTGACATATTTTTTTCCATATGCATAATATCCTCCAGTCTTATTTTTCTATCTATATAAATATTTTCACATGTAAAAGTATTAGGTTTTTGTCACTGTTTTATAAATGGTCATCATACTATAATTAATTTTTTTTTTATCATCTTACTTTTATCATGCAAGAATACCTCATGAATTATCTTTCCAAGTCATCTGGTATAGTGCCAGTCCATTTTTTTTAATAGTCAGGTAATAGTCTATAGTAAGAGTACACCACATTCAAGTCATCCATGCCACTATTTATAAATGTTTCCTTTTTTCTTCATTTCTTGCTCCTAGAAATGATGTTACAATGAAATTTTTATGTCCATAAGAAGTTTTACTTTTATTTCAGGAATATCATCGATATGCCAAGATACATATGTATTTCTAATTTTAATATATATTGATAGGCTACCTTTAAAAATGTAGAGCATGTTACATTTCCACCATCACTGTTTAAGAAGACACTTTTAGCAGCTTCTTGTTACTGGTGCCATTCAAATGAATGGGAAGTGGTATCACCATGTTACTTAATTTGAATTTCCCTATCTTTTAGACCTAGAGCTGAACATTTTTTCAATTGGTTATTGGACATTTGTGTTTGCTCTTCTCTGAGTTATCTATTTGAGGAATCAGAAGCATTTTCCATTATTGGGAAGAGGTCCTTTCTTATCATTTGTTGAGAATATTTTTCATCAATGGATATTGGATTTTATCACATTTATCAATTGATAGGATCATATGATTTTTCCTCTTTAGCCTATTGATATGGTAAATTACATAATTTATTTTAAAACTATTTTAGAGCAGTTTTAAGTTCACAGCAAAATTGAGAAGACTGTACAGGATTTTCTGTATACCCTTGACCCCCACATGTACTTAGTCTCCCTCGTTATCAACATCCCTCACCAGTGTGACACATTTTTTAAAATCGATGAACCTCCATTGATACATCATAATCACCTAAACTCCATACTTTACATTATGGTACACTCTTGGTGTTATACGTTCTACAGATTTCAGCAAATGTATAATAATATGTATACATCACTATAGTATCACACAGAATATTTTCATTGCCCTAAAGAGACTCTGTGCTCTGCCTCTTCATCTCTTTTCACCACCAACTCCTGGAAACCACTGATCTTTTTCCTGTCTCCATAGTTTTACCTTTTCCAAAATGTCATATACGGGGAATCATACTATGCAGCCTTTTCAGATGGGTTTCTTTCTCTTAGTAATATATATTTAAGATTCTTCCATACCCTTTTGTGGCTTAATAGCTTATTTCTTTTTAGCACTGAATGATATTCCACTGTCTGGATGAACCACAGCTTGGTTATCCATTCACCTATTGAGGGACATCTTGGTTGCTTTCAAGTTTTGGCAATTGTGAATAAAGTTTTTGTAAACATCTGTATGCAAGATTTTGCATGGGCATACAGTTTCAACTCCTTTTGGTAAATAGCAAGGAGCATAATTGCTGGATCATATGGTAAAAGTGTGTTCTGTTTTGTAAGAAACTGCCCAACCGTCTTCAAAATGGCTGTATCATTGCATTCCCACCAGCAGTGAATGAGAATTCTTTTTGCTCAACATCCTCATGAGCATTTGGTGTTCTCAGTTGTTTTGTATTTTGTCCATTCTAATAGGTATGTAGCAGTATCTCATTGTTGCTTTAATTTGTAATTCCCTAATGATGTATATGTTGAGCATCTTTCCACATGCTTATGTATCCTTTTAATAAAACCTGGAACTTACTATATCCACCATTCTACAAATTGCTTTTCTTTTCTCCTCAACAATATTGAGTACTGAGTACCTATCCCTATATTGATTATTTTAAAATTTATTTCATTTAATAACTCTACATTTAAGTAATATGTTATACATTGATAATACTTGTAAAGTGAATGTTAGGTTGAAAGCTTTCCTGAGAATATCCCCTTCAACCAATAGCTATCAATCTTTTTATATTTAAAAACGTGTTTTCATACACACAACCTCATTCAAAAGACCAGTCAAGGAAACTATTATTTTTTATATATATTTTTAAAAATTTTTCCATTACAATTGATATACAGTATCATTAGTTTCAAGTGAACAAAGGAAACTATTATTTTTAAGAAAGGAAGTTCAGATACTCACTTGTTGTGTGATCTTTAAACAGCATATACAACTTCTCCCAGCTTCTAATTTCCCATTCAAATAATACTCATGCTTACTGATAACGATAATGATTATGCTTGTTTATATTTATGAACCGTTTGTCTCTTAGGTAAAATTTTAAGTATTTCTAGGTAAATTACTCTCATTTAATTTTAATAGACCTAAGACATTGACATTAGTATTATTTCAGTCTCACTCATTTGGTCTTTTGAATGAGGCAGTCTGTTTTGATTACAGTAATGCAAACATTGTTCAGAGCTAAATCAGGTAATATACTGTGATTGTATTTCCTCTTTACAGGACATGTACTTCGTTTCTCCCACAAAGTTAATTGTTTTGTTATAACTTTCTAAGTATCTATTATTAGTTTCTCCTTATACTGTCAGTAGAGATATAAATCTTCTCTTAATACTTTCAAGTACATCAAGCAATGTCTCATTTTCAATTTTTTTTTTTGGAGATATGCCTTCTGGAGTTCTCTGTCACCCTACTCTATATACTGTTCTCTAGACCTATTATTCATGGGAGAATAAGAAGTTGAAGGGTTGTGGGGTTCTAGCTGCTTCTTGTATAGGTATTCGGGCAATTTTCCTGTTTTTAGCCCCACCTCTACCCCCATCTTCACAAGTACCTGGTGTTTCCAGTTTCTGGGGATTGTTTAGATTTGGAGATATGCAAATCAGGCTGCTTCTGGATTTACCTACTACCAGATTCACCTGGGGCTTTCTCTCTCTGTTAAATCATTTTCCACTCACTCATCTGTATCTTTAGTGCATTGTAGAATTATCAGGTGTTGAATTTCCCCCATCTTATCTTTTAGATGTGGAATAAAATAATAAAGATTATTTCTAGAATCTCGTTTTTAAGGCAAACTATTGACTGAGACTTTGCTCCAGCTCCTGCTTAGTTATCTCTCTATGTTTATATATTATTATAATATATCTATATCTATATAATAAGGTATTAAGCCACAAAGCACACCAAAGCCTTTTTGGTATGAAGAATGAAAACTTATTAGGAGAGAGTTCATCTTAGCTCATTAGAAGAATTGCTTGAGATACTTATAATCTAGTATTATGTTCTAAATTGTAAAGCAGTACATTATCCAAAAAATGAGTTTTGTTTGAAGTGAAATGGACAGTTGTAGGTATGTGATCTCTTCCATTTTTGTAACACTTTTTAGTTAGCAAAAGTATTTTTACTTAGGTTTCTTCAGTCCTCATTACAAATTTGTTGTGTAGAATTAATGTCATGTATGTCAGACATTTCTTGTGAGGATTAAGTGGTCTAATCCCCATAAAAACAGTTAACATGCTGATGTTTAAATAATAATTCGTTAATAAATAAATAAGAATTCATTAAATATCAATAATCTTTATTATTTTATTTTAAATAAAAAGTAATAGTGTTAATTTTACCTCAGGTCTGAAGAATTAAATTGGTTATACTTCTTCATGAATGACATGCTCTTAATATAAGCCTATGCCTGTCCTGCTTTTATTTATTTAGTTATTTAATTATTTATTTTTAATACTGTAGGAAACATACCCAAGCCTATCACTGAAAAGAAAAGCTAGGCTATTGATAATAACATGCATGTAACTATATATATATAGCTGCCCCTACCAACTCATATCCTGGCCTTCCTCCACTAGAGGTAACCATTACCCTGATTCCCATTCAGCCATTCCTTACTTCCTTTTTTCTTACTGTATGTAAGCTTCTTTGTGGCTTTAATTTTTTTGTACTTTGTCATAAAGTTTTATTTTTATTTTTGTGTATTGCTCTTGTTCATTACGTTTGACTGCTATGGAACATTCCACAGTGTATATTTATCATGGTCTTTTCACCCGTGCTCCCGTTGTTGGACATTCTGTCTGTTTCCAGGTTTTTGCTATTGCGAGAAATGCTGCTATGTGATCTTATATGTGTTGACTGTTGTAACGGATAAGAATTTCTGTTGGGCCTTCCCTAGGAGTGACATTAATGGACCATAGGTTATACAAATGTTCAGATTTAGGAGGTGATCCTAAACTATTTCCCAAATTAATTCTACTAAGTTACGTTCCCAGGAGCAGTATATGAGATGACATCCTGGCCAACACTAGGTGTCTGTCATCAGTCCTTTAAATTTTTGCCAATAAAATGGAGGTAGATGGTATCCCCTTGTGGTCTTGACTTGCATTTCTCTGATTAATAATGATGTGGAATATCTCTTCATAATTTTCTTGTTATTAATACTAAGAATGAATATTTCATCATTAAAACATGTTTGCTATAGGTTTTTGGGAGATATTATTAAGTAAGTTTTCTTCTACTCCTAGTTTCTAGGAGTGTTATTAGGAATGAAACTTTAATTTTATTAGATGCTTTATTGTGAGAGTTACATTCTAATTTCCTACCTTGCCAGGGCTCATAGCCATGACTCTGTACTGCTCACTACTGTAAAAACCAAAGCCTTCAGGTGACGGAGCCTAGCAGGGCCTGCCTACCATCCACCTCATTATTTCCATTTGCCCTTCCGATTGTTTCTTCCTCATGGATTTATTTAACTTCTTTTTAAATACATTTTGTGGGATGACAGTGGTTAATAAAATTATATAGGTTTCAAGTGTACAATTCACATCATATGTATATTCTGTTATGTGTTTACTACCCAAAGTTAAATTTCCTTCCATCACCATATATTTGATCCCCTTTACCCTTTTCTACCTCTTCCTTTTTCCCTCTGGTAATCACTAAAATGTTGTCTATGTTCACAAGTCTCTGTCTTGTTTGTTTGTTGTTTTCAGTTTTATATCCCACATATGACTGAAATCATATGGTTCTCAACTTTTTCTGTCTGACTTATTTTGGTTAGCATGATAATCTCAAGACCCATGTTGTCGCAAATGGCAGTATTTCATCTTTTCTTATGGCTGATTAATATTCCATTGTATATATGTACCACTTCTTTATCCAATCATCTATTGTAAGACACTTTGGTTGCTTCCATGTCCTGGCCATGGTGAATAATGCTGCTGTGAAAATCACAGTGCGTATATCTTTACAGATAATTGTTTTCAATTTTGGGGGTAGATACCCAGAAGTAGAAATGCCGGGTAATATAGTGATTCTACTCTTAACTTTTTGAGGAACTTCCATACTGTTTTTAATAGTGGATGTACCAATTTGCAGTCCAACCAGCAGTGTATGAGGGTTCCTTTCTCCCCACATCCTCTCCAACACTGGTTATTCCTTGTCTTGTTGATGATAGCCATTCTAACAGGTGAGAGGTGGTATTTCATTGTGGTTTTCACTTACATTTCCCTAATGGCTAGTGAAGTTGACCATCTTTTCAGGTCTATTGGACATTTGTAGGTCTTCTTGGGAAAAGTGTCTTCAGGTCCTCTGCTCATTTTTTAATCGGATTGTTTGTTTCTGTGTTGTTATTGAGTCGTATGAGTTATTTGTTCATTTTGGATAATAGGCTCTTATCAGAGGCGTTGTTCGCAAATATATTTTCCTATTCGGATGATTGCCTCTTTGCCTTGTTAATGGTTCCTTTTGCCATGCAGTCTCACTCGTTTATTTTTGCTTTTACTTCCCTTGCCTTTGAGGTCAAATTCATAAAATTCTCTCTAAATACAAGGTCTATGAGTTTAGTACCTATGTTTTCTTCTATGCAATTTGTTGTTTCATGTTTTACATTTAGGTCTTTTATCCATTTTGAGTTAATTTTGATGTATGGTAACAGCTAGAAGTCTAGTCTTATTCTTTTGCATGTGGCTTTCTAATTTTCCCAGCATCATTATTGAAGAGGTTTTCTTTTCTACACTGTGTATTTTTGGCTCCTTTGTCGAATATTATTTGCCCATATATACAGGGGTTTATTTCTGAGCTCTCAATTCTATTCCATTGGTCTGTGTGTCTGTTTTGCTGCCAATACCATGCAGTTTTGATTATCGTCACTTTGTAGTGTAATTTGAAATCAGGCAGGGTGATGCTTCTGGCCTTATTCTTTTTTCTCAGGATGGCTTTGGCTATTTTAGGTCTTTTGTGATTCCATATAAATCTTATGATTTTTTGTTCTATTTCTTTTTTTAAAATGCCACTGGGAATTTGATGAGGATTTATTAAATTTGTATATTGCTTTGGGTAATATGGCCATTTAAACTATGCTGATTCTTCCAATCCATGAACACAAAATATCTTTCCATTTCTTTGTGTCTTCTTCAATTTCTTTTAATAATGTCTTATAGTTTTATAGTGTATAGGTCCTTCACATGCTTCAATAGGTTTATTCCTAAGTATTTTATTTTTGTTGCAGTTGTAAAAAGAACTGCTTTTTTTTCATTTCTTTTTTTCTGAAATTTTATTGTTACTGTATAGGAATGTTGTGGATTTTGTATGTTGATTTTGTATCTGGGAACTTTATTGTTTATTTTTTCTAATAGTTTTTTGGTGGAGTCTTTAGGGTTTTCTATATAGAGAATCATGTCACCTGAAAAAAGTGACAGTTTGACTTCTTTATTCCCAATTTGGATGCTTTTTATTTCTTTCTTTTGTCTGATTGCTCTAGCTAGGACTTCCAACACTATATTGAATAAGAGTGGTGAGAACAGACAATCTTGTCTTCTTGATCTTAGAAGGAAGGCTTTTAGTTTTTCACCATTAAGTATATTAGCTGAGGGTTTGTCATATATGGCCTTTATAATATTGAGGTAATTTCCTTCTATACCCATTTATTAAGTGTTTTAGTCATAAGTGGATACTGTATTTTATTAAATGCTTTTTCTGCATCTATCAATATGATCATATGATTTTTATCCTTTATTTTGTTTATGTGGTGTATCACATTAATTGATGTGCATATGCTGAACCATCCCTGTGCCCTTGGGACAAAGCCCACTTGATCGTGGTGTATAATCTTTTTAATATGTTGCTGTATTTGGTTCACTAGTATCTTATTCAGAATTTTTGCATCTGTGTTCATCAGAGAAATTGATCTATAATTTTCTTTTTTTGTGTTATCTTTACCAGGTTTTGGTATGAGGGTGATGTTATCCTTATAAAATGAATCAGGAAGTATTGCCTCTTCTTCAAATTTTTTGGAAAAGTCTGAGAATAACAGGAATGAAAACATCTTTGAATGTATGGTAGAATTAACTGGTGAAGCCATCTGGTCCTGGACTTTTGCTTTTGGGGAGGTTTTTGAAGATTGTTTCAATTTCCTTACTGTTGATCAGTCTATTTAGATTTTCCAGTTCTTCTTGATTCAGTCTAGGAAGGTTGTTCATTTCTAAGAACTTGTCTACTTCTTCTAGGTTATTGGATTTGGTGCATATAATCTTTCATAGTATGATACTTTGTATTTCTATGGTATCTGTCATAACTTCTTTCATTTCTGATTTTGTTTATTTGTATCTTTTCTCCTTTTTCCTTAGTGAATTTAACCAAGGGTTTGTCAATTTTATTGATGTTTTCAAAGAACTAGCTCTTTGTTGCATTAATTTTTTCTTTTGTCTTCTTGTTCTCAATTTCATTCAATTGTGCTCTAATTTTAATTATTTCCTTCCTTTTGCTGACTTTGGGCTTCATTTGTTTTTCCTTTTCTAGTTCTTTAAAATGTAATGTTCAGTTGTTTATTTGGGATTTTTCTTGTTTCTTGAGATAGGCCTGTAACGATATGAACTTTCCTCTTATTACTGTTTTTGCTGTATCCCAAAAGTTTTGATGTATTGTATTTTTATTCTTGTTTGTTTCTATGTATCTTTTGATATCTCTGTTTATTTATTCTTTGACCCAGTTCTTTAGTAGCATGTTGTTTAACTTCCACATATTTGTGTTTTTTCCCACTTTCTTTTGCAGTTGATATCCAGTTTCAAAGCATTGTGGTTAGAGAATATGCTTGGTATGATTTTAATCATCTTAAATTTGTTGAGGCTAGTTTTATGTCCCAATATATGGTCTATCCTTGAAAATGTTCTCGGTGCACTAGAGAAGAATGTATTATCTGGTGTTTCGGGATGAATGTAAATGTAGATAATGTCCAGTTGTGTCATTTAAAGTTGGTATTTCCTTATTGATTTTCTGTTTTTTGGATGATCTATCCATAGCTGTCAGTGGGGATATTTAGGTCCCCTACTATAACTGTTTTTGTCAGTTTCTCCCTTCAGTTCTGTTAGTAGTTGCTTTTGCTACTCCCTGAGTGGGAGTATACATATTGATAAGTATTATGTCTTCTTGATGTATGGTCCCCGTTATTATTATCAAGTGTCCATCTTTGTCTCATTATTGTTTTTATCTTGAAGTCTATTTCATCAGATATAAGTATGGCTACACCAACTTTTCTCTGGATGTCATTTGCTTGGAGTATCATTTTCTACCCTTTCACTTTGAGTTTATATTTTTCCTTATGGCTGAGATGTGTCTTTTGAAGGCAGCATATGATTGGATTTTGGTTTTGATCCAATCTACTACTCTGTGCCTTTTTATTGGTAAATTCAGCTCATTTACATTTAGGGTGATTATTGATATATGAGGTTTTCCTATAGCCATATCATCCTTTGTTTTCTGGTAGTTCTGTGTCTCCATTGTTTCTTTGTCCTTGAGTTTCTGTCTGTTATTTTAGTTTGGTGGTATTCTATGATTTTTCTGTCTGTTTCCTCTTTTTTATGTTATGTGTCTCAGTTCTATATTTTTTGTATGGTTACCATTAAGTTTATGAAAAAGAAATTTTCATATATACAGTAGTCATTTTTCTTCTTTGTATGTCTTATCTCCATTCTCCTTTACAAATTAAGACCTTTACTCCCTTCCCTTTTCTGTTTTTGTTGTATCAAATTATCCCTATTTATGAGATTATTTCTGAGTTGTAGTAGTTATTGTGTTCTCTCTTCTTCATAAATTTAGACCCATACTTTATTATGAGCTCAGCTTTACATTGAAAGAGGGGATTATGTTAAAAATATATATTCTAATTAAGTATATCTGCGGTCAAACCCAAGACTTTAGATTTCTAACAAGTTCTCATGGGCTGCCTGTGCTACTAATCCCCGAACCAAACTTTGGGTAGCAAGTTTCTACCTCGACCAGCACAGTGCTAGCATCAGGATTCCAAAACTAGTTTTCACATCCAGGCTCTAACAAAAAGAGTTTGCAGGGATTTTGTGGCCAGCTTCTCTTAGGTAGTTCCGGAAGCAACATGAAACTCAAATTTACTGAATAAACTATGGTATAATAAAAAAAAGCGCTTTGCAAGTTGGAGTTCATTATTTGCTAACAAGAATTACTTATAGCTCTTACATCCTGACATATTGGCCAATAGTTTTCAAATAGGAAATGGACATATTATGAGTAAATGTGTATCTTTGGACATGAGATTGAGTTTTACCATATACATGGCCTACATTGCTCTGATATCTTGTTTTGCCAAAATATTTTGGTATGTGTTGCCTCATTTGATCCCCACAACTAATCTAGGATGCAGATGAAGTAACATCTTTTCTCTGCCAAGGGTTTTTTTGTGTGTGTGTGAGGGTTAAGTGGGATGATGCTCACAAAAACACTTAGTCACTGACTGACATGTAAGTAATCACTCATGAAAGGTTAATTTCTATTTCTATTATTGTTATTATTTACACTATTTGCATGTATTTTTTTTTAGGTCATAAAACTTAAACCTTGTTGGAGGTCAAGTGAAATGTGTAATATCATGTGTGTAATCATAATCACAGCCCAAGAATGGCCCAAGTTTGCTTTTCTTTTAAAAATGTTTTCTTCTATAATCTATCATTACAAAAGTCGTACTTCCTCATCCTAATTAACAAAATAGTGCAAAAATAAAGGACAATTGAATAATCTCCCCTCATAATGCTTCATTCTTGACCCCTTGACAGGATTCCCAAAAATGATATTACATTTACGTAAACATCTGTGCATTTTTTTTTTCTTTTGGTTTAAGCAAATGCTTATCAACACATATAGTTATATCAGGAGCATATCCTGGGTTGTTCCTTTGGGAAAAAAATGGGATTTACTAAAACAAATGGTTTCATTTTGAAATTTCCTATTGTCACATAACAAAACATCATGAGCATTTCATAGGTCAATAGATTTCCTTTGTTTTATATTTTAATAGTCCTCTTTAATTCCCATGGAATGCATTTGGTTGTATGTTGTAAAGCAGCATTCTATCTTTTTAATATGTGCAGGTCTCTAATCTTACTAGGTTATAATTTTGTTTCAGTGAAATTTCTGTCAATTTTGGAGGCAATATCTGGTTTTTAAAATAACATATTATTACAGTGCCTTTTAGAATTTGACATGATGAATGTTTCTTATTTTTTCTATCATGTTATATTTCTTTGATAAACCCTTTAATTTTGAAAATAAATATAACAGTATTTTTTTAAATTATCAAATGGTCACATATGATATAATATGACATGATATGCTTCAAAGTAATCCATTGGATGGCCGGGCCAGAGGGAGAACAGCAAATGGGGTAGAAAGGAAATGTTTAGCCTTGAGTTGATAATTATTATAGGTGGATGGTAGGTAAACATTACCTCTACTTTCGTTTATATTTGAAATTTTCCATATTAACAAATTTAAACATGTAGATTTGGCTTCTATTTTCCACTTTTTAAAACAAAGTCACTTTGGAATTTTTGATGAAAAAAATGTAACTAATTAGAGAAAAAAATAACAACTTTACAATATCTAGACTTCCATCTAGTGTGAAGACTATACACATCAATATTTTCAAGCCTTCTTTGATACCATTTAGAAAAGGTTTTTAGAGCACTTCATATACTACTAGAATAACTCTTGACCATTTTATTTCTAGATGCTTTATGTTTATCCTTATTCTGGTCAATGAATTAATTTCCAACTGATTATTATTGGAATTGCAGGAAAATATTGAGTTTTGCTTACTTTTTTTTTCTGACTACCTATCATACTTTAACTATCTTAATACTTATCAGGCAATTTGGGGTTTATAATCCTATTAACTATATTTGATGCAACATTAAAACCAAAGTTAAAAATGCCTCACCATTCCAATTGATTAGTGGCATGTACTGCCAAATCAAACAAATTAGAACAATTGCTTTTTTTAGTCTATATCCCTACCTGGTCCTTACCATCTTTTAGACATAGGACATACACCTGCAGTATGGGATCTGGGTCCTGAGGTAGAAAATTTAAAGAGACACCCAGAGGTGCAATAATAACCACATGAAATTCAAATTCAGTACTTGTCTTTGGATACAAAATGGTGATTTATGATTGGATGATGAGAAAGGTAGGCAAATTTAGCTATCAAGCAGAATTACTCATCAAATCAAAATCCTAGATATAGGCTTCTATGTTCTAAAATAGGATGCTAGTATCTTCTTTATGAATGTGTTTTCTTACACATAGATTCAGAAGTCATGATAATAAAATCCCTTCTGTTTGTTTCTCAAACTTTACAAAAATATGTTTTTACATTGCTTATTTGATCCTCAAAAAACATCTTTTGAGAGAAAAAGATGAGTATCTAATTGGTAGGACTATAGTGAAGCCCAGTGAAATAAATCACAGGAAATCATTTAGCAAAATGCTTGATAAATTATTAAACACTCAGTATATGTTTATCTTTATTATTCTGTATATTATTACTAATATTATGCCTTATCTCCTTATGATATGTGTGGAAACTTCAGAATTGAGAACGTTCAGAGATTTATTTCAAGATTCATGAGAATAAGCAGCATATATTAAAATTATGTTTATTTCATTGTCTTTATTAGTATTTTAAAATATCAAAGCAATACTTAGTCATGCTAAATAGGAAAATTATGCAAAGTTGAATTTTTAAAGTTTTAAATTTCCTTTCATTCCCTGTTATTCCTCCCTCCTTACTAATTTTCCACAAATGCCTTATGCTCCATTTTCTGGATACAGTGAAGCATGTATAAATACAGAAATACATATATGATAGAGTTGGTGGTTTTCATTTCTTTAAAGATGGAATATCACTCAATTTACATTTCTACTGTCCTTTGTCCAATACAGATGGATACATTTTGTCTGACCTTTTCCCAATACAGATAAATACATGTGCCCATATCAAAAAACTTCAGGGTTTATCCTTTAATAGTGAATCCTTTAGTTAACATGAAAGTATTTAGTACAATACAAAAAGTGATTGAATAACTTGTGCATTTTACACAATTACTCATGTTGATTGATATCATTTGAGTTGATGATTCTGATCCTTGAAGACTTACTTAATTTTTGAGGCATAGCCATGATTTGAATTATTATAGTTTGACCAAAATAATACTTTGTACTATGACAGATGTTCTCTTCTCCTTTCCTGAAGGTTTTCTTTTTTAAAAATATAATTGTATATATTTAAGGTATACAACATGATGATTTGATATAAATACACATAGTGAAATAATTACTACAGTCAAACTAATAACATTTCATCTCCTCACTTAGTTACCTTTTTTTTTTTGGTGGTGAGAGCACTTGAAATCTATTCTCTTAGCAAATTTCCAGTGTCCAGTATAGTATTATTAACTGTAGTCACCATGCTGTATATTGGACCTTCAGAATTATTCATCCTACATGACTTCAACTTTGTACCTTTTGACCAACGTCTCCCCATTTCTTCCATTTTCTCTACCTCTGATAACCACATTCTACTCTCTGCTTCTCTGTATTACATTTTTTAGCTCCCACATATAAGTGAGATCATACATTTTTTCCTTTCTGGGTATGGCTTATTTCACTTAGCATGATTTCCTCCATGTTCATTCATGTTGTTGAAAATTCCAGGATCTCCTTTTTAAGGCTGAATTCTATTCCATTAGATAGGTAGATAGGTAAATAGATAGGTGATAGATGATAGACAGACAGACAGACAGACAGAGATCATTTCTTTATCTATTCATCCATCAATAGACGCTTAGGTTGTTTCCATATCTCGGATATTCTGAATAATCCATTCAGTGAACATGTGAACAGAAATATCTCTTTGAGGTATTGATTTCATTTCCTTTGAGTATATACCCAGAAGTGGAATTGCTTAATTGAACAACCTCCATTCTGTTTTCCATAGTGAAAAATATAGTCAAAAATCTGCAGGGCAGGTCAAGCAGGCTGAAAACTCAGGCAAGCTTTCTAGAGTGTTGCAGTCTTGAGGCAGAATTGTTTCTTCTTTAGGAAACCTCAATCTTTGTTCTTGAGGACCTCAGCTGATTGAATGAGACCTGTCAAAATTATGGAAGGTAATCTATTTTACTCAAAGTCTACTATTTAAATATTAATCTCATATAAAAAATATCTTTCACAGAAGCATCTAGACTGGTATTTGACCAAATAACTGGGTACCACAGACTAGCCTAGTTGACAAAAACTGATCTGCACCCTTAACAAGGAAAGATTACTAAAGGCACTTAAACCCTAGTTAGGTATGTAAGGAGGTGTTAAATGGATATTTGACATACATGTTCTAAGGAACTGTGTTTTCTTACACATGGAACAGAATTTTGTCATAATAAAATGAATTATGTTTTCTGACCATTTTCAGGTCACCAAAATATCCCCCTCTTTGATGGCTCATTTGACTCTTGTGACAAACCTGTCATGCAGACGTAATGATATTCTCTGCATCATGGGTTTGTTGTCAAGATTAAATGGGATACTTTACATGGAATCAACTATCAAGCTTCTGGACATATATATATAAGCACACAATGAAAGTTAATGGTTGTTTAACAGTGAATATTTTTTCTATTTTTACAAAAAGGAAATCTTAAGGCTTTGATGAGGCAAAGCTAGAAAACAATTGTTCTATATTTGCTTCAGATAAAAAAGTTTTAATATTTTTAACTACAAAAGTAATACTTATACTAAATAGTGAAGAAAGACAGCTAGGCAAAGAAAATTTATTGATTTCTCCCCTTAATGTGAACACCAAACTATTGTTTTGCTGTAGAAACTGCAACTTAATAGTGGAAGTTAGTCTTAGCAATTAAGAAATATTCAGGGAACCCAAATCCTGGCTGGTCTGTAACTAGATATTTTTCAAAAGGAGTATGCCATATTATAAAATATTCAAATACTTGCCGAATATAAAATGAAATTTCTTTGTAATATTATCTATCTTGTTTTTCTGTAGAGTTTTCATTTTCTCAAGTATTTTCACATATTTTGGCCCATTTGATCTGCAGAAGTCATAATACATAATACATGCCCTGGATTTATTCTGAAGATTAAATTAATCCATATTTAGGCATTTAGTAAATTGATGCAAGCTCTCAGTAAACATTTATTATCATTTTCTTCATTAGTCTTGTTTATTCTAAAAGAACACAATTTTTATCTCTTTATATAAATCAGAATATCTTTGGCTTGGAAAATTTGAATGAGGAGGTAAAATCACAAAACCATCAAATGGCCCATTTTACCTTTTTTAGAAATATTTTCTTTTTAATTACAAACATAATACTCTCTCATAAAAATTAAAAAATTCATCCCCCTACCACTGTTTCCACTTCCCTGCCTTAATGTGAAATGTGCCAACAGCATATTTTCACAATTTTCTATGCTCAGACAAATGCAAAATCAACCTGCTGAAAATCAGAAAATGGAGTGTTTGATTGTTGCTTATTTCTAGAAAAGTGATATCAGTCTATGTGGACTTTTCCATAACTTGTTCTTCTTATCTAATAGCTCTGTCAATCCAGAGCTATTAGGTAAGAAAGTGGGCTTCTGTTCTAAAATTCAGCACTTTCATAATGCAGATTACAGTTGTGAAGTGTAAATTTAACTTCATTCAAATCCATACATATGGATTTGAGCTATCAGTTTACGTCTGTGAGTTCGAATCAATACTAAATTTTTTTATTATTGTATCTTTACAGTAATATACTTTTATTATCTATAATTAAAAGTACTGTTCATTCTTCTTCTTAATTGGGGTTTTACAGAAAGTTTACTTTTTCTTCCAAATGAACTCTCATATCAGTTTGTTTTGAATAAAAAATGTCACATTGTTATTTAATTAATGTAAAAATATAAATGAATTTTAAGAAAACTATCTATCTGCCTAATTGGATTTTCTCATATTATGCATTGATTTTTCAGTTTATTTTCTTGAGTTTGAGGTTTCTGGGCAGTTAGGTCAATCATCCCTACCTTTTCTATGTTGCCAGATTAAAGCAGTTATATACCACCTTCATCCCCTGCCATCCCCTGCTCCCTTGCAGTCTCAGGATAACCAATATAATAGCCTGGTAACATCCTTTCCTATATATAATATATGGTATTTAGTATTAAAATATAATTATATTCAGTATGTTCTCTAATTTATTCTATACCATACTCCTCTTAGGTCACAATACATAGTGGACATTCCTGTAGGTCTTTAGATTAAGGTTTTATGTTTTAAAATTCAACTCTTTAGCATATGTGGAAAGCATTTGTATGTATGCTGTGAATGAGGTTTTTGATATTGTACAGTCTGCAATTGTAAATTTTCCCCACAGCATTTGAACCGTTGATTCTGTTACATTGGTCTTTCTCACAGTTCTTGAGTAATATCATATTGTTTTAATTATTATAGCTTGAGAATAAAGTTTGAAAGCAATTATCCTCCAATTTTTGGAGATTTTTAAAAAACTTTTACAATTTTTGGTTGTTCAAGTGAAACTGAATGTCATTTTATTCAGTTAAAAAAATAGAGTCATTTTGGAACAATTAGTATAATTAACTTTACTATAATGGCTCTCCCGGGATCATAAATACGTATTAACTGGTTTTTATATTCAGAACAATTTGGAAGTTTTTTTAAAGGAATCTTGACTAATTCTTGCTAATTTGATTTCTACTTATTTTCATTAAAAAATATTTTCTAGATATTTTCGCACCAATTTTTATAGCAGCATTATTCACATTGGCTAGGACATGGAAGCAACTGAAGTGTCCTATGATAGATGATGGGTTACAGAAGCTGTGGTACATATATACAATGGAATATTACTCAGCCATAAGAAGAGATGAAATACTGCCATGTGTGACAACATGGATGGACCTCGAGATAATCATGCTAAGCGAAATAAGCCAGACAGAAAAAGTTGAAAACCACATGATATCACTTATATGTGGGATATAAACTTAAAAGCAACAAAAGAACAGGACAAACAGAGACTCATGGACATGGATAATAGACTAGTGGTTACCAGAGGGGAGAGGGGAGGGGGACGGAAGAAGTAGATGGGGTAAAAGGGGTCAAATATGTGGTGACAGAAAGAAATCTAAGGGCAGTGAACACACACTGCAATATATATATGCTTTACTGTTAAAATGTGCAGCTGAAACTTACCTGATTTCATTAACCAACGTCACCATAATAAAAATAAATAAAAATAAAAAATAAAATAAATATTTTTTGCTGTGGATGGATTTTTATATAATTTTCTTTTTAAAATAAATGTTGTTGCTTTATAGAAAAGCTACTGTTGTATCATAGTGTTTTCTGTCTGCTCACTTGAGTTATGAGTTTTTATCATTCTTCACTAGATTCTTTTGGACTCTGTACATTAATGATAATATCTTATAGAACTTTCAGTGCAACATTCCACAACATCACAGTGGGTAAGGGCTACATCTTGCTTTGCAGAGCAGATCAGAAAATACCTCAGGTAAACTTTTGGAATGAATTTTCTGCCATTGCAAGAGGTTTTTTCATATAAAGTAACAATTTAACAATGAGCTTAAAATCATCTAGAAGAAAAGTTTATTCAAAGTACTTATATCTTGGAAATTTGTCAAAGTGATATTAAAGTTCATCCGTAATACTGAATGGATAAGGATGGTTGAATATACAAAGTATGAGAAGAGAAGTGAGAGATATTTAATATGCAAATAGCAAACTGTATTATAAAGCTATGACGAGTAAAAGAATGCAGCACTGGCATAGAAATGGGTAGACAGCTGAACTTGTTCAAACAGAGTTAAGCAAATGCATTAATGTTTTTTTGCATAGCCCCTAAAATATTATTGCTAATTTGTTTTTAATATTTTATAAATTTTCTTTCTGTTGCAAATGAACATTTTTCCATTGTATTTTCTGATTTCTTATTGTTGTTTTTTGGAAAGCTATTTATTTCAGTATATTTTATTTCTGCCTACACATCTAACTGCAGTATCATACTAGTTCACATCATTTTCAGTTGATTCTAGGGTGATAGTAATGTCGTCTATGTCATGGATCCATTGCAACATTAAAACCAAGTCACAGGTTTCATTGTCATATTCAATAAGTGATGTGTTGTCTAAGCCCCTTCCTTCCTAACTGCCCACTATAGTCTTTTTAATGTCATTTACTAACCCTCGTATTTACCATCATACCCCAGTGGTTAAAATCTACAATAAGTTGACTTTAAGTAAATCACCCTCCGTAATGTGGATGGACCTCACTGACACAGCTGAAAGCCCGAACAGCAAAAACCAAAGCTTCCTGGAGGAGAAATTCTGCCTCAAGACGCAACATCAGCTTCTACCCCCAAGCCTGTGGACCTGTTTCAAATTTCAGACACACCAGCCCCACAATCTAGTAAACCAGTTCCTTGAAATAAACTTCTCATAAATATTATGTATTCTCTAGGAGAACCCTGACTGATAACACCCCTCTTAAAACTGTCTTTGGGGTTGTCTTAGCTAACCTGATCAAGGGAAGAAAGAAATGAAAGCAGACAGGAAGGAAAACGGTCACGAATAAGCTTTTTTATATGGAGAAGACTGTTAGAACGGCATTTAAAAAGTGATAATGTTGATTGAAAAGCCTTACTTAGATGGGAAATCAATTCCATGAAAGGTAACAAAAGCATCTGGAGTGTGCCTGGAAATAAGATGGTGGCATTGCCACCCAGTTTCCTGTTGTCTAAGAGGACACAGAAGAGGACTACAGTGGTGCCTGTGACCGCAGGTGGAGAGACACTGAGAGGATGGGTAAACCACACAAAGTATAAACTTCCAAGCAAATTTTATTTTTAACAGTGAGAGGCAGTCTAGCCAGATGTCTGGATTTGAATCCCATGCCAGCGTTGCCACTTCCTACTTGTGACCTTGCAAGTTACTTACTCTCTGTATTTGTTTGCTTATCTATTAAATGGGGATAAAAATAGTAATGAGGATTGAGATAATAGATGTAAACCACTTAAAGTAGCACCTGCCATGGAGAATGTACTAAATACATATTAATGATAACTTAAAAATGCAGTCTAATAGTGAGGATTGAAGTTATCTAGTATTCAGATTACATCATTCACTTCTTGGCAGTTCAGTGCATATATTCTAAATAGGAAACCAACTTTTTGGTAATAAATGTGCTTTGTTAATTTACTATAGAAATTATATCATTTGCATCCATGTTGGTTTTTGCCAAAAAATGTTTTTCCATATTTTTTTCAATTGAACCTCATGAGAAATGTGTGAGTTTGATGTAATAATAGTGTTCACATGAAGATTAAATGATATAATTCTCATAAAAGTCTCACAACAATTACTTCAGTGGTTTTATTATTTTTTATGGATGTAATAATTTGAAGCTTTGAAACCTTAAGTGGTTTCTTTCAGTTGGCATAACACTTGAGTGACATGGTTTCTTTCCTGTTGTTAAATTACAAAATTATTTTTCTTTCTTAAATTGTATTTATTCACAACTATAATATGTGTACATTACAATAGTGGAATAAGGCAGATAAATATAAAGAAGTTTCTGATTCTTCTTACCTTTCTGATTTCTATCCCCCCTGAGATGGTGGAATGCCACATCTTGGTGGATATTGCACTAATTTCTTTCCTTCTCCAGCTCAAACAAATATAAACCTATACACACATATGCAAAGTGTTCATTATTATCATTTGCTCTTACAACAATTTTAAATCCTAAATACATTACTCTGCTATTTGATTGTCCCATGCCAAAATAGTTCAGAGCATCTTTTCTAAGTCAGTGGTTGTCAACTGAGCGATATCTTGCTCCCCCTACCCACTCACCCCCAAGGGAACAGAAGGCAGTGCCTGGAGTTACCTGTACTTGCCATACTAGAGGGAGAATGCTTACTGGCATTTAATGGGCAGATCAAGGATGCTGTTTCACATCCTATAATGGTAGCCATCCCCCATCCCAACAAAGAATTATCCCACCCAAAATAGCAGTAGTGCCAAGGTTGAGAGACCCTGCTGTAGGTCAGTAGAGCTACAGCAAATTGTTTATTTAAATAGTTGTACAATTTTCCATAATGGTGACCAACCACAATTTACTTGATTCTACTAGCGATGAATCCATTTAGTCTTTGTCAGCACAGACAATGCTCCAATAAACATTCTTTATAGACCTTCATAAGCTGATGCTTTTATTTCTCTTGGATAGATTCACCAATGTGAGACTGCTGGGTGAATTTCTTAGATTTTAATAGATTTCTGTATGATTTTTCAAATGACATAATAATTTACACTCCACCATTAATAAATAAGAGTGCCATTTTCTCAACATTCTTTCTAGGAAATGGATGTTATCAGTCTTCTATAATTTTATCCAATCGTGTGGGTAAAAAAGTGATGTTTTATTGTTACCTTAATTTGCATTTCCTTAAGATTAAGCTTGAGCAGCATTTCATATATTTATTAGCAATTTGGATATTTCTTCTTAATCCCTATTGATAACTTTTGCTGACTTTTTTCTATTGTCTTTTTATTGTCTTTTAAAAATAACTTCCGGAAACACTTTGTATACTGTGGTTATTACATTTTATTTGTCATGTGTAATA
Source organism: Pteropus alecto (assembly GCF_000325575.1). Lineage (NCBI taxonomy): Eukaryota > Metazoa > Chordata > Mammalia > Chiroptera > Pteropodidae > Pteropus > Pteropus alecto. The sequence goes on from NW_006436278.1 coordinate 59,014, forward strand.
CAATTATTTTTTCGTCTAATTCTCTTTCTGATATGTTGTATCTCTTTTCACTTAACAAATTTTAATTTTTATATATTTGTTATATAATTTTTAATGCATTACTTTTTATTTTTTGCCTTGCTTAGAATAATAAACCTCACTCCAGATTCATATAAATATTATTCTAAATTTTGCTAATACTTTATTATTGTACTTTTTATACTTAGATTGTTAATCCACATGGAATTCACTTTTTATTTGATGTAAGATGAGAATCTAAATTGTTTTTTTTACCCTGTTAGAATTATTTCTGCACCGTTAATTAATAAGTCATCCTTTTCTTACTGAAGTAAAAACTTATTCCTATGTATATGAGACTTTTGTTTTGGACCTTCACTTCTCTTTTAGTCATCTATTTGTCATTTCTATGTCAGTACTATAGTATTATAGTTTCATTGTAAGTTTTCATATCTTAGGTAAATCTCTCTTCACTATTCTTTTTCATAAAGGTCTTAGCTATTCTTGGACAATTACTCTCTTCTGTAAACATTAAAATCATTACATCTTGTTTCAAAAATAAATCTGTATCAGTCTGGGAGAGCCCTGGCGGGAAACAAATGACACAGTCACTCATACTTAGGGAGAATTTAATGAAAGGGCATGTGTGAATGAGATATCACTACTAAAAGGGGATAGTGAAGCACCTTCAGGCTAGCTACAGCGAGGAGCTGTTTGTTACCAGGTCTAGGTCTGAAGGTCGAAGGGAAGGCAGAAATTACTAGAGTCCTGAGAGAACATCTACATTGGAGAGGGTTACCAATGGGAGTTGTAGTCTTCTGTAGAAGGCACAGCCAACCCATGACACCGGCCTGGATGGAAGCCAGAGAGATAAATGTCCTGAATTTACCCTCCTACCTTCAGAACTCCTGCAATTGTTCCCTATTGGCCAAACCCAACCAGGAACCAGAGAGCTAGAGAGGGGGTTGATGCAGTCCATACAGATCACCCTCCTGGAGCATAGGTCAGGATAGAGAAGGGGAGAGGTACATCTAGAAAAGTAGATAGACTATATCCAGCCCATAATCCATTGGAATTCTGATACAGAATTTTATTTATGTATTAATTTTGTGAGGATGGGAGATTTTTATATTAGTTCTTTCTGTCCAGGAACCTAGTATATATCTCCATTTTTTATATCTTGTTTTATGTTCTTCATTAAAATTTTATAATATTCTGCACATAGATCCTTTGCCTTTCTTGATAAATTTATTCCTATATGTTATTTATGTGCATCAAAATCTCATATAAATTCTAGTTTGGATTTTTTTTTTTTTGCCCTCTGATGTTTTCCAGGTATGTAGCCATATCCTGAGCATATAAAGTAATTTTTTTCTTTTCCAATATCTATTTTGATTATTTATTTTTGTTTTAATTAAATGACAACATCCAAAACAATGTGGAATAATAATGGTGGTAGTAGGCAATACTTTGCTACTTAGGATTTGATTTTTTTAATTATAAAAGAAATACGTGATTCTGTTTTTATTTTTTTGATTGTAGTATACCAGATTAAGCTAAAATCCCTATTTGAACACTACTCACAACTGTTATCCTCTCCTTCCCTTCCTTCACTTCGGTTTCTTAATCTGTAAAACGGGAGTAATAATAATAGCTACCTCATACGGTTATTGTTAGAATTAGGTAATATTATATATGTAAAATACTTAGACTAGAACCTGGCACATAGTAAACTTCCAATAAATATTACCTACCATTATAATTATTATCACCACCCATTGGAAACATTGTTATTTTGTTGTAACTCCTTAGGAAACTTACTTAATAGTTCTGTATCTACTGATTTTTAGGGGTTCTTGGTATTCTCTAGATCTTAATCCTTATAATTGTTACAAAATAGTTTCTTTCATTCTGTCTCTTTTTGCTTTTAAATTTTGTTTATGGTAGTTCCTACTTTATAGAAGTCTGTATGCTGTGATTGATTCATTATTTTCCTTTTTAATATTTTTGTGTTTTAAGAAGAATTTATCTACTCTCAAATGATAAACATAATTTTATTAATGTTTTCAAATCCTTTTATAGCATTTTTTAAATCTATTAAGATTTTGATGTTATACTTTTTGCTAAGGTAATTTCTGGGTAATCATAGTATTTCCTGCTGCTGTAAGTTATTTCTCTTTTGTTCACTCAGCAATCATTTATTGAATTGCTACAGTGTGTTGGGCACTTTTTTGGATGCTAGGGACACTGCAGTGAAAAAGTTTGGCAAAAACCTCTTCTCATGGAGCTCATATTCTATGGGGGTGGGATGGAGTGGGGAGCAAGGGAATAGAACAAGTAAACAAATCAAGACAAGTTTGTCTATCTATAAACAACATGAAGAAATTAAACGGTGCCGTCTTAGAAAGCAGGTGGGATTGGGGAAGGAAGTACTACCTTAGATAGGACCACCTAGCATGACAAGAAGAAGCGAGCCATGCAGTACTCTAGAAGCAGGGTGTTTTAAGCAAAGGAGGAGTCAATGTAAAGACTCTGAGGTGGGATGGAACTTGGCAAATCTGAAAAACAGAAAGAAGACTGGTGAACTGGAGCACAGCATATGAAGCTGAGAGTGGGAGGGGCTGGGGTAGGCAGGATCAGGTCATCTAGGGCCTTATGGATCATGCTTAGGAGGTTGGGTTTTTATGCTAAGTATGCTGGTATACCATTGGAGGATTTTGAGCAGGAAAATGACATAACCTCACCTACATTTTTTTAGGTTTGCTAATAATATGGGTTATAGTATATGAACTAATGCAGGCCTCTTAACGTATATCCAAATTGCTTTCCAGTTGTACCAATAGTCACTCTAAAGGGTATATCGTTCTTTCCATCTCAGTGTATCCTCAATAGCATTGAATATGTTGTTTAAAAATTGTTGCTAATTAGTTAGTTAAATAAATAAATAAATGTATTTTGCTCTCTTGATTTGCATGTCTTAAGTAATGGTGATATTGCATTTATTTTTTTTTCATTTTTATTGGTCATATGAATTTAGTTTGGGAGGATTAGTCTACTCTTGTCCTTCATCTACTTTTCCATTGGGATATGTAGTTGGATGCCATGGTGTGCCACCCAGATCCCCTTTCAGGACCAAGACACTTTTTCTCCCAGCTGGCAAGGTAGTTGATGTCTGATGACTCTCAATGAAATCCCTTGCCAAGGTCATACCTCATGGTGGGGGGTGGGGTGGCCCTCATCCAATGATTGTTCAATGCCGGGGTAAAAGCTTGGCTCCCTACCTTAAAGATGGTCATCTCTGAAGGGCTATCCGAGCTCTAGAATTCTCCTGAGAGGAGAGGGAGGCAGTAAAGAAAGGTCTGTTACTTCTCCTTCTGTCTATTCATGCCTTCTTCACACCCTACAGGTGTTGTTCCCAGCAGCATTTCCCAATAAACTTATTGCATGAAAATTTCCACCTAAGAATCTGGTTCCTGGGGAACCCAACCTGGGACAGGATGATGATAATTTACTACTTAATCAGTAATAGGTCTTTATATTTACCCTTCTACCTAGCATGTTTTAAAACTATTTTCCTGGCCTGTTATTTGACATTTTTGTTCATGGTGCTTTAAATTTTTTTATTAAAATACTATATCTTATCATCAGGGCAAACTAATAATCTCTCCCATTTGTATATTTTTCACACACATAAGGCTTGTTCTATTCCCCCCGCCCCACAAAATATTAGCTCCTCAATGCAATGCGTCTTCATTCATGGAATATTTAACTTTTTAGTCAAGTATAATGCTTTTTAATAAGATATCTTCATTCATAGTAAGCCTCTGCCATCAGATCTTTAAAATATTAATTAATAGTGTCTCCTAGTTATTTTCAAATGATTCTATGTTTTAAAATTTCCTTCTTTAACCCATTTGGAATTCATTTGGGTATGTGAGATGAAATGAAAATCTAACTCTATGCCCCCCCAACATATTCAACTTAACCAACAAGGTTTTAGCTATTAGTTCAGCTCCATTGTTCTTTCTACCTATCCCTAAGTCAGTATCACAATATTTGAATTATTCTAGCTTTGTAACAACCAGTTAATATCTACTATGGCAAATATGCCCTCCTTACTCTTCATTTTTTTTTTCCATTCTCCTAAATACTCTCATGTATTTATTCTACAGATGGACTAATAACATCATTTTGTTTTAAAAAATAAAATCATATTGGGATTCTCATGTAATTGCTTAATTATAAATTAATTAGAAAAAAATTATCATCTCTATAATATTGAGTCATCCATTCCAGAAACAGACACTCAAGTATATATATATTTTTTATCCCTCAAGAAAGATTTCTAGATTTCTTCATAGAAGTCATGAACAGATCTTGGTAATTTATTGTTTCATATTTTTTTTCTTCTGTTTGTGAGAGGGGAGGCCACTTACTAGATTGTGTAATATTAGACAGTTAGTTAATCCCACTTGCCTTTTGCACCTGTAAAGTGGGGATAATAATAGCCCCTCCCCAATGGGTTTGTTTAGAGAGAAATAAAATCATACACATAAGGCTTATAGCACGTCCCTGGCACATTTAAGTGCATCATGCACAGATGTTATTATTATCTATAAAACATACTTCCCCCAAGAAAATTCACTTAGCTGTTCTGTTAGTGTCCATTAATATTAGCCATCAGTAATCACTCAACAAATATTTGACACCATTCTCCTGATTCTTGGAAATATGTGCCAGACACTTTCCTAGGTGCTGGGTGAAATAGTGATGAATGAAACAGATATTGTCTCTGTCCTCATGGAGCTTCCAATACATTAAGGACAGATAATTAAATGATACAGTTAGATTTCCACTTATAAATTGTTAAATGATAGGAAAAGGAAGAAAGGCATATTATGAAATAATACCTATGTGGACACAATTTAGGCAGGTAGTAGGGTTAAGCAGTAACAATATTTCAGTTAGGATTGAACATCAAAAGAGCTGGTACCAGGCAGAAAATTCAAGACAGAGTGAACTGCATGTGTGAAATCTCTAAAGCAAGACAAAAAATGACTTTATAGGCACAGTGGGTTATGGAGAGACAGCATTGTATAATGAAATGAGCGTAGATTCTGGGATCACACAGACTTGGAATTGAATTCCAAGTCCCTGTCACTTACTGTGGGCCCTGGACAAGTTAACCTCTGAGCTTGGGTTTCCTTATTGTAAAATCTTATCGGTGGTTTTGAGGATTAGTGAGATAATGCATACAATGGATTATTAGTGCCATGCTTGGTATAGAGGAAACACTGAAGGAATGTTAGCCATCATGTTGTTTTGTTAGCACCTCTTTATTTCTATGACTCCTTTAGTGCAAACTTGCTGGAAACAGAAAAAAAATTGTGTTTGCTTTGCATACTAAAAAGCTTACTATAATCATAACAGCAACTGTTTATTGAATGTCTGTTATGTGCCTACACCATGGTAATCATTTTTACATATCGACTCTGTAAGGTAGGAATCAATATCCAGATTTTAAAGATGTGCAAGCCAACATACAGAGGAGTTATTGATACAAACCTGAAATCACACCATTAATGGTTGAGCCATAATTTTGAAAGAGGCTATGCAGCTTCCTTCTTCATAAAATTTGCATTAGGTCTGAACTGTACCCATTACTCACACTAGTTCCTGCTTCTAACTTTTTGCACTTGCACCATTTTCTTGTATTCCACCTTGGCTTCTCTCTTTTTTTTTTAAATTTAGTTTCAAGTAAACAGTACATTGGTTAGACAGCTATATAGTTCATAAAACTATCCCCCCAATTGCTTCCTTCCTCCCCTGATCCTCCACCTAGCCAACGTCTTAATGCTGACTGCATTCCCTTTGCCGTGCTCCTCATCCCCATGACCATCCATCAGCTACTAATTTGTACTTCTTTAACCCTTTACCCCATTATTTCAGCCCCCAACCTCCTTCTCCTCTGTCCATCACCAAATTGTCCACTGTATTTGTGAGTCTGTTTTTGATTAGTTTGTTCTTTTTATCCCTTAGATTCCACATATAAGTGAAAACGTATAGTGTTTATCTTTCTCTGTCTGACTTAAATACCTTCTAGGTCCATCAAAGCAATATCTTTTTCCATCCCTTTCCTTTTCATATGTAGGTTTTTTTTTTTTTTTTTCCTTATCCTTTCGGCCACTTTATCTTTTGGTTGGAGCACTTAATTCTTTTCCATTTAAGGCACTTATTAATAGGAATGTAGTTGTTACCATTCTTTATTTCTGTTTTTGATACATGTTTTTTATTCTTATTTTTGTCTGGGAAGCTCTTTATCTGTCCTTCGACTCTAAATGATAGCTTTGCTGGATAAATTATTCTTGGTTGTAGATCCTGGGTCTTCATTCTGTTGAATATTTTGTGCCAAGCCCTTCTGTCCTGCATAGTTTCTTTTGAGAAATCAGCTGCCAGTCTTATGGGTGTTCTCTTATAAGTAATTATTTGTTTTTCTCTTGCTGCTTTTAAGATTCTCTCTTTGTATTTAACCTTTGGCATTTTAATT
>NW_006436278.1:65983-113877 GCF_000325575.1 Pteropus alecto
ATAGCTGGATCTCTGTACTCTTCTCTCATATGGTTTCTGCTTCTTTGTCTTCCCATTTTGGCTGCCTTTCTGTGTCTGTTTCTACGTACTAAGCAAAGCTCCCAAGTCTCTCGGTCTTATTAGTGTGGATTTGTGAAGTAGGTGTCCAGTGGCACATTCCAGAGAGAGGTTCAGCTACAGGCCAAATTTAGCTCAAACCTCTACCCCTCCAGGGCCACTTGGCAAGATTCAGCAAGCAACCCACAGATGCTGTGCTTATAGTTGCTCAAAAGGCCGCACCAGAAACCGAGGCCAGCTGGCTTCCGTGTGAGTCTAGGCGCTGCTTAGCAAGGAGCACCTGACTCACTGAGGACACACCTGGATGTAACTTGGATGGGGCCTGAGCTGCGGTGGGCGGGGTTTCAGGGAATCCTCTTGGCGGAGCGACCTCTATTATCCAGTTTGATGCCGTCACAGCTATGGCAGCCCTGTGTCAGCGGCACTGTTCAAGGGGAGGGCTTAACAGGGAACAATGGATACGGCTGGCACTTCTGTACTCAGTGAGTCTCGCCTCGGCCCTCACTCCGACAATGTCTTCCTACAAGTCCCCGGTGTCCCCTGCGCGCAGCCGAATTGGCACTGGTGCTCAGAGCAAGCAGGTCTGTCACCATGAAAATCCGCTCGTGGACACAACCCCTTTAAGAGGCGTCTGCCACTGTAGCAGCCTCCATTTCACTGAGCCACCTGGGCAGCCCTGGGTCCTCACCCTGTCCTACCTTCTGCCATCGCAGGGTGATTTCCTGGACTTCTCCTTAATTGTATGGCTTGTTCCTCTGGATCCCAGGTGATTTTTCCTTGCTGCTGCTCCTTGTTTCCATCACAACATTGATTTGGTCGCCAGAGGAATGAACAGAGCCTCTGTCATCTACTTCCATTTTTTTCCTCCCTCTGGCTTCTCTTAACAGTGATTCTGGTTCTCCACCTAAACTGTCTCAAGTTGACTTGAGTAGAACATTCCTTCCAGCTTGACTGAGTTAAGAATCCCTCTACCCTAGGGTCACCTCTGTGAGCAGTGTTCCCATAGGACTTACCCAACCCAGTGGGCAGGAACAAGACAATGTCTGCTCTAACTCACTTGACACTTAAATTAAGAAAGAGCACATTTGGATCCAGGGATTCATTTCATTTCCAGCTCCAAATAACCTGCAATGTGTTCTTTTATGAAAATGATTTTTAAATTAAGAACAAAGGACCTTGTTTTTTAGCAAACTGAGGTCAGAGCTATTTAAATAGCTCACGTAGATTATCAGTAAACCTAGCCCACAGTCAGACTTTTCAGCCTTCAATTAAATAATAAATTGTTCAAGACCCATCTTCATTCAACTGTCTGGTAGTTTTATTGGTAGAGGAAACCCAGGTGATATTTTATATCTAAAATTTCTTTTGAGGCATTGCAGTCATTTAGAAATGCCTTCCCAGAATTTAAAGAAGAGGAAAGAAGAGGCTTTTCAGACAGATTATGCAGAATGCCAAAAGTGAAAACTTCAGTCTGAATTCAAGTCTCATCTTTGCAAAAAGCAATAGCTTCTTTGTAGAGCACACATTCTAATTATGCCCACTAATTTCCACACCACCCGTAATGAAAACAAGTGATTCACAAGTAAATTAAAATCATGGGTTCCAGCAAGGGAAGTTATTCAGTGAGATGGTGTTCATGTTCTTTGTAATGGGCTGTATTAAAATATTGCATAGGGGATCATTATGTAAAAGGGATAGAAATTTTATTTGGGGGCAATAAGGAAGAGATCATCTCCTATGAGGTGACTAATGAGGGCTTCTGCTGAGCAGTTTAGAAACTCTCGGCTTAAGTATCTTCAAAATGTATTTTCATAATTAATAAAAAAAAATTATCCACCAGGTAAAAAAATTTATTTCAAACTTTTCCTGGAAGTACAAGGCAACTTTTCTCTTTTCATCTGTGGTATTGTTTTCATTTGCACAGTTTGGAGCTCCTCTTCAATCATTTATCTCATTTAGACAAACTCTCATCGTCAGTGGCACTTAAGCACACTTTAGTTCATAGGAGAAGCCTAAGTCGAGTTGGACAAATAAAACTAGCCCATATCTTATTCATTCTCACATATTAATGTTAGAATTGTTAGACTGGCATTCTTCATAGCGAAGTGGAAAATGGCAGACCTTGGGCAAAGATTCACAATTTCTTGGAGAAGAGCTTTTGAAACAGTAAGCATCCTCACTGGGCAGACAGTTTAGGATCCAGAGCAAAACTTTGCCATTTCGCTTGTTCATCCATTGTATTTGCACACCTTTTATACAAAAGTCAATAGTGCTGATTTGAAAGTAATTCTGCAGCTGGTTGTTTTTAATGACTGGAAGGGCCATTTGAATGTTACTCTAGACTTAGGAATAATTGAGGCTAAATAATAGATGCTCACATTTTGTCTGACAATGTAAGAAGAATGCTGGATGCAAACAGTGAAAAAATGCATTGCTAGTTGTTACTGTATGTTAGTAGATAGTCTAATTTACTTGAATTCAGCTAAATTTACATCATCTGTACTCATTACACCGAGGGCAGCTGAATGAATGTCCTTAAAAATACAAGCTCAAAGCAGCTGAATTTTCTAGAGATATCAGTAGTTACTAAGAAATCACTGCTTGTATTTGCTTGTATCATTTGGAGCCCTTTAAAGAACTGTGCCCTATTTGAAAAATTCACCACTTGATTTTTTCAAATATATGGTTGTTTAGCAATAGTCTAGGTAGTTTTGCTAGAAAGAGTTCATATGCTTTCTTAACTACCAAGAAATGACTTGGGCATTGAGGAGACCCTACTCAGAGAACCAGTTCTTTAAGTGACATGTACGTTTGATTCCACAAATCTTTTTATGGTTTTATAAAGAGTGCACATTATCTTACATCAGTACAACTGAAGAACATTTTAATTGAAGATAGTAAAAAGGAGAGTTAATGGCCTGCTCTCTAAATTTATTTCAAGGAGAAAAGAAGTTATTTTTGAAATCTTGAAATAAGATTCTGAGTACACACACACACACACACACACACACACACACACACAGATGTACTTCACCTACTGTACATCAGGAGGCTAACAGAAAAGATGAACAATTAGGTCTTATGACAACTAAATCTTTTGGTACACTGCTAATGGAAAATAATGGTATAGGATTTGTTTGCACTCAAGAACCATGTTGGGAAAGCTGGGGATTTTATCCTCTTGTCCAAAAGTCGTGTGTGTGTGTGTGTGTGTGTGTGTGTGTATAACTTTTTTATATTAGTTATCTATGTTCTAACAAATTATATTTAGTTAACTACTGTATAAACTTATATTTCATGATTTTAATTTATTTTGCTGACTATTGATAGACATTCTGTATATCTGTTAATGTGTGCATACACGCATTTGTATTTCTCCAAATAATGGTCAACAAATTCAGATAGCTCTAATTATTAGACTTTGTAAGAGAAAAGCAGTTTCACTAACTCTTAGAAAGAACTAAGGTGGCACGAGTTGCTTCTTGTAATATGCAAAATTATTTTTCTTTTACTCGCCCCCACCCTATTAAATTTTCTCCCTCCTGCAGAGCTAGAACTAGTGTCAATAACTTTCCTATCTGCAGCTTTTGGAGCATTAAGCTAAGAAGGTAGCCAAGTTGAGAGTATAGAGGCCAGGATGAGTTCTGTAAAGTGAAGGAATTATGTGCTGGGGTTGGCAAATTGAAGAAATCTTAAGATGGGTTTGAGAGGGATATAGTATAAAGTTGAGGGCTTGGAGTCCTAAGATCAAGCAAAGGAATAATAAAAAGTCAAAATGAGTGAGTGTGAGGGCATAACAATCTGAAAGAATACCAGTGATAAGATGCTTTTAACCTCGGACGAGCCTTTCCTTTCCCCTCAACCAGTGGTGTGTGTGGGAAGTTCCACCAGTGCCTTATTCAACCCTGACTACCTCTATTATTGTAGCTAATTGAAAACTGTCTGCATTAGGGTTCTTTACTTTCCCATTATAACCAAATCTATGCAAAATTTTCCTGTCTGTAGAAGACACTGAAAATATTCAGCAGTTATTGGGTAAAATCTCCCAGGATTTGCTTCGAGTCATCACATCAGGTGGTCCACAGTAGAGCCCTTTTAAAATTTTTTATGAAAACTCTCAAAGTAGTATAATATTGAAATTGCAAATTTTTACTCTGTCTTAATTTAGAAAGAACATATCTTAAGTATCAAAGCTTTAAAAAATACCTCCTAAATGAATTTTCAAGGTCCAAGGGACAGAACGGAGTATCCAGAACTAGGGTACAGAAATTATTACGGTTTTTTTTTTAAAGTGACTTAAGTCGTCATGTAATTGAACTTTTACCTCTGAGAAATTAAGTATATTGCTTTCATATAGAAATGCTTTCATATAATCTTAAAGGTGTCAAACCCATTTTCCTGTAAAAGGCCTTTAGCAATTATATCAGTCCTAAAAAATCAATTCCACCAATTTTGAGTCTATTTCAGTATCTAGTGATCCTCATAATTACAATATTTTTTATTATTTAAACTTTCAGTACTTCAAGTCACTAGTTAAGCCCTATACATTTTTCTAATCCTAACATATCCTCTCAATTTCTTTGTGGATTTTCAAAAATGGCAGTTAATGTCAGTCATATCTAAGATTTGTAAAACATTCATACATTTATTATCTTCTTAAATCATAACAACCTGTAATGCAAGTACTGTTATTATCCCAGTTTTATAAAATGTGGAACTGATGATGATATACTTTTTCCAAAGTCACATATTTATTGAGAGGTGGAGTCACTTGTTCAAATATTCTAGTATATGTGATGAGAGGGACAGTGGCAAAGTACTTCAGCAGTGATGTCACTTCAAGTTATCAGTTAAAGTTATCAGTTCCTGGGGCTTCGCTCTGATGGAGAACTCCCTCCTAGGTAATAATAACAGCCACTACTATCTGCCAGGCACTGCTCTAAGCATTAAATATGTATATTAACTAATTCAATCTTTGCAGAATTCTAAATGTAGGTACTATTATTGCATCCATTTTACAGACGAAGAAACTGAGCCCCAGAAGATAAGTGACTTTTCTGAGGTCACATAGTTAAACAGGCAATGTCAGGATTCCAATCCAAGTCATCTGTAGTCTTTATCGTGGCATCAGACTGTTGACCAGTAGAATTGAAGGAGATTCATTGGGGTTTTACCTGGCTTAGCAATCTAATTTCTTCCGTCATGACCTTGACTTTGGTTAACTAATCAGATTAGTGATTGAGCTTTACTGATCATCCCATATGTCTACATGGCATACAGTCCCAAAGATTCAATTAGGCCTTCTTTCAATATCAAAGGAGATGAAAGTGAAAAGGTTATGTTGATACTTGGCCCTGTTTACTCTTTAAAGGGCTGCTTCAGTTCACAGGTGCAGGGAAAAGCCTGTGTCATTGAGCAGTTACAACTGCTAATCAACTAGAGTGACACAGCTCGACCCCTGGAATGGCTGCAGTTGTTCCACTTTAGCAAAACAATACCTGGAGTGACACAAATTAACTAGAGGAGAAGCTAGAACTAATTTGTGAGGCCTACCACTTAGATTTGCTCATTTCACCTGCTTTTTCGCTGCTGAGATCATAGGCTTAAAGAATCACGTTCTTCTTCCTCCCCATCCCCTTCTCCACTCTTCCCCCAATATGTTTGTATGCAGAAAAATATTGTTCTGTTAAAAAGTTTTACAAATGAATAAACAACCATTTGAGGAAAGGTAGCAAGTAAGCCTAAAATCAAATCTCTTGGAACTGCCTTAAGTTGCTCCCAAAAGTACAGTTCAGAATGTCTCTATGTAAATTCAACACAACCAGTTTTTCCTCCAGTGTTGACATGGATTCTTTCTTCAGTTGGTCATTGGATGACTTGATTGGCTTGCTTTTATGGGTTGTATTAGGGTTCTCCAGAGAAAGAGAAACAATAGGATTTTGTGTGTGTGTGTGTGTGTGTGTGTGTGTGTGTGTGTGTGTGTGTGTGCGCGTGCTGATCTTCCTGGTGGGAAAAGAGTAAAAAAAATCATATTGAGTTGCATATTTTTATGGATTGATAAAGAGGAAACTTATCCTAAGAGCTTATCTGTCCCTACAAAGGAGCTAGCATTTGGTCACTAGCCGCACTGGACATTTACAACTTAAAACTAAAATTCCCACCAGCTAAGTTAATAGTCTTTCTCCCCTTTCCTCTCAACCACCTCCCTACCCTGACACTTGGAAAAATGGAAAAGGACAAAGGAAAAGAAAAACACAAGCCATTCCTCCTCTCAACTGCAGGAACCCAAGACAGATCAGCCTGAACTTGGAAAGCGGGATGAGTGCAGGAGAAGAGAGAGGCTTTGTATTAGATGTGAAATTGAAGTTTGGATTTGGGCTGTACTGGGCTGGACTTTTGAATCTCTGAAAGTAAGTCATGGGACTTTAGAAAAAAAATCTATATAACCAAAACACTATGGAATCTACGCTTCCAGTGGTGGAATAGAGAAATCAGTCAGAGCAGAGTAGGGAACAGTATTTGGAGAAAGTCATTTTCTAGTTCTGTCTTATCAATTTCAGTCCATTCAATAAACTGGTTGCATTTGTGGAAGTATGGTCTGGCCAGTATCCTGAGGGGCATATGTTTCAGAGAAGAACTGACTATGGGCTTAGTCAGGTTTATTGACTGGGGGTGGGGGGAGGGGGACACTGGATACCATAGAGTCAGAATCCTTTGTGGCCAGTCTGGAGAGTATGTTTTAACATTTAGATGTACTGTTGGGGGACTTATTTTCCTACCTCTAGGAGAAACCTTTATCCGAATTTGCGATAAGTTTGGGTGACTATCATTGGATGACTACGTTGACTGTCTTGGAAAAATGGCTATGACACATGGTCTAAAAATTACTGTGAGTTGATGGAATGCCTGATGTCCAGCCTTTGAGATCATTAGTGTCATCCAAGGAAACAGGCCCTCAGAAGCTGGGACAGAATGCTTGAGTGCCCTTGGGAGCATTCAGATGAGTAGAGAGAGCTGGAGGATGCTGCTGGGTGACTGGTTGGACATCAGTCAGGTCCAGCCCCCAGACAAAGTACCCTAGTTAGGGCTTTGTGGTCTTTCAGGTTCTCAGTGGATGTGGATTAATGATAGAGCTTCAAATATAATGAGGGAACCAAAGTATTTATCCAAAACTGAAGTAGAAATCAAGTCATCTACACTCAGTGAATATGGTTGTGAGAGAAAGTCTGTGGTTTTGTATCTATGCACTCTGAACAAGTCACAGCAGTGACTGCCAGATTGGGGCAACCAGAATAGCAAGGCTGGTGGATGGATATGGGGTACTTAGTGAAGCACTGAGTATGGTCAAGATCGACTCAAGTGTAATCCCAGCTGCAACTGCAGATATCAGTTGAGCAGGGTTTGGGACAAATGGAACTGAATAGCTATGGTGTTTCCATCAGCTGGCTGCGTTACACAGCAGGCATAATGGTTTTAAACCCTATTAAACACTGTCGGCCCATAACCAATACTTAGACATCCGGTAGAGACCCCACATTGGGAGAATGGAGGATGAGAAAAGTAATTTTGAGTGGATCAAAGGGATCATTTAAAAATCTAAATAAAATGAAGGTGTCCATCTCTGCCCAACAAATATACCATTCATTGTTTCTAGGTCCCATGAAAAGCCAAGAGAATTTTCTGCAAAACCTCAAAACTCAAGGTCTCATTCACTTATTATGGGAAAAAGACCTGCATAAGAAGAAACTGAGGTTCCCCAGATTTTCAGATGTGTGAGACTCGAAGTGTTAAAACAGACATGAAAATTACCTTTGAGTAATTAAGTGCTTTTTAATGGAAATCAAGGAAACCCAGCCCTTTCTCTGGCTTCTAAAGGGGAATACTTCCTACCCACTCCCCAGCAGTGGGGGTTGGGCTAATGAGTGCCGCCCAGCTCTGTTACCCTCTGGCCTTCTCACTCCCTTTTCAACAGTGAGAAGTGGCCTAAGGTGATCCGTGAGTTCTTAGGAAGATCCCAGACCTAGGAGGTCAAGCCCCTTTCCAAGCCTTTCTTTTGAAAGACAGTTGCTGCGGAAAGCTTTGTGTAACTAGGTCTTTTTTTTTTCCTTTTGGAAAGAAAAGGCTAAATTCCCCATGTGTGTTGTCATTGTCTTTGAGCAGTGACAGTCTCCCTAGGTGAGTGAGACAACCCATCAACTGGTCAGACACAGCAGGGGCTGGGAAACTTTGCCTACCATGCGAATTTGAGACACCCCCACTGCCTCCCAGCCACCCAATCCTGAAAATCATAACTTCTTGGGAAAATCTTGAACTTCAATGGAGTGTAGAAAGGGGATTCAAGCCAATATTATCCTGTTCTTAAAGTGAAAGGAGACCTTAGATGGACATCTGAGGTGTATGTTTGATTTTCTGCAAAATTATCCTTTCAAACAGAATATTTTAAAGTGCTTCTTCATTATTTTCACAAGAGAAGATCAAGAGTAACTACGGAAATATCTTCCGTAGGATTGGGAACTGATGTGCGACCCTTGTGGTAGTCCAGCCAAACGATCTAATTTCACACTGAAATTTGATGAGACACTGTACTCTCCTGGCATCAGCCTGTCATTGATTTCCACGTGAAAAAGAGTACAAAACACAGAATTCGTATACATGTTTGGCATATAGTAAGTATACAGTTAATACGTGTTGAATTGCATTTAATTGGAATTTAGACGTTATTGCACAGCAAATAGTACATAACCCACAAAGGCATGTGATATAAAGCATTTATGTGAGAGGGTGCTAATCACTTGTGATTATCATGTGTGAGTATATATTTAAATATATGTGTATGTGTGTATATATATGTATATATAGATATACCTACATATACAGATACATATACAGATATATATGTATGTATGTGTATATATATATATATATGTAGATATCTATATCCACACGTCATTTTAATATAGTGAGAAATTCTGTGATATCTCTTGTCAGTTTGTTGATTTGGTTTGGCCCAGCATCTGTGGGACAGTTTACTTCTTAGGAGGAGCTTACAATTCAAGTAGCCTGCCTGGAGGTGAACGGTGATCCTCAGACACTTTTACCTTTGGCAGGAAACCAGCAAGCTTCCATTCAGGCTTTCATCCTACTTTCAGCTCTTTCTCTATCCTCCTCCTTAACACCTCATCCAAGGAATCACTATAATTGTCCTTTGGAATGCCAGCTGATATTTTCAGCTTCCTGTCTCTTTGCCCAAGGGAAAAAATGCTGATTTCCTCTTTGCTATTTGGCAAATGTCAAAAGAAAAAGACTGGCTGCACTATGAATTCCTTTCAGCAGCATGAATGCACATCCTGTATTTTTTCCCCCAATCAGGAGAAGATTTAACTAGCTAAAACTTAATTAGCCTAAGCTCAGAGAGCTTTTTCCTATTATTTCTCGATTGCTAATCCTTCATTTGATCCTTTTTCTCTTCCAAGAATTCCCATCTCGTGTATTTAAGAATTCCATGGCCTTTATATCTTTGCATATCATGTTGATCTCTAATTCTTTTTTTTTTTTTTTAAGGTTCTGGGAGAATTTTCTGAATTCTACTTTAAAGATTTAGTTTTCTGCAGTAATCTATCTGCTGTTCACTACCTCCATGTGTTTTCTTTTAATTCTGTAATTGTGTTTTTTTATCTGAAAGCAGTCTTGCCTAGTTTCATATTGCTCTGTCTTCACCTATGAAATGTTTTCTCAAAACTCTTAGAGAATAAAAACTAGATTTTTTTCTAATGTTTTCTCCAATTTCATTGGGAGAAAGATGCTCTTATTCCCTGGGCTAACCCCTTCCTCTGAGATGACCAACTCTTTTCAAACGTCTAGAAAGTTATTGTTTTAACATCTTAACAGAGTGGTCTCTACTAGGCCCTGTCAGTTAGAGTGGGTTTCATTTTTGTACAAATAGTTTATTTTGGACAAGAAAAGTGGAGTTACACAGTTTTGTAGTTTTATTATTTTGCTAATTGATGATCTAGCTGCTTATAGGTAAACATGGAGGGGATTCCTGTGGACAGTGCTGTGCCCAGCAGTTTCTCTCTTGGTGATGGTGTCATAAAGTTAGTCTGAGGACTTTCTTCCTTTCCAAATTGTCATTACTACCCTTTCTTGGCTTGTTATAGCACTTTCTTTTCTTAGCACATTACCCATGCTTGGGATAGAAAATAGGTGAGTGAGCACTTCTCGGTCTGTGTAGTACAGTAGTTATTGGATTGTACTGTCCCTTCCTCACCACTGCCCCAAAGGTCCACGAGCATACATGCACTTCCACACTGGGTGTGGTGATTTGAGGAAGTTCTGCGGAGGGATCCCACCCGCTTACCTTTTAACTCTTCAACTTGGTGTTTCATTGACATGTAGAAGAAGAATAAAATAGTATTTTCCTTGACCTTGTCCAGTTTATATCACACCTTTCAGAATGTCCCCAGTTTCTTGCCTGCTGATAGATTCCTCGTTTTCCAGCAATGGTACAGATTTTTGTTATGTTTATATTTATGTGCGCATTTTGCTTAATAAGACTATTTAGTGTGCCATTGTTTTTCATAGTAAAAAATTGGAAACTAACAAAAGTGAACTAAATTATTTATATCTGTCAAATATGAGGCCGTTCAAATGAACATAAATCCATATTTATTTCTAACTGAAAAAAAGCCCGTTATGATATTTATGGCATAACATGATGACTATTTTTTTTTGTAAAATTATATGCAAGCAGAGAAAGACAGAAAAATCTTGATGTCAGATGAAGTCATTCTAACATTTGAGATTTGAAGTAAGTTTCTTAATCTACCATTCCATGTCCTATGCAAAGTCCAGTATCTCTCCCATTATTTCTACGAATCCCTGACGATTTATGTTCCCATGCTCACTTCTGATTCTTGCTTCTTTTTAACTCTTGTGCTTCACCTCCCCTGGCCCAAACTCAGTCTCTATTCCTTTGTTCTCCCAAACCATTTAATTATCCATTCAACAGGTACTGTTACAGATGCCGTTTATTGTGGTTAAGGAGAAGGTGCCCACTCACATGGAGCTTACGTTCTCAAGACATTCATACGTGTGTCATTTACTTATGATTCGAGTGAACACAGGGGTAGCCAATTATCTCAGGGAATATACACATATAATTTGGGTGTATACATACTAAGCTATAGAAAAGTCAGACTAAAACATTTAAGTAGTTTAATTTGGGGAAAGAATCAGGATTTATTTTAAATCTTTCTGTATGGTTTAAAATTTTTGCAATCAGCTTCACTTATTACTATTATTTTTTTAATTGAAATGAAGCACCAACTCAAAACATACAGCAGGATCTTCCCCAAAGCCTTGTAAATTTATTTTCTGTTAGAAAATACCCTTCATAGGTGGTTTTGAGAGGTTGACTCTATTACACAGTAATGCCTTAGCACAACTTGATTAATCATGGTATAGATTAGAAAACGGATTTAATGTAGCTTGATTAAACATGGTATAGAAAACATTCTGCTACTAACTAGTTATACAGCCTTAGGCAAGTCATGTCATCTAACAAATGCCATCTACAAAATGAGGGGATTGCACTGTGTTGGGATGGATCATTCCTAGGTCCAACATTTTTGTGATTCCATTGAACATTAATTTAAAATCTAGAATGATCGCTTCTCGGCCTTTTGGCTAAGATCAAGTGAAAAATCTAGAATGAAAACTAGAATGAAAGACGAAGAAGAGTACGTGTTATTGGGTAGAGATGCGAAGGTCTGGTTCTGTGAGTAGGAAACAAAGGTTCATTTCACTGAGAATTGTTGAAGATCTGTGACTGCTTTGATGCCCCTTCAGTACCTGGGGGTAGAGATGACAGTATCCTAGCCCTCCTTTGCCACATATTTTCTATATAATTTGTGACTTTTATTCCATGCAAAAAGTGATCTGATTTTATAGAATGTGTAAATAAGAGATTTGATTGCCAGCCAGCTGTGCTAGGCTGCATTTCCTGTGTAAAGAGAAGGATGCTGGAACCTAGATGTGCAAAGCTCTCAGTTCTGGATTATTCCCTGGTAGTGACTGAGTTGCAACCTAAAGTTGCCTCAAAGAGATGTCTGCCACTTTGCAAAGTCAGCCTTTCCCTTCAGATCAGTTTGGAAATCGCCACATTGCTTTAATCTTTTAAACAATATCTCTGGCAACATGAAAGAGTGACATTTCCCTAAGTGCCTGAACTTGGCACTAATATATCTGGCCCCTCGTGCCCAAATTAAAACCTACATTTATATAGAGTGATCACATTTATGAACATAACACAAGACACCCTGATCAGCTTCAGTCTAAATGTACAGAACTGTAATCTGTAATGGAAATAGGCTGTAGAAAGCTGGTTTCAATAACATTCTATTTTTCTTATTTAAAATTATAGACTGCCTCAAAAACAGTGGAGGCAACACTTTTATAATAATCGTTACCTACCATCCTGACCAACTGAAATTCAAAAGCCTTCACTGTATGTGGGAATGAGTAGCAAACTCTTAAAAGATTATAGGTCTTTATTGGTTCCAGTTGTGTCTCTGTGGCTTCAAGCTTAGTTCCATAAGCCAGGTGCCCCCTATTGTCTCTTCCATATGATACTGCGAGATCTTCAGGCCATTTTTCAAGTCTACTAAATTTATCGTTCCAAGTACGCTCAAAGTATCTAAATCATAATGCCCTCATTCTGTCATGTTTGTTTAAAATGCATATTGGTATGCAGGCTTGTTTTATTATTTAAAAAAAAAACAGATACCACCCGTATTGCCGTGTCTAATCTAAACAATTCTTAACTGTGTCAAGCCAGGAATTAATTTGTTTTATATTTCTTATGTTATTTTTTTCTTACTTTCCCAGATAGTTTCAATGGAAATCTGTTTTATTAACTTAGAAACACTTCTGTTCTTCTGTGCTAATGGGATTTTTTTTTCATTAAAAATTCAAGGATTTCATATAGGCCTGAATAAACAATTGAATGACAGAGATGATAAATGGGAACTTTCTAGGTACCCAGTTTCTGTAACCCCTTCAAGTCCTTGAATGGAACTGGCTCTGTCCCATGTGTCATGACATCTCAGCAATGGGCAGATCTAACATCAAGGCAGTCATCTGTGTATGACCTGGAAATTCAGACCAGAATGCAGGCAAATTATCTATTTCTTTAAAGGCAAAAATTCAAGGGGGTAACTACCAAATCAGGGACAATGACTAATGTTTCTACAGACAGAAACAAAGCAGATGAACAGCTGTTTCCAAAGGTTACATACCATCCATTGAACTCCATTAGGCAATCAAATACCAGATGACTCAGAATCACACTGGTCCTTATGCTGAAAAAGCTTCCACCACCACCCCTCCCTGCAACATCCGTTAATGCCTCAGCCCCTCAGCATGGAAGGTCTCTAACATGATAGAATATGTAATTATGAGGAGGATGCTAATTGAGAGATGTCTAACTTGAGAAGAGCTCTAATAGCCTCGATATTAATGATTATCCTCCTAGGAAGAAGACATTATACAAGGAGAGCTCCAGAAGTAGCAGTGAGGGCATACTTGTTACTGAGATGTTTAGGGGGTATTCTTTAAGATTCTCAACATCTTAAAGTGACCATGAAGGATTCAAGAAAACAGATGTGAAAAATCACAAGTTCCAGAGATGCTACAGTGATCTGTTTCTTTTTTTTAATTGTGATAAAATACACATAAGATTTACCATCTTGACCATTTTTAAGTGGCCAGTTCAGTTGGATCAAGTATTCACATTGTTGTGCTGCCATCACCACCATCCATCACAGTACTCTTTTCGCCTTGCACAACTGAAACTGTCCCCATCCAACACAATTCCCCAATTACCCCCTCCCTTCCAGACTCTGGTAACCACCATTCTACTTTCTGTCTCTATGAATTTAACTACTCTAGGGACCTTATATAAGTGGAATCACACAGTATTTGCCTTTTGGATATTGGCTTATTTCACTTAGCATAATGTTCTCAAGATGAATCCATGTGTTAGCATGTGTCAAAGTCTCCTACCTTTTTAAGATCAAATAATATTCCATTGTATGGGTAGACCTCATTTTGTTTATCCATTTATCTGTTGATCAACTCTTGGGATACAATGGCACATTTCTTAATTAAAACCAGGCGATTCCTGGATGCTATCTGGAAATAGATTGCCTAAATTATGTGCTAGAGAAAAGTTTTTGGGATATCATGAAGGTCCTATTCATGACAGTTTAGCTTTCTGAGCAGATAGCAAAAGGGACAAGGAAAGCCATGTGGCATAATTGCTATTTAGTGGGAAGCAGGAATACAACACTTATTTAATACACTTTCTTGGTTACTTGTGGTTTTGATAATATATATATTTTTGCCAGAGTGATAATCATTAGATTAAAATAAATAAAATTTTAACAGCACAGGTTCTGTCTTAAAACATCTGACACACTTAATAATTTCCTACTTGTGATGATGTAAATTCTATAGGATCACGTGGAAGTATACCTTGTAAAGACGTATAAAAGCCTGTAGACTTTTGGTGTATTATGAGCGACAAATGCTTTAATAGCATTACAATGAATATTTCATACTTTTCAAAAGAACTTATGTTTTAAAATATAACATTACTTTAAAAAAAAAGATTTTTAGAGACTTTGGAAATAACCCAAAAAAGTTCACAGCAGGCTAGTGCAAGGATTTTCAGCTTGCTGTAACATCATGCCCTGGCATTTGATGCCCTTTCTTAATCCCCTCGTTATTTTCTGCCTCATCTATATTTCTCACTCTCCTTTCAAAGTCACTTTCCTCCTTTTTCCATCTTCATTACTGACTCCTTCCCTAGCTTTGCTCATACCTCAGCCTGCCCTGGACCTCCAGGTGTCTTTATAATCATTGTTCAGCCCTGCTGGTGGCTCCGTGAGAGAGAACAGATGTAAGTGGGTTGTGATATCCAGGTAATAGATCCATAGACTTCCTCACCCAGGCAAATGGATACGTCAGAATTGCCCTAAAACACATTAAGATACAATAAAGTATGATAGACAAAGCTAATTGGAGAGCCAGAGAGCAATTAAAGGGATCATTTTATAAACTATGTAAATGTCTAACCAATGTACTGTATACTTGAAACTAATAATAAAATTAAATTAAAAGAAAATCAATGGTCTTGAAAACCCATTCTTTACACAGATAGAATGTTCTTGCTAATAAAATAAAATTTCAAAAACATATTGTTTTTAAGAAGATTAATTGCTGTTTTGTATCTTTAAGGCATTTGTTATACTAAATAATGCAAACAGAGGCAATATAAATTTCACTCTATTACAAATATACGTCTGAAAAGGCAAGTGTTTTCAGTGAGAATATTCCTTGGGTTCTCTTGTCTCTTGAATCTCATGGATCTATGGATTTTCTCCATAATTTTAGTTGCAGTCTATACTAAAATCTGGACCATTTTGCATCCATGCCAATATTAATGTGAAAATACATTTAAATAGCATGAGAGCATTTCGACCACATTTTTAGTAGCTGCAGACTTTGGTTACAGCCTAATAGATTTGGTTATATTCAATGAAGCCCTAAGTCATCAAAACATTAGACACTCAGATGAAAGAAAGGGCTGTTCAGCCATAAGAAGAAAAGAAATACTGCCATTTGTAACAACGTGGATGGACCTCGAGATAATCATGCTAAGCGAAATAAGCCAGACAGAGAAAGTTGAAAATCACATAATATCACTTATATGTGGGATATAAACTTAAAAGCAACAAACAAACAGGACAAACAAACAGAGACTCATGGACATGGACAATAGACTAGTGGTTACCACAAGGTGGGTGGGTGGAGAGGGAAGTTGATGGGGTAAAAGGGGTCAAATATTTGGTGACAGAGAGAAATGTAACAATAGGAAGTGAACACAATGCAATATATATATGCCTTACTGTTGAAGTGTACATTTGAAACTTGCTGTATTTCATTAACCAATGTCACCATAAAAAAAATAGATTTAAAAGAAGGAAGGAAGGAAGGAAGGAAGAAAAAGAAATAAAAGAAAGAAAAAATGCCGATTTAATCTCTCCCCAGCCCCTGCCCTCTCTAATATGTGAGTGTGCGCGCATGTGCGATTTCTTTCTACTTAAGCTGGGCAGTCTCAAGGCAAATGCATTTTCCCCCTTTCTTATCCTCACTTTTCTCTCTGTAAAAAGAAGAAAACTAAATGACCTATAAGACCCCTTCTCACTCTAACATTCTTTGTTTCAAAGTCTATGAATAACCATGACAGCACTATCCACATTGCTACTTCCCTTTTAAAATGACCTATACTCTGAGAATGAGAGTTTGATGAATGTTGTAAAAATCACTTCCTGGAAATGAGAAGAGCCATTTTCATAATGAATATGATTTTATGTACCTAGCTTTTAAAGAAGCAATTTGCTTGCTGGGCAAGTGAATTGAAGATGATCATTGTGATAAGGAAATTAATGGTTAACATTCATGTCCATTTACAAAAGCCACTCTACATTGATAAGTTCCCAAGCATAGCCTAGAGAATTCCATTAAAAAGTTAGATTTCTGTTGTACAGATGACTATCTTAAAGGTGAAGTATAAGTGAATGGAGATATAGGGCTATAGCTGATGTATTTCGTTAAATTTGTCATATGTCGATATGTACTGAGCACACCATAAAGCTAGCTGTGAATGTTTCATTTCCTTTTATGTATTTATTTTTAATTTTTTTATTGTTCAAATTGAGTTGGCATTCAATATTATTTCATATTATTTTCAGGTGTACAGCATAGTGATTAGACATTTATATAATTTACAAAGCGATTCCCCCAATTAGTCTAGTACCCACCTGGCACTATACATAGTTATTATAATATTATTGACTATACTCCCTATGCTGTACTTTACATCCTTGTGACTATTTTGTAACTACCAGTTTGTACTTCTTAATCCCTTCACCTTTTTCACTCAGCCTCACAATCCTCACTCCCATCTGGCAATCACCAGTTTGTTCTCTCTATGAGTCTATTTTCGTTTTGTGTGTTCATTTATTTTGTTCCTTAGAGACCACATATAAGCAAAATCATATGGTATTTGTCTTTCTCTGTCTGAATTATTTTATTTAGCATAATACTCTCTGGGTCCAACCATGTTGTTTCAAATGGTAAGATTTCATTTTTTATGGCTGAGTATTAGTCCTTTGTATATACGTAGCACCTCTTCTTTGTCCAATTGTCTATTGATGAGCACTTAGGTTGTTTCCTTATCTTGGCTATTGTAAATAGCGCTGCAGTGAACGTAAGGGTGCATAGATCTTTTTGAATTAGTGTTTTGGATATCGTTGGATAAATACCCGGAGGTAGAATTGCCGGGTCATGAGGTAGTTCCGTTTTTAATTCTTTGAGGAACCTCCAAACTGTTTTCCTTAGCAGCTATACCAATTTGCAGTCCCACCAGCAGTGCACAAAGGTTCGCTATTCTTCACATCCTCACTAGCACTCGTTTATTAATTTATTGATGATGACCGTTCTAACAGGTGTGAGGTTTTAATTTGTATTTCTCTCATGATTAGTGATATTGAGAACTTTTTCATATGTGTATTGGCCATTTGTATGTCTTCTTTGAAGAAATGCCTATTCACGTCCTTTGCCCATTTTTAAATTGGATTGTTTTGGTGTTGCATTGTCCCTGTTCTTTATAAATTTTGGATATTAACCCCTTATCAATTATATCATTGGCAAATATCTTCTCCCATATAGTAGGTTGCCTTTTCGTTTTGTTGATGGTTTCCTTTGCTGTGCAAAAACTTTTTAGTTTGATATAGTCCCATTTGTTTATTTTTTTCTTTGGTTTCCCTTGCCTAAGGAGATATATCAGAAAAAAATATTACTAAGAGCAATGTCAGAGAGTTTATTGCCTATGTTTTCTTCTAGGAGTTTTATGGTTTAAGTCTTAAATTTAAATCTTCTTGTATGTGGTGTAAGAAGGTGGTCCAGTTTCATTTCTTTTTGCATTATCTGTCCAGTTTTCCTAACACCATTTATTGAAGAGATTGTCTTTACCACATTATATATTCTTGCTTCCTTTGTCATAGATTAAATGGCTGTATAATTTATTTCTGAGCTCTCTTTTCTATTTCATTAATTTGTTTGTCTGTATGCCTCTATTCCCACTTTGCTGAGAGTTTTTATCATAAATGGATGCTGGATTTTGTCACTTTTTCTGCATCTATTGATATGATTATATGATTTTATTTTTTAATTTGTTAATGTGGTGTATCACATTAATTGGTTTGTGGATATTGAATCGAAACTTGCATCCCAGGAATGAATCCAACTTAATCATGGTGTATTATCTTTTGAATGTTTTCCTGAATTCAGTCTGCTAATATTTCGTTGAGGATCTTTGTATCTATGTTCATCAGGGATATCAGCCTATAATTTTCTTTCTTTGTAATTAATGTCTTTGGAATCAGGGTAATAGTGATGGCGTAAAATGAGCTCGGGATCCTTCCTTCCATTTAAATTTTTTGGAATAGTTTGAGTTGGCGTTAATTGTTTTTTTGAATGTTTGGTAAAACTCACGTGTGAAGCCATCTGGACTTTTGTTTGTTGGGAGTTTTTGGTTACTGATTCAATTTCATTAGTAGTAATCTGTGGTTCAGATTTTCTATTTCATCTTGATTTCAGTCTGGAAGATTTTATGTTTCTAGGAATGTATCCATTTCTTCCACATTGTCCAATTTATTGGTATGTGATTGTAATATTTTCTTAGAAACCTTTGTATTTCTATGGCGTTGGTTGTCACTATTTATTTGGGTCCTCTTTTTTCCTTGGTAAGTCTGGTTAAAGGTTTATCAATTTCGTTTATCTTTTTAAAGAACCAGCCCTTTGGTCTCATTGCTCTTTTGTATTGTTTTTTAGACATTTTGTCATTTATTTGCACTCTGATTTTTATTATTCTCTTCCTTCTACCTACTTTGAGCTTTGTTTGTTGTTCTTTTTCTCGTTCCTTTAGGTGTAAGGTTAGATTGTTTATTTGCGATTTTTCTTGTTTCTTAAAGTAGGTGTGTATTGCTATGAATTTCCTCTTAGGACTGCCTTTGCTGTGTCCCATAGATTTTGAGTCATTATGTTTTCATTCGTCTCAAGGTATCTTTTGAATTCTTCCTTGATCTCATTGTTAACCCATTCATTGTTTATTAGTATGTTATTTAGCTTCCATGTGTTTGTGTGGGGTTTTTTGTTTGTTTGTTTGTTTTTCTTGTAATTGATCTCTAGTTTCACACCATTGTCATCAGAGAAGACTGTTGATATGATTTCAATCTTCTTAAATTTGTTGAAACTTGTTTTGTGGCCTAACATGTGGTATTTCGTAGAAAATGTTCCATGCGCACTTGAGAAAAACATATATTCTGTTGCTATGGGGTGAAATGCTCTAAAAATATCAATTAAATTCATCTGGTCCAGTGTGTCACCTAAGGCTGCTGGTTTGTTGTTGTTGTTGTTGTTGTTGTTGTTGTTGTTGTTGTTGTCGATTCTCTGTCTGGAAAATTTGTCCATTGGTGTCAATGGGGTGTTAAAATCTCCTACTATGAGTGTATTACTGTTGACCTCTCCCTTTACGTCCCAGGAAATCACCAGGGTAGACCAAGGGGTGTTCCCCAAGTTATTGCAGGTTCAGTTTTGTTGCCAGTGCTGAGTCTGTGACTACTCTTAAAAGTCTCAGCTCACACCGAGGCCAGCCACTGCCCCCTTCAGGTTTCCAGACCCCTGAGATTTACTGCTGCTAGGTCTGGGGCTGCTTGCCTGCCACCGAAAGTATCTCTTGATTAGGGTGATTGGAGGCCTAGCTGATTGCCACAGAAGGAGCTTCCCGCTGAGAGCATAGGATGGGACTAGCTGCCTAGCAATGAAATTGCTACCAGCAATTTTTGAGCTGGGTGGGCGGGGTTTCAGTGTGTGACGGGGAGGGCTCAACACAAGAATGATGGCACCCACCTGTAGGCTGCACAAGAGGAAGGTTCAATAAAGGGACAATTGTGGCTGTCCCTCCAGCTCTCACCCTGAAGTCCTTCCCTATATGTCTCTTGTACCTCCCAAACTGTTTTCCCTCTGCTGGAGCCAGGGTGAGTACCTGTGAGTAAGTGAATCTGTTCATAGACCCTTTAAGGGGAGGTCTGGGATTCTAGTTGCCCTCTGTCTCACCCAGATGGTCGGAAACCCCACTGATTTTTGCAACCAGATTTTGTGGAGACTCCTCTTTCCCACACTGGAACCCTGGGCTAGGGAGTTCCAATGTGGGGCTGGGGCATCTCACTCCTCTGGGGAGACCTCTGCAGCTGAGAGATTATCCCTCCTGTTGTTCAACCACCACATGTGGCTGTATCTCCAGGACCAGCCTGCCTCGTATCTCCACCCCCTCACCAGTCTCAACGTGGCCTCTTCTTTATATCCTTAGTTAGAGGAGTTATGTTCAGCTAGACTTTCAGATGATTTTCCAGTTTGACTGTTTCATAATTTAGTTGCAATTTTAATGTCATCGGAGGATGCATGCATAGCATTTACCTACTCTGCCATCTTGACTAGAACCCTGTTTCATTTCCTTTTAAAGAGTGACATGGAAATAATATTTATGACCAAAAAGAGTTTTTTAAAATGGTTGATGGTGATATCACCTCTCTAAAATAAAGCACATCTAAAAATATGCTTATCTTTCTGAGCCCAAACCAATGAAAAGTCATGCTTATTTACCTGCTATATCAAGTATGACTGATAGCTTTATAAGCAGACCAAAATTAATGGTAGGATTATCTGTAACCAAGATATTAAACTACTTATTTAGGAAGACATGTCATGCTTCCAATTTTATTTTCAAAATATCTTTCAGCATAAGCACCATTAAGTAAATGAAACACAGTGAAATCTGGGTTGTTTTAAGCTATCTCCTCCTCAAATGTACATTTATCACAGAAACTTGAAGGCATAGAAAGCTCCAGACACTGGAAAAGAGAATCACCATGATTGTGGATGGCTCTCTTTGTGGTCTTCAAAGGACATCACTGCCTAGGAAGAAAGAGACAATTTGAATGAAATGAGTCTGTCCCATGAGCCTGAAGTGACACAATAGATGCCTGACTGGCCTTTCTTATAAGTCATATTGTTCTCGACTTTTAAAATATAATGCCTATATGAACATTTTGAAAATGCATCTTCGTATTATGGGATTTGGGCTTGTGGGTGAAGCCTGATGTATGTAACATCTGTAGGTTGAATTTTGAAGGATCAAGAAAGCCTTTTTAATATTTATTTATCTTCCTTCCTTTTGTTCTCCCTCTCTTACATAGTCAGATATTAAACATTGGAAAAGAAACAAACTGCATACAATATGACTTGGAAGCTTCAATCAAAAGAAGAGATGAAAGATGACAGGGAAAAAAGTATAAAAATGAAGTGATATAGATCTGAACTAAAATTGCAGACAATGGTATTCTACATGTTTAGCAAGGATTTAGCCACAGATTTTCTCTAAAAGACCTAGCAGCCATTAGGAAAAGAGAATCTGTATGTTGTAAAGGCCACAATGTCTGTGGAGTAGAAATATATCACTTACACAATGGACGCATAATTATTCTTGATACAGAGGCCAGGAAGTTTGTCCAGGCCTGCACATAAATAGTAGTTGGTAGTATAATGACAAAGGTTTCTAACACTATCTCTATATGTAACAATGAGTTTCATTGGGCTCTTGCTTAACATGACCCTTAATAGAGGTTAATGGTGTAGTATCATACCAAAACATAGTTTGGGAAAAGCCATTCTACTGGAGAGCCAGTAAAATTAAATCTTTGTACCACTCTGCTGACATGCCTGAACCTAGAGATGAATTGGGAGAGTGGATGGATTATGTCTATTCTTAGAAATCCTCCCACTTAAGGAGCTATTGTTTTCAACTCAGCTTTTGACAAAGATTGAGTGGGAGAGAGCTGGGAATCATTCTCTGTGGAAGACAGTTAGAGCTCTGCCATTTTGTGTTGCAGTTGAATTTATGTACAGCCAGACCTACATGTTTCTACAAACAATAGAGCTGGGAATAAGGTAAACATCCTTTTCTTGAAACTTGAAGAATGACAAGATTGAGGCTCAGTTGAAGTAAGTTATAAAATGAAAGGTAATAATAATAGTAAAGCTTAATTGAATACTTTTGTCAGGCATTATTCAAAGTACTTTATATGCATGATCTTATTTAATTGTCACATCAACCAATATTATGCCCATTTTCCATATGGAGAGACTGAAGATCAGAGAAGTTTAGAAATTTGCCTAACATCATACAACTAGAGAGTGATGAAACCAGGATTTAAAACCAGCTGATATCACTCTAAATTCCACATTTTTAACCACCATAATATATTGCCTCTGTGCGAGAGAGCTTTTCTCATTACCCCAAAATAGTATCTCAAAAAGGAGCAGAGGGCCACTAGACAGCAAAAAATTTCACAGAGACAACTCAGCTATGATGCTGACCTTGGATTACCTAAGTAGAAAAATCTAGGCACTCCCAAAGACCTAAGTCCACTTTGTCCTGACAGCCAAAGGAAAGAGATACACAGTTGAAATCAAATGACCTAGACTCAAGGCCTTCTGATGCAACCTTGCATAAGTTTCTACTCTTCTTTGGCTCAGTTTCCCCAACTGTACAATGAGGGTTTTGAACTAGAATGACAGGGCATCTTAACCAGGAGAGTATCGTAATATCACCAGGAAAACTTCAAAGCACTTCGCTCAGGCCCTGCCCTACACTTACTGAGCACCAACTGTAGGCTAAGTGCTGTGGAGAATCCAGAGTTGTTTTCCAAGACCAGCTTTTCTCTGCAAAGGTCTTTATGGCTTGATACATAAAGAAGCAATCCTACCTATGCAGAGGTTTTCGCTGTATTAAAAACTAGAGGTGCATGACTGAAAGCAGCAGTGCTGTTCACTCTTTCATGATAGAGGACACTCCAAAAGGGGAAGAGCTGATGATCAGTGGCCAAACCAAACCTGTCAGGACCTGGGACAGGCTGCTGAGGTGAGCAGACCCCCAGCATTGACTAATGGAGTGAGCAAAGCATGAATAGCAGTTTGCAAGCAGGTCTAGCCATGTTAGGAATCCCAATAAAACAGTGAAGAATAAGGGCAAGGGCACTGACTTTGCAGTCACATGAGCTTGATTGAAATCCCAGATTTGTGATTTGCCAGCTATGTCACCTCAGGCAAATTTATTTGACTTCTCTGATCTTGATTTCTTCAACTGGAATACGGAGACAAACAGTTCTGGACTCGTAGGGTTTTATTCTGGTTTTGTTGTGTTTTTTCATTAATATTTATTGCCTTCTTTCTACTCACCAGGTGATGTTCTAAGTGGTTTACGTGTGTTATTTCATTTTATCTTTACCAAACCCCAAAGAACATGTCCAAATCGCCCTGCTAGTGAGCAGTCAGCCTGGACTGAATTACTCTGGTTCCAGAGGCCACACTCCGTCTCTGAAAGAAGGTGGGTACTCCACGATTACTCGTTCCTCATTCTCTTCTTTCAGCTTAGCATGCATAACAGCTCCAAATGGACAGAAACTACTAAACTGCTTCTTTACAAGCTAAGTCCATTAAATACTCTCCATTATGAAAATGGCTTCTCTAGTTCCAGAAAGTGCTTTTTACAAGATTCATTAAAATCCTTTTCCCCGTGTCCATGTCATTTTATGAGGGTGGCAGAAATACAGCTACTGGTGCTGTGGATTTTCACAGACTCATGGAATAACAATCTCAGAGCTATAGAGGCTCTGAGGCATCATTTAGTCTAGTCCTCTCCTTTTGCACATGGGGAAACTGAGGCTTGGAGTGGATAAGTGATTTAACATAAGCTTTTAACATGAAAAAGTTTGTGACTAAATCATAATAAAAGTCCAGATTCTCCAACTCCTAAGTCAATGTTCTTTCTATTTTATCACTCATTGACATAAGCAAGCAACCTTACAAGCAGATACTACTGACCATTCATTCATTCATTCATTTGAGAGATATTTATTGGGTACTTACCATGTTCCAGGCACTATGTAAAGTATTGGGGTGAAAAGAAATATGCAGGAGATTGTTTTTGGCTTTGGCAAGACATCACAGCTCTTACTGGAACAGGTCAGAGAAAGGGAGAGAACAAGGAGAACTCTGTAAATCAGCAGAGTCCTTGACTTTGGGTACACACTAGACCATGACCTTGCAATCTCTTCAAAATGCTGATGCCAAAACCGTCTAGGGACTCACCCAAGACAAGTTGAATGAGAATCTCTGCAGTAGGGCCTGGGCACCTGTGGTGCCCCGGGTGATTGTCATGTGCCCCTAAAGTTGATAACCACTGCTCTCAGTGTATGTTTTTGTAGCAGTAGTCACGTACAATAACGAGTGCAAAACACTAAGGCTTAGCAGGAAATTATTGTTGCAGATGAAAGAAAGCCTGACTGCAGAAGCACTGGTGTTAGGAATGACTATAAAGTATGTTGAATTGGAACTCATAGCTTAGCACACTCATGAGTGGATCAAGTCACATGCCATGATGTTGAGTACTTTCTCATTCCTTATACTGACAGGGTTTTTAAAATTATGAATCACCTATTGGGTGTCACACACTATACTAGGCACTTTCACATGTATGAACGTGCATTTAACCCTTCCATCACTGTGAGGTAGGTGCTATTATTCTGTCCATTTTCCGGTTGAGGAAATGGAGATTCAAGGAGGTGAACTTGTTCAAGATCACAGAGGAATTGGCAGAGCCAGGATTTAAACATCTGCCTTCTGACTCTGAAACCCTTTCCCACCATATTATGTTGCAAAGGAAAAGCCTTTTTAGAAAATACACGGGATATGCTATTAGAACATGTGTAATTTAAATGGTACAGTCAGCATGTTGACCAATAACATGTTAGTCTGGTCTCTTCTCACCCTGATTCTGTTGTCTCTCATCTTTTCTACCTGCTTCCAGTATGTCTTCTTGCCATACCAGCCAAAGGTGCTGTCATGAAGAGAAAAAAAGAAGACCCTTGCCAATCAACCCTTTCCTTTCCAGGACATATGAACATGTCATCTCTTGTGACTTTGAAATCACTTGTCATAATGAGTTTAGCCAGAGAACAGGCACAGAGAATTGTGTCTTATTCTTAGCACATATTCTCAGCATGCCTTTCAGTGACTCCTGTGGAACCAGTTCCATGCACGCTGTGTTTCTGTCTATAGTGAACATTAGCAAACACAAACAAACATTTCTTTACAATGGTTTGAAATTAGCAAGACAACGTTGAACACATTTCTGCTCTTTCGTTGTTGAAAACTAAAACATCTATTTACTTTCTTCTGAAGTAACCAAAAATTTTAGACTACACTGTGCCTGTTTTGGCTGCATTTAGGAATGAAAGGATAGCACACCAGTTGACATACTATGTACTGTTGTATGTACCATGTAAATTTGAGCCCTGGGCTGCAAGTATTTTCATCTACTTCTTGGAAGTCATAAGAGGAATGATGGAAGTATTTTTATTTCATCTGTTAGCAGCCCATTCCCACATCCAACATGCTCATGAGAAGTCTCTGCAATGAAAAGCCAGCATAGGGTGTCAGAAGAAATAAAAGGCAAACCAAATTTAATCTTGGGATTTTTATGGGTACGTTGAGGGAAATGTAAATGTCACAATGCTGCCTGCAAGATGCTACCACTTGCATGCCAGCTTCCTTTTCTAGTGCGACTTGTCAACATGGTTTAGTAGCCATAGAATGAAAAGCTTCTTGGAATAAAAACGTGCACATACACACAGTGGCCCCACGGCATTTGCACCCAAATGAGGACGCACCCAATCTTGTAACATCCATAGTTTATACTGCACTATTGACTTTGGGGAGCAGAGGCATTTGTGAAGTCTGTCATATCCCCCAAAGTCATTCATACTTAGGCAGGGGGTAAGGTGGCTGGGCTATAATCATAATCATTAAAAAACCTCATTAGGACAAACAACCACTATTGTTTCATGCTACTTGTACGTGGCAGAAGGAGGAGGTCTCTGTGCTCCAGTTGCCAGAGTAAATTAGATAGTAAATTGATCCTCCAAAGCTCTCACTAAAGCCCAAGCAGATAAGAGATCATTAGAGCTCACAAAATAATGTTGAGTTTCCTCTCACTTTCCTAGTGACTGTTCAGGCTTGGTTTTAATATTCTGTTCATGGATCTCAAACATCATCAAGCATGTGGGCTTTTATAAGCCTTGCGTTGATACAAGTGCTTTTAAAAGTGCTCAGTAAGACCATAACAAGGACACTATGTTGGATGTGAAAAGCCCTTCCCAGAAAAATTAAAAAAACGTGGGGAATTTTTTTTCCAGAATTGTATAGTAGCTGTGCTCTGTGACTGCCCTGAAATACTATTCATTGTGGTGCTGCTTTCACACACTCTGGGTAAGTATCTGGACAAGGCTTTCATGGGGAACCTGCTCTCAGGCACTTGAAGAACAACTCTTCGTGTCTTCTCTGAAATGAGTGTCTCCCTGGGTCATATATCTCCCTAAGCAAGATGAAAATAGGAACAGCAAATGCTCTATGCCTGTCGAAGCCCACTGGATCTTGCGCATCGGGCAAAGTGGCTCTCCGAGTGGCACATGGTGTTTGCTGCTGCTCTGCTCCCAGCAGCATGGCTGCTTGGACTCTGGGCACTGCCAAGATATTTCTTGGGCATGAAAGGCTGCCAGGCCAGGGCTGAGTGCCACAGTAAGAGAGAGAAATGAACCAATGAAGGGAATTTCTTTTCTCAGAATCCTAAACTAAAAGTAAAACACAGAACACTGAACTACTACAAATGTAAACCAGAACAGGGGGAAAACACCCACAACCATGCACACACACACTCATAGGGTGCTTGTGAACATGAATTAATACATGCAGAGCACTTAGATTATTGTATACCAGGGGTCCTCAACCCCCAAGCTGCAGGCCGGTACTGGTCCATAGCCTGTTAGGAACTGGGCCGCACAGCAGGAGGTGAGCAGCAGGCTAGAGAGCAAAGCTTCATCTGTATTCACAGCCACTCCCCAGCACCAGCATCATTGCCTTGGCTCCACTTCAGATCATCAGGCATTAGATTCTCATAGGAGCACTGGTCCCTGGTGCCCCAAAAGTCAGGGACTGCTATTATACACCACAAATTAAGTTCTGTGTAATTGTTATTATTACTTGTATTAAGATGGGCCTACATCCATATTAGATCGATCAAAGGAATAAAACCCACCGAGTTGCTCAAGATATTTGCTTCATAGTCACACCTCCATAAGAATGGATCAGTTGTTGTAAGAGGACTCACCTTTGCACATTAAAATCAGTACAGAAAGAGAAGTGAGAAAAATAATGGCAGCAATTAGGTTCAGGCTAACGAAGCATAGAAAACAGAATTTGAACGCTATCCTAAGTAGAATCCCAGAGAAAAGGAGACATCAGTTGACCAAATGAGATCACCAGACAGACTTTAGAAAACCTTTCAGAACACTCCCGCTGACATACACATCTTGAATATTAGGAGTCTTTCAAGCATCCATATGATTATAGAAATGAAAGGTCCCTGGCTTATAGAACCCTAAAGCTGAAATTATTTTCCTAAATACTTTAGTTAGTATGGTAGTCAGGCTGTCTATGTTTATTTAACACAACTTAGACCAAACCTTCCCTACTCGACACTGGATGCGGGATAGGCTATCTCTAGCTGTGATTTGTGACTGGCTGTATCCACCAGGGTGCTTCTCACACATAAGCCTAATTCATCACCCTATTCAATTTTCTCTTCAAGTTATCATGCTTGAGACATATTTAGAATACTGGAACGGGAGAGCCAGAAAGGAGCCTTTGAGATCAACTGGTCCAACCTCCTCATTTTAGACTCACAACTGATAACTGCATTCTAATTTGTCACTAATGTTGCTTCTGGCATGATTAGGGCTGCTAACACTGGGAAAATGGGAAGCGTTCTTCTTCCCTACATTCTCAAAAAGGCCAAGGTCATAGCATCCTTCCCCCAGCCAGCCTCACACACACGGTTTTCAGTGTTTCCTTTCTGCTGCTGTGTGAGGCAGCTTATAGAGCAACAGCCCTTTGTTTCTGAGGGAAGACAAAACCCCGGCCTCCAGCAGTGGATAGATTTATAAGAGCTCAAAGAAGGTCAAAAGGGTAAATTACCCTGTGACTTGTATGTAATCAGCATCTTTCTAACTTCTACAGGATGAGGCTGATTACAGGGAAGGCAAAGGTGAAGAAAAAGGAGCATAAATAATCAAAGAAAATGAAGCTTAAACAGGTTATGGTCATCTTTTTTTTTCAGTCTTTACACAGCTTTCTGTTGAATCTTTTGGAAGAGCACTTAGAAAGAACAAACATTAAAGATCATTTCCAGACTTATTTAAAAGTAGGAATAGGAAATGACTTGATATTGTGTGCAATTCTTTATTTCTGGTCAAGAAAGAATATGCCCATAAATTGGAAGAAATGGTCCAGAATCGAGAACCATAATTATCGAGGAGTCACTTCCGTTTGGAGGAAGTGACGAAGGCTTAATGGAGGAGGTGCAACTTTCACATTTTTTTCCTCTCTTCTTGTTTATTTCTCTATTGTTTACTTTCACAGATGACTGAGAGAATGTGATTATATGTAGGTAAAATTGGGATAAGCACAACTTTCTCTCTCTCTGTCTCTCTCTCTCTCTTATACATCCATGCATTGAAACTCAAGTGCCCATTGCATCTTGGGAGCTTTCAGTCTCTATTAACTGCACCGTAGCACTCAGTACATTACACTCTGAGTACTTCTTAGGACATAGTAAGCTCCATGAAGGCAGAAATCTTGTCTGTTATTTACTACTGTTTACCCAGCACTGGTCATAGTGCTCAGTACAGAGGATGTGACAAATCAGTTGAATGAATGAATAATTATGGCACCAATTCTTTGGAGAGCTATGTGGTGTGATTTCAAATGAAACTGAGGAGAATATATTCCTACGCAGTGTTTTCCCATACCCCGTTGATCTTTATAAGGGTCATTGCCTATCTGCTTCAGACATGCAGGATTCCAGGACCTAGCATGGTGTTGGCACTTGATTAATGGTGTAATGGCAT
This sequence comes from Pteropus alecto, assembly GCF_000325575.1. Classification (NCBI taxonomy): domain Eukaryota; kingdom Metazoa; phylum Chordata; class Mammalia; order Chiroptera; family Pteropodidae; genus Pteropus; species Pteropus alecto. The sequence goes on from NW_006436278.1 coordinate 95,248, forward strand.
AATGAATACATTATAGAAATCATTTCATAAAGCAACCATAGTAGACCTAGAGGTTATAAGATAACCCCTTTCAATATAAAATACACAAGCCCTTTTAAGTAACAAAATTGAGAAAGAATCAAATGTTAAGTAATGACTCAATTACAATTCTCTACTTCGATGCTTTCCAACTATTGCTATGTGTAAGACATGACTGACATCCAAATTATATTTGACCTTCCACCTAAAAGTAGTTTCAGTTTTACCATAAATTCATGTTACAGAGTTCCCATATTCCATATAGAATTTATATGCCCAGACAGTCACCATACACTTGTCCATACCAAAGAATAGATGCCATTTAATATTCATGATATGGAGGATCTGTTAACACATTCATTAATTAGAACATTTGTAGGTGTTTCTGTTGGAAGTATAGCCATTTATTTGAAACAAGACATTTATCTACAAAAGCCTTCGGTGCATATGAAGAAGTGAAATATCAATGCTTCTCATAGGTACTTTGGAATTTCACACAAACAAGGGTATGCTCTTAGTAAATGCTTTTTATGCCAAGACTTTATCAATTATACAAAGCTTTAGTTAAATACATGTTAGCATTCTGTATGATATAAGCATGCATGATTCTAGAAGGATTTAACTCTTCCTTTTTTCTCATTTCGCAAAGATAATTAATAATAGGTCCTCCAACTCCATACCTCCTTCTCATTAGGACATGCTCATCTCCTACTTTCAGCTGCTCTGGCTCCTGTTTTGGCTTCCAAATTGTCTTTCCCACCTCTAGTTTCTTGCTACTCTAGTCCATTACTCAAGGCACAAAAATTATTTTTCTTAATACAGACCTGTTCATGTTACTACCCTTCTCAAACTCATAATACCTTCAGTCTCCTGAGCAAGACATTTGAGGTCCTTCGTGATTAGACTGCATCCTACTTTCTCAGCCTCATCTTTGCCATTGCTCCCTAGTGTCTTATCCCGTAGTTAGTGACACCAGATGTCTCCCTATGGCCAAAACATGCACTTGAACAGGTCTGTACCTTTGAGTCTGCTCTTCCCTTTTCCACCTTTGTCAGCCAACATAATTTTATTCACACTTCTAGTTCCAGCTCTACTGTAACTTGCTAGATCTTCTTACCCACACCGAGACAGTAGCTGGCTCCCTTCTATTCTCAGTGTTCTCTGTGTATCCTTCTATCGTGCTGTTGACAACTCGGCATTAGCATTCTCTTTATGCAAGACTTTCTGCACCACTTGATTGTGAACTCCTGAGGATTAGAGCTTGAGTTTTGCATAGTGTTTAATAAATGTTTGTTACATGAATGAATGAATGAGTTAATGAGTTAATTATTTCCAAATGCTATGGACATTAGTCAGCATTCAAAACAGTCTTTTTCCATTTGGGAATCTCTTTATTTCCATATAGTATAATGAGGCCTCTTAAGTTGACCGGAGGTCTGGGAAAAGGAAACGTAATAAATGGAAATGTAGTTTAAACCTTTTAAAGACAGAAGTTACACTTCAGAAAACATTATGAATGAGAATGTTGAAAAAACAGTTTGTTGCATAATAGCTAGGAGTGAACAGTTCTTTTCTTTATCCTTGGGAACAATAAGGCGATAACCTATATTTCGGTCGCCTCCCCCACCTGCTCTTGGCAGTGTTAACCATATGCAAAAAAAAACACTAAGTTTTCATCCTGACTTCTGGTCTCTAAAAAGTGAAAAAGAAATATTTTCATATTAACTGTTCTTGAGTTTCATAATTTTATGAAGGTCAAGTGAGATTTATAAATATGACAGCATGGTTTAAAAAGCAAATTGCTTGCTGTAGGTAGAAATTACGTGTTAAATTTACAAAACTGGGAATTCTTTATCTAAAATTTAATTCACAGTTTTACTTTAGTATAATTCAAATCATGGCACAATTTATAAAGTAAGCCATAGAATTACACATTTTTAGATCAAATGAGGTCTTAGAAGCATTTTTGTTCCATATAGATGACAGATTTGGGGAGATGTTGATGTCCTTACTACTTCTAGGAAAAAAAGCCATTGGCAATATAAGAAATGTTACGTTTTTTAAAAGCCATGTTTATGGCCATGCCACCTTGAAAAAGACCGATGTCTGATCTCAGAAGCTAAGCAGGATCAGGCCTGGTTAGTACTTGGATGAGAGTCCACCTAGGAAGACCAGGTGCTGTAGGCGTGTAAAAAAAAAAAAAGCCATACCTCAGTTTTTAATCTACCAGTTCAAGGACTAACCAAAAATAAACGTAAAGAATTCTTGATTCACCTACTTAAGAATTAAGCCAGAGACCTATGTAATTATTTACCAAATCAGTCTTTAAGGTTTATTTCTATAATCTTTACTTGGTTCGATTGTTTATAAGTCATGAATGGAACTCAGTAACATTGAAGTTATTAGAATAAAACAAAGCAAAACAATGCCAGAAGTTTCCTAAGCCACAAGCTAGCTCTCTACTGTGATTCAGCAATGTTTAGCATTTGCGAGTAAAGCTTTCTGAATCTGGAGCCATCTGACCGGTTCCAGAGCTCGAGAAAGGCTTGTGGTGCCTAAACCCACACTTCCATGCTTGAAGAAGCAAGGCAGCCAGCCCAGTGGTGGAGCCTGCCTGTCCCGCCGGCTCAAGACTCAGAGCCTCTGCCCTACTTGGCACTATTGGGATTTTGTCAGCCCGAGGAATCAATGGGTAATGTGCCTGAGTGCTTTTATTTAAAAAATGTAAGCCCTAAGCTTTGAGCCCAACATATAGTCTGTACTTCCTAAGTCACACCAACGCCCCCGCAGCCTTTCAATAACTGATGCGTTTTCAGGTCGGAAAGACCAAATACATCAATCAAAGACACTGTTATCCCTAGGGCTCATTCATTTGCATTCTAAGTAAGACCCAATGTTTGTGGGTCAGATGTAAACAAAAGACCGATATGTGGCCCAACATCTCAGGCTTCCGAAAGCTCCTGGTTTCAAAGGCAGCTGTGAGGTTTGCCCATGCGCAGCTCCTGTGTGCCTGACAAATGCTTGATAGAAATCCTTGCATGGGCGTCGGGGGAGTTTTTGCTTGTACAATGCTGTCATGATGTGACCTTTCTCATTTACTATTTAAAGAGTTTTGCTAAGAATAACTGTGAAAATTTATCCGGGTGCCATTTAATGGAAATCCTCAAAGGCTGTTGAAGCAATTTCATTTACAATGAAGCAATAGAAGATAATCGAAATATCCCGATCCTGTGACTCAGGCTTTCATCATATCCACCCCACTCTAACTTACTGTGTCAACTTTTCCAAGTTCCCTTCTCTTCAAAATGCTTCTGTTTCTTTATGTTCTTAAATGGAGAAAATTCTGCTCCCTCCTTTTTTCCTTCCTTTTTAAGGCCATTGTGACGAATGAAACCTGGGCCCATTGGAAGTTATTCTTGTGGTCACAGCTTAGATGACAGAGGTAAATAGAGAGTTTAAAAAAGTCCACAATTACTTTCCTACAAAGCTTAGCCAAATTATATAAAGCTTTTTTTTTTTTACCTGCCCTACGAAACCCAAATTGCTATTCTCACATTGCAAAATCATTTGGCTGCTCTTACCGGCTATACACAGTTGAGATAAGAACAGGCTGTGCACAGAACAGAAAAACTGCACACCCCCTCCCCCCTCCATGTGACTGCTTTAGTACTGGATGCTTTTATTTTTCTTAAACACACACACTCACACTCGTTCTGAATTAGCTTAAAAAATGTGTAAAATGTAAATTTTAAAAAGTGTTTAAAAAGAGAAGCAGCTGCACTGTCATTTAGTGTGAGACCTCATCTGAGAAGTCAGTGGAATGAGAGAGACACATAACTAGAAAAAGAGTTGCAGGATGTTCAAAACGTAGTGGTCCTAGTAGAGACGGCTCTGCCTTAGGCAAAAGGAATTCGTGGCAAGTTAACTGAGTCACTGATGTCACAGACCCAGGACTGGTTATGTCACTTATGAAGCCCAGTGCAAAATGAAAATATAGGGTTCCTTGTTCAAAAGTTACTCATATTTCTGAGAACCATCAGAGCAGCTGAAAATTAAACCAAATGTGGGATGCTTTTAAGCTTGAGTCCCTGGGCAACTGTACAGGTTGCACACCTGTGAGGTGAGCCTTGCACAGATCCAAGACCCAGATGGCCTATGTGAATCTCAGGTAAACCCACAATTTCTTCCCAGTTGGCCACAGGTTTCTCCTCTCATAACCAACCTCCTTCAAAGTTCTCTCAGTTCAGAATCCATGATGAAAAGTCCTTTTTTTCTTTATCCATTCACTTTTTTCCCTAGAGAATATAAGTATTATTAAACTAAGAACCAGCTGATGATAAAAGATGGATGCATTACTAAATATGGCTCTCTAAAAGATCAGTCTGTACTCCCAGCTTGTGGACAGTCTGTGGTTGAACAGAAGAGTGTGGTGTCTTGGCTTCATATTCTTTTCATTTTCTTAATCACGAGGATTCACTTCCTTAATCCTGAATCACCACAGCAGCTTCCTGGAGCCCAGTGTCCTCTCTGCTCTAATGCACAGATCACTCTTTCTGCTAGAAGACTCGTGTCTTCTCTGTTTATCCAGTGAGACCTAGTGGTTGAATTCACAGGACATGGGCTTAAAATCTGTCTGAACTGGTTTCTAATCACACCTTTGCCACTTTCTGTTTTGTTTAACGAATACATTTTATTTTGCAAATATTAACTCACTGATCCTCATAACCACCCTGTGAAGGAAAATATCCTTGTCACCTTGTTTCAAATGAGAAAACTGAGGCCCAGAGATGTTAAGTGACTTGCCCAACGTCACTCAGTTGGTGAGCGGCAGAGCTGGGTTTCAAATCTCCACATGCTGGTTCCCAAACGCCTGTTCTTAACACTTCTCTTTGCTGACTCACTGAACTAGGTGGCCTCTCCCTCCCTCCACTCACCGGGACACTGAGCCAGCTACCAAACCTCCCTAAACCTCAATTTCCTCATTGAAACCCACATATAATAATCTCAAATAGTGATAATCAGTATTAATATTAGAGATGCACATGAAGTACTTTATAAGGCCCTATACAAATATTAAGAGTTCTACGACTTTCACTTTGCTTGAGGAACCTTCCATTATTTATGAAATCAAGTCCAAATTCCTTACTCTGTCTTTCAAAGCCATCAAGAGGTAATTCAAGCCAGTCCTTCCATTCTCTTCACTGTTTTTTGCACACTTATTTCTATCTTTCTATTTTCCAGCTTGCTGATTCCCCAAGCCTTTCCTCGATTCAAGGCTCTTTTTGTGTCCCACCTCCTCCAAACAGCCTTCTCAGATAGTGCCAGTCTAGTCTGCATTGATCTTTTTCCTTTCTGATCTTGACCTCTCATACCCCTTTCGTGGATAATTAGCCCATCTTCCCAACTTGGTTATATATTCCCTGACGGCAGGAGCCATGTCTTATTTCGAGTGTATGTTATGTCTCCCTGACATGTAGGAGGTCCTTGATGCCTAGACAGTGGCTAGTGGTGTTTCCTTTTCACCCCAGAGTCATCCCAGTGCTGCACATAGGCTGGGCCTTCAGGAACACTTGTGGATTTGTTTTACATGTGCACAGCATCTGCTCAAGTGTTCGGCACACAATGAGCACTCTATAAATTGTATTTTTAGAGACAATCTGTTACCACATGAGGACTACCAGAAATTACTCATACTCTTTGTGTAAATGAATTTATACAATTATAATGTTTAGGAGCTGGAATAAGGAAGAGGGAAAGAAAATCATGAGACTATTTTTTTAAGCCAAAAGGAACAATAGAACTTCTAGTCCAAATGTTTTGACTCATTCGTCATAAGAACAGGTGTGAGGCTTGTTAAAAATAATTTGTTATTAATGATTGTTAATGTATCAAGTTTGTGAATGATTTACTATTTTGTGTGTGTGTGAATTGAAATGGATTCTAGGTTTCTCCAGTAATAAGCTCTTTTGTATTTCATTGCTTTCTTGACTGGGAAATTAAGTCTAGCTGCTTCTTTTCTCAGATAAGGAAACTGAGGCTCAGAGTCGAGAAGGAACTGGTGCAATGTCACACAGTGAGTTAGCAGAGAGAGAGACATGGAGGCCAAACCTTAGGGCTCCTTGACCTCTGGTGAATGATCTTGCCACTGTCCTCAGATCCCCCTCAGTGAGCAAATCAGAAGGAATCAGTGTGAGTGAAGAGCAAAATCAAACAGAACCCAGTAAAATTCAAAATCTTGGTTGTATAGGAAAATGTTTCTTTCCTGGTCAGAGATCAAAACTTGGAGATGAGTTCTCTTGGAGAGGCAAGGGAAGAGAATTTTGTGAAGCTACCTATTTCTTGGCCCTCTGTTCGAAATCATTTGAGAAAGTGTATATTTACCCCTTTCTCCCTGAGACTTTACCTTGACTTTGTACAAATATTCATCCTTGGATATTTGATTTTGTTCTAGAGAAAAAGCCAGAAAGTCCAACTAAAAACAATAGCAAACTGTATCAACACAGGCAGAGCCTCCCCATTTTAATCTGTAAGAGCAGAAGAATTCACTTATTTTTAAAATTTCAGAACATTTGAGCTGTTTGCATAGAACAGAACAACATTCTGATGAATTTGTACCAACAAAATCTAAAAGTAATGAGATTCTTTCAACAAACCCCTCTCTCAAATTACCTAGATTATTGCTTAAAAAGTATTTGCTTTGCAGACTTTCACTTTTTACTAAATAAAATATATTTAGTTCCCAAATTTCAAGTCCAGCATTCGAAATGTAATCATACTCTAAGTCTTTAGTGTCTCAATGGCATCCTATTTATTTATTTTTTAAGATGATGGCTTGGACAAAGATAACCTACATTTTCTTTTTCATAACTTTCTGTGACATGACAGAAGAAACCACACAGCAAAGTGTAGATGGATGTTCCTTTCATTCACTAATGCTTTTAATAAGCCCTTCAGAAACCTCTGAAAAGTGGAGGATTTTGAATGGCTGTTTCTTCCTCTTTTTTCACTGTTGCAAAGATCATGTCAGTTGAATATTACAAGATTGAGGGCTTTATTTCTTTGTTTATTTCCAGTTAAAATCTATTTCACCAGATAGAGACACATTGGCCCAGCAATAAAACAATGGCTAAAGTTTATGATCAGGAAGAGGCCAAACACCACTTGTCAGCTAAGAGCTTTGCTCACTGGAATGAATCATTGATTTTCAGAAGCTCAACTGAATTGTCCAAGGGTCCATCAGTTTTCCTGGTGATAAGAGACTTGGCAGTGTTGGCTAAAAGGGTGGGATGATGAAAAACTAAACAGGCAAACTGCTGTATGCCCCGAAATGTGAAAACACAATCTTTTTAGATTCATAGTTTAACTTTCTTAATTATCACACAAAATAATTAAACTCATCAACCCCAGAGACAACTTTCCTGCAAAACAGCTAAATGAAAAACCCATCAACTCCCCCGCTAACCCCCACCACCAAAAGAATCAGTAGGATGTAGTGATTTACAAAGAAGTAAGAAAAGTGGTTTGAACATTTTTTTAAAACTCAAGTTTACAAAGAGAAATTAACCCAAGACAAATGGTACATTTGAATATTGTAAAAATAAAATCAGAGGGAAAGGGGGAGGAGGAGGGAGGCAGAAAAAGGTAAATGGGGTCAAATATATGGTGATAGAAGGAGATTTGACTTTGAGTGGAGAGCACACAATGCAGTATACAGATGATGTATTATAGATTCGTACATTTGAAACCTGTATGATTTTATTAAACAATGTCACTCCAATAAATTTAATAATAAAATAAAATCAGAGTAAGGCTAGTCCAAATTAGAAAATGAGATTTTCAGACTTGAATCACCTGAATAATTGTCTCAATACTCTGGTTTGTGTGTAGCAACCACTTTCAAAATAGCCTAGAATCTTAGAGCACTAAAGTTGGATATGTCCATTGAGTTCATCCAGTTCAATACTATTCCCAGATGGGGAAATTGACACCCAAGGAGACCTATGACTTGTCCTTATAGCTTTTTAGCTGCATGAAGATCAGAACCCCAGATTCTGGGACTCTTCATTATGAAACACTACCTGTAGATTCTTATTTTATATAAATCAGACTATATGAGACAACTGTGTTCTGACAGAAATATGATTTCATATAGTTTTGAGCCCAATGATTTTCTCTCCTATCTGGAAGACTTAAACAAAACAATAAAACACACAGAGCCACAGGAAAAACTAAATGATAAGTTCTGGAAGAATTCATCATTCAAGCTTGTCTGGGAGTGCATTTTCTCTCAACTCGGAATCTCCCAATTCCAAAAACCAATATAAAGACAGTCTCACAGCTCAGCAGTAAAGCTGCTTTTAATTCTACAATGAGATCATTGGGTTCAATAGACAGACTCAAGTAGCACTTAAAATTAGGCCTGCCTGCATGAAATGAACTTTGGATCCCGGCCATGTGTTACCGTAACTTCTCTGCTATCCTCATCGGGTGTGTCTTTGTGTGTGTGTGCACGCATGTGTGTGCACGTGCACACGTGTGTGTGTGTGTGTGTGTTTCTCATGAGTTCTGAAAATGTTCCAACTAAATATTTGTTTAACACTTCATGGAACGGCTAAAAATCTATTGTAATTATGCTTTGAACTTAGATCCTCCAGTTTTCAACTTTTTCATGTTCACATGAGAGCCAAAGTCTTATTCATTTATTCATTAACCTGTCTCCCGTTTGCCCCGAGAATACTCGCTGGTGGAGCTAGCGGCTGCAGTGTTTACTGTGAGATAATTTGCAGATTACAGTCCTAATCTTATCCCCAAAGTTTGCCATGAAACATCTCTCTTTTATTATTTTTGCATCACTCTAGTATATCGATAATCTTTGGAAACAAATGACATCATTATATTTATAGCATTCTGCTTTTAGCAGTGGTATTTCCATTTACAAAATACAGTAATTCTCGACTGATGAAAATGTCAAATCCTAGAAAACATAGCATTCCTATGTGTGATGTTAAATGAACGCTGGCAGCCGGCTGCACTTTATTTTTTCCCTAAATGGGAAAAGGGTTAAAGAAATGTTTATGGGAAAGTTATGTTCCAAAACACTATGTCAAGTATTAACAATGTGAAGGTGAAAGGGGTTTGATAAGCAAGGGCCTTGGCTGGGGATTCACCCAGATAGACGCCCTTCACCTGTCCTGTCCGCCCAACAGTCACTTTGTGAGCCAGATCCATGTGGTAGCCAACATTCTGTCAAGGTCAAGTATGGCCCAAAATGCCAAGTAACTGGATCTGACAGATTATTAGCTCAAATGTTCCTTTTTGGGATAATGTTGATAGCAAACAAAACAATATTTGAAAATCAAATGAATAAAAATGATGTTTAACTAATTATAAAGCAGTTGCCTGGGAAAACATGGATCAGGTGCATTTCCAGCCCCCATTCAGGAATGACAACATCTATTTTGATGGCCTTTGCCAGTATAAACAGACACATATGACTTGCTGATGTTTTATATTACTCATGTTCAGAATGGGGAGCTGTATATTACTTTCATTCTCATATCATTTCAACAAATCTTTTTAAAGGATTGGACAATCTACTGTACTAAGCACTAACTCTTTTTCTCCAACAAAACACTTTAAAATGAAGCTATTCCAATAATTTCAGCTACTCTGTGAAGGCTACATGAATAAACTGAATATATTGTGCACATAGCAAATTAATAATCTCAAGAGATTGTTTTAATCTGTTTTAAGTCCTTGCTTTCACCACAGGAATCTCAAACCCTTTGTTATGTTGTACATTTGTGAATGGAGCATACCTGGAATATATATTGTGATGGTCAACCAAATGCAAACAGCCAAGGAAGTCACTTTGCTATGATATCACAATAACAGCAATGAATGCCCCTTCCCTCATCTCATTTAATTTGTCTTTCAGAATATAGTGATAGCATCTCCGTTAATAAATTTATAATTTCTTTTCCTTCAGTTTGCATGTAAATGTGTCTCATATTTTTTTTAATATAAATTTATTAAGTCAGTTATATTAGAACTTTATAATGAAAAGCAGTTGGCTTTGGTGTGGGTGAGAGTGTGTGTGGGGGAGGGGGAAATCAATTCCTAGAGAAACAAGTCTATTTGAATTGTTTTTGTTGATTTTTAACAGTCCGATACTAATGGGCATTCATGGAAAAGAAATAATATGTCTTTAAAAGAGCTCATTTTACCTTTAATATGTAAATTATGATCATATAAAGAGAGACCTTAATTTGTAGACATTTCAACAGTATATATCAAGGCAAAGAGGATGGTTTCAGTAATACTTTGTAATGAATTCCTCTTAAGATTCTGAAGAATTTTTCTAATTCAAATGTTCATTTTTAGTGAATATTTATTTATTAACTGAAAGCTAACTACAGCATAAAATAACTGTGTAAACAGTTTATGCAGTAAAACACAATATCATTTGATCACATTTCCAATATTTCATTTTGCCTACTAACAGCCCAAAAGATGACATTCATTTTTTAAAACAATGTCACTATTTGGCACAGAAGTGTATTTACACGAGAGCTTGTTTCATTTGCCATTTATTCCAATAACTTGAGAACAATTATTTGCAACTAAATCTAACAGTATTTGTACAAGTACTTTCAAGCTAAAATACTACTAAAAAATTCCAACACACATGCAATTCAATATGTTTACATAATAACATATTTATTATAAAACTTATGACTCTAAGCACTTTATAGGATGTGAATACAGGAGTCACTCCACCCTCTAATGAAACATGGCCACATCTGAGAGGAGACGCTGCTGAGCAGAAGAATCCTGTGTTCAATTAAGTTGAAATGGGTTGGCTACTCGGACTGTTCAGGAATGCTACTGCACCATCATAGAATCGCTTGATAGCTCAATTCACACAAAACTGCAGCAGATTTTCAAGTATAAGCCCTTAGCAACCAAGAAACTGGTAGTACAAGCAGCATTGACAAAACACACTCTTATTATGCAGGTGGGCTCTGTTTTAAGCAAAGTCAATACTGAAAATCCAAATATACAAAACAGATAAATTAGAGAGTGATTATTTGTATTATAAAATGATTTTCTGCTTTATAAAAGGATTCACAAGGTTCCTCTAAATGGCACTTCCCCTAATGCATTTAAAATACAATTTGATTTTCAAAACTTCAATTTACACATGACTTTTTGCACAACCATTGTGAGAAGCAAAGTACACCTATATACAGTACTTAATTTTCTCTCAGGATTTAGGTAAGTGCCTTATTGTAGCGGTAAAAGACACTTAAGCTAAAATGTTATCTTTTAAGCCACTGAAATAATAAAGCAAATATTGCCTCTAAAGCATGGATATTCCAGAAAATTAAAGTATATTTGTGACTGTGTATTTACATTTTTGGGACTCATCCTTCCATTGTACATCTTTAGATAGCACATGTATATAGCTATCTTCAGGCCATAATATTGGGCCTTGTTCTGCAGAAATTTATTGTATATTATTTTAGTGTTTTTTTCCCCTTTTTAGCTGTGTAACTGTAAAGAGATGTTAACAGTGGTTACACTGTAGCTATTCTATTTATGATATATCTGTTTTATACTTCATTGCACAGAATCAGCTATAAAAAATGCAACATCCTGTATTTCATTACTGTTTCCACTGTTTACTCCAGGTGATCGTCATTCCTCTATGAGCACTAAGCTCACTGCAGGGGGTACAGGTGAGGGGGTGGGGCAGAGATCCTGTCTACTGTGTTTCTGTGTCCCCTAAGCACACAGCACAGAGCCTGGCACCTAGGAAGCAAGCACTCAATAAGTATTTCTTGAATGAATGAAGAAATGACTGGATTGGGAGAATTGTCGGGAAGGCTTTCTTCACTCTCGCATCCAATCCGGTATGTTTCTGGAATGTGCACAATCAAAATGAATTTCCAGAGTCAAAAATCACAGAACCTCTCTCTTGTTCCTTATACTTTTTGTAAAATCCATAAGATATTGAGCCCTTGATGACATGGAAATACTTAGAAAAATTAAATCACCTTAGAGGTCAGAGGACAAAACAGAGGAAATCAAAGGGTTATTTCCTTACTCACCAACTGCCGGAGTGAACTAACAAAGCACACAGGTTGACCAGAGTCCAGAACCAAATCAGACTCTTGGCAATTGTGTCCAGACTGAAAAGTGGTACTTTTGAGTGTTTCAATACAAACTTAGCCACAGGTATATTCAGAAGCAGTGAAAGGAACTAATTAAGAGCAATAATCAAAGGGAATTACCATTTGCCATTTGTAGGTCCAGACACATAGATCTGTTCCAGGCAGGGCCAGGGGAGATCTGTTGACTGGAACCATTTCGCTGGGCCGATGCTCATACCTATTACAAGTTGCATGTAAAATAAAAGTGAAATAGCAAAATCCAGCTGTAGGAGATCAAAATAAAATATGTTTTGAAAGCACTTGAGTGGATACAGCAAAACGATATATAGTCAGTGGGGATGTTAAGAAGTTAATAAACATAAAGTGTGATAACATTAGAAAATAAAGTTTCAAAATATATGATGTATTATTCCTTGAAATGAAATAGTCTGGACCAAATTCAAATGATTTCATCATAAAATCTAATACAAATAAAGTACATATCTAAAAAGTTTGAGAATCTAGAATATAACCATAATTATTAAGCAAGAGTTTATGAATCTGAATTCTTCCAGGAGGCCTCTTTAAAATCATGTAACTAAATGAATATTAAGCTATCTCTATTTAAAATTAATGAATTAGTTTTTCTATGGATAATGGCATGTTACAGGGATGACTTTACTTTCAGGAGAATAAGAACAAACGCTGAAGTGGAATCGCTACATCAATAGTTCTAGTCATACAGTTTAAACCTAGGAACTATCTTAATAGAATATGTATACTAATTTCCCTTCATAATCATTTCCCAAAATACCTACCTCTGTATTCTTTGTTTATCATTATACCGAATGAGAGCAGCCACAAGAGGATTTTTGAAACTCTTTCATATATATAAACGCTTCACTCAAAGAGGAGTGGTTTCCAGGAGCTATGTCCAAGTTCAACTAGCATAATACTCCAGCTCCTTTTCTGTGAAATCTCTTTACATTAACTTTCTTGTAAATCATTGCAGCCCATCATTTTCAATTTTCATCTAATGGATTTAAATAAAAATTATGATCTCCGATCAAGGAACGAACATGTTAGCTTGTCACTGTGAATATTCAGAGATTCTAGGTTGTCGGAGGTATTTTTTTTTTCTGAACGCCCTTTACATTTATATATACACAATTACCTTCTATTGTTAAAAAAATGATTTTGCACCAGTCATTATTAATCCAAATAATTTGGATTTAAGTAATTCTTAATTGAAAGCCTATCACATGAATTGTTTATAGTGGCAGACGATATACTATTAGTCATTTTAAAGCTTTAAAAGTAAGTTATCAGGATCCACTTCAATCTCCACACGATAATAAAGGATTATTATGTTCAGTAACCTATTTATGAAAAGGAAACAGTGTGCTTCTTTCAGACTCCATCAATGCTTTAATAAGGATTTGAAAAGCTGGACTACTTTATATGCAGATCACCATCCCAGTTGCATAAGGATTTACAATAGACAAAACAAAACTATTTTTTGTTGTAAAGAAGGGCTGTTTGTTTAAATCACACAATAATGTTTGCATCTAAAAATTATTTACAGGCTAATAAGGCTTCATAAACATTATATAGACTTGGTTAGTTAAGATCATTTTAATGCTAAGACCAAAACAAAAGGCTGCTCAAACTCACAAGGAAAAAATCAAGAAACACATGCCTAAAGAAGGCAGAAGAACAAAATGCTTACTTTCTTGATTAAGGTACTTATTAATTAATTTGGAGATGCAAATAGAATATGATTTGATAGCACCTCGTTAACGCTTCAAGAAACTCAAGAGGAAAACCCTGCTTTCTTTGAACATGTGAAAATTGAGAAGGACTCTAAGTCTAAACTTTAATCCCAAAAGAAAGTAATGTATACATTTCTCTCTGCCGCCTTGAATTTGCAGAGAACTTACTTGGGAAGTTTTAAGCTCACCTTTGAAGTCTTCCTTCAAGGTATTTAATGGCTCATATGTCTTTATTAAATGAGGTGTGTGGCGGCCTCTACTGGTGTGTGTTTATAGAAAATGTTTTGATAGGCAGAAAAAATATTAATTTCAATTAAAAAGTTAGAAATACAGACTCTGTCATTTAAATATATAAAAATATCTAATTTAATGCAGAAAAAATATATTACAAGTTGTGTAATGTACTCTTAATTAGGAAAATAATCTAAAACACTGACCATGTTAGTGTAAAATAATAATTTACCGAAGGGCATTAATTGTTCAATTCACTCTGATATTGGGTTAAATATATTTTATTAATGAATTATAATCCCATCTGAGGTGGTTTATTACCTCTAGTCCACTGTTAAATCCCCTTAGTTGACTTAAATAAAATCACTTAGAACAAACCCAGAGGAAAGGAAATATTTTACAGTTAAATCTATAAAGTCCTAGAACTAGAATCATTTCATGACAGGCTGGTTTCTATAACTCAAGCAAACTGTACGTTGACTTCATATAGCTGACATTTAGATCTATTTTACAATGTTTTTAATTTCAAAAATACAACACATTAAAATATGTTCAATTTATCAAAGCTAAAAGCAACATTTAAGTAATGTACTTAAAGTGCAAAGGCACTTTAACACAAAGAAGTGATGCCTAGTGGCTATACTTGGTAACTGAAGATGGAAATACCATATATCATTATTTACAAAAGAATTTAGAGTCTCAAAAGATCTTTGGAGATCTTCTACAAAATACACTAAATAGCCATTTTCATTTGAAAAGTTTGCTTACTCTTTCTTCATTCACTATAATCTCCTCTTCCCATCCCCCACTGGAAAAATAAAAGAAAAAGAAACAAAACCATAAACAAAATATATGAAAAAGATGCATTGTAGAAACATTCATGTTCAGTGATGATTCCTAAGGAGAGAAGGGGGGTGGGAGGGAGCAAGAGAGAAATAATTTAAAGGAAAGCTTGAAAAAGCAGTATCATTGCTTCATCCCATTCCCCAAACATTTTCAAAGTCCCCCATTGACGCTGGGAAAGGGAGAACACAAACAAACACAAAAACAAATGCAGTGCTTCCAACAGTTTGGAGCAGCATCCTTTGATGCCATAGGGTTGTAAATGATTTCCCTTCACAGCTGACTGATTGCAGTTTGTTTTTCCAGAACTTCGAGGTAGTCTGGTTCTGATTGCGGCTTAGCTTGCAGTAAAGGGTGGTCGGGTTTTGACTGCCCCACAAAGCATTTCCTGGGAGTTCCATATAAAACGGTTTTATTGATTCTGTCTTGGTTTTGGCGTCGAGATTCATAAGAAGGGGCAAACTGCCTTTTAGGTAAGGTACAAAAGTTATAGTGGACTAGTCCTGCACTGGGGAGCTCCTTGACTCGCTCAGCAATATTCTGATACAGCAGCTCAGGCTCTCTTGGTGTGGCTGGCTTTTCTAGCAACTCAGTGGCACTTATAGTGTAAGCAAGAGTGGCTGGCTCTTCTTTTTTCTCCTCCAGGTTGCCGTAGCTGAATTCTTGCAGGTTTCGGTAATAGGCTACTGGGTCTCCTTCCTTCTGCATGTAGATGGGGTTTTGGCACATCTGCCCCACGGGTGGGGGGATATAGTTATAAACGTGGCCGTCCGTTTTATCCTGTGTCTCGCTGTTGTAAGACCCATATTGTAACTGGAAGGAACTTACATCTAAGTTGTTGGCACTCCTCGGAACACTTGGCACCCCCTTTCGGCGTTTCAGGACAAAGACGAATAAACCAGCCCCAAAACAGACAGATAAAATAAAGACAACAAGCAATCCTAAAATCAAGACGGAAAGTGGAACTTCAGTGTGTAGTTCAGGATAGGAACTGGGAGACACACTAAGCGACCGAGGTGTGTCTGTGTTGTGATTCATTGACAAAACAGTTCCGTCTGACAAGTTTGGGCTGTCTGGACAGATAGCCTCCCTCCCCAGAAACTTCAGTATCTCCCCTGCGTGCTTAGCGGGAGACTCACAGGTCACCTCATTGATGATGACAGGGGAATTGGCATGTTCTGTCCAGTCCTTTAGCCCCATGATGTCGCAGGTGCAGTCCCACGGGTTCTCTTGCAGATCTATCTGGATAAAAGCCGGAAGCTGATCCAGAACCCCTTTCACAGGCAAATGAGAAAAATGGTTGTTTCTCAGATTCAGCCTGGTGAGAGCCGTGCCCCCAAATATGTTATCAGGTAAGGACCTCAGCAGGTTGTTATTCAGAAATAGCAGCTGTAGGTTGATCAAAGCATCAAAGGTCAGCGGCTTAATTTCCTTAATGACATTATACTCTAAGTAGAGATACTGCAAGCTGTGCAGTCCATCAAACATAGAAGGATACAGCACTTCAAGGTAATTGCCATTCAGATAAAGTCTGCGTAAACTGGTCAGGTTTGTGAAGGCACCTTCCTGAATGACTGCGATCCTGTTGTTTCCTAGATGCAACAAATCCAAAGAACTGTAATCTAAGAGGTCATTCTTATAGACAGTTTGAAGATAGTTCCCTGTCAGGTAGAGTTTCTTTGGACTGGTAGGTTTGGGCTGCAGGTCGGAGATATTTGTGAATTTCCTTTCTTGGCAGTTTACGTTTAGACCGTTGTCTGAGCTCTGAGAGGTGCACACACAGCTACTGGGGCAGGTGAGGGGCACAGGGGACTTGGTCTGGTACACCATGATCGGGCCGAAGCTCTGCCTGTCCTTCGACACAGTGACCCGGGGAGTTGGACGATTTCTTATTTTGGGTGGCCGGCTGGCTTTTGGAGCCCTGGTTGGGTTGAGAGCAGGATTCATTGTCGGTGACGGCCTTTGGATGTGTGTGTCAGCATGGCCGCCCCTCTGACTGGAGTCACCGGCACTTTTTCTGGGACAGAGGTCTTGCCTGGTCAGTTGGGTCACATCTTTTCCATGCAGTCTAAAGGGAGTTTCACAGACAATCTCCCCCACAAAAACAGTTATGGTGTCTAGCCAGGCCTTGAGAGGAAGTAAGTCACAAGTGCAGTTCCACGGGTTTTCCTCCAGCTGAATCTCCATGATCCCTCCGATGTGTTCAAGGACACCAGCGAAAGGCATCACTTTCAGCCTATTTCCTCTCAGGTCTAAGTGGGTCAGCAGGACGAACCGGAACACATTGCTGGGTAGTGACAGCAGAAGGTTGTCATTCAGGATGAGCACTTTGAGCTTATTCAGTTTGCTGAATGCCCCTGCCTCGATAGCACTGATGTAATTGTAGTCAGCCTGGAGGTACTCCAGGCTCTCCAGGCCCAGGAACGTGTCCTCCCTCAGCACCTCGAGCTTGTTGTTGTTGAGGTGTAGTCTCTTGAGGGTTTTCAAGCCGCTGAATGCCCCAGTTCGGATCTCCTGCAGCCCGTTGTTACCGAGGTGGAGAGTCACGGCGTTGGAGTAGTTGACGAACTCGTTAGGGTACAGTCTGGTCAGGAGGTTTCCATTGAGGAAGAGCTGGTAGATTCGATACTGGGGGGGCTGGAGCAGGCTGACGGTTGTAAATCCTTTGTTTTCGCAGTTAATATTCAGTACGTTTTCCTTCTCTTCGCACAGGCAGCGGATCTTGCAAATGTCTTTGGCAGTTTTGCGACTCTCCGTCTGTAAGAACCCGGCCACGGTTAACACACTGAGGAACCAAACGCCGCTCAGCATCTTTAGGCACCGTCGGTGTCAGCTCAGGTACCTACAGGCAAACCTTCGGGAGGGGGGCGGGAGAGAGCAGGGTGCGGGGGAGAAAGAAACAAGGAAGCCCGATTAAAACGGCAAAGCCAGGGGGCGGAGTGGGAGGGAGGAGGGAGAATGCGAGGAGTGGGCCACACGGCAGAATGAAATCATTGCGTTTTTCAAAGCGGTTTCTCCTCTCTCCGCCACCCCCGTCCGCAGCCCACCCACACACGCATCCCCGAACACACATGCTTGCACCTGATTTCCCGGCGGGTCGCAGCCAGCCGCGGAGGCATTAGTAACCGAGTTGTCCTACTAAATCCAGCCCATCTCCTCCTCCCCTGGGGTATCTTGAAGAGATCTCGAGCGGCTCGCCCGTCCTGGGCTCGCAGCAGAAATTGCTTTACTTTTTTTTTTTTAACTGCGCAAAAAGGGGGTGGGAAAATCAGGGGACCGGCGGCGGGGGAGGGGGAGGATGGAAGAGCAATGAGAGCGCGGCGTGGGGGTTACTCACGCATCAGGAGAAGACGGGACCCCTCTCCTCCGCAGTCCGCCAGTAGTTTAGCATCTTCAGAAAAAGAGGGAGAGCAAGGTAAAAGAAGACGCCGCTTCCGGGGGCGATGCCCTGATTTCTGTTGGGTGATTTAATTTGGCCCGGGGGCGCGCAGAAATTAGAAATCCGGCAGGCAGCAGGAGAGGAAGAGAGGGTTGGAGCGGCGGGAAACTGAGCGGACCCGGACCCGGGGGCGCGTCTGCGTAGGAAGGTCGGGAAGCCGGCCGGCCGGGTC
>NW_006436278.1:114031-114478 GCF_000325575.1 Pteropus alecto
GGCGACGGGCAAGCCTGGGTGCGCGCTTCCAATCCGGTGGCAGCGGCAGCAGTGCGCTTAGCAGTTTGAATTTGAGAGGCTTTGCAGGCACCCCGGGACAGGGGTAGGGTGACGTCACGGGGGGAGGAGGTAGGCAGTGGATCGAGGGCGCGCGCCGGGGGAAGGAGGGGCAGATGCTTCCCTTCCCTGCGAGTGGCTTTGCAAAGCTCAAATCCCAGCTGCGTCAGTTGATTCTGAACTACTCCACCTCCAACCCCGCCGGCAGCGAGCTGCTGGCGAGGATCCTGGAGAGGGGTTCTCCGGGAGGGGCCCCGCTAAGGGGCTGGCGCCGTCCTAGTGGTTTCTTCCACCTGCTCCTCCCTCCTGGCCATTCCCGGGAGCGGGGTGTCTCATTCCAGATTCTCAAGCAGGGGTCCAGATCTCTCTCTCTCTCTCTCTCTCTCTCTC
>NW_006436278.1:114526-117420 GCF_000325575.1 Pteropus alecto
GATGTGCCTCTTTGCTACAGGATTGGGGCTCGCCTGCCAGCCTCCTGGCTCAGACGTTCTTGGTTCGAGAGTGGGGTGTGTGAGCACCAGTTTGTCTGTGTAGGAAGGCGAGTTCTCCTAGGGGATGTATGCTTTATATACAGAGCTTTGTTTCAGTACTGAGAGAATTACTTTCTGGGTGGTGACTGGCCAAATATTTGCCTGGATTCTGAAAGCCAGCTCAACATTACCTTATGGACTGAGATAAACAACAATAAAACCTTTCTCCCCCTGCGGTTTATACTTAGCCAGATAATGAGGTTTAAACGCGTGCTTTTTGCCTGAAGGAAGGAGAAGAGGAGTGGGTGTCAGAAAAGCACTGCCAAGGCTGAGCCTCAGCTGGGAGTGGGAGCCCACAGAAGGGTGCCTAAGGAGCCCGGGAGCTAGGAGAACAGAAGACAGCAATGCAGGAAGACTGGCTCCTGAGAAAGACAGGAGAGATGAAGGGAGCCCGGCCTGAGACCCAGTAGACCTGGGTTCTGATCTAGCTCTGTTGCCAGGTACGTCACTTGTTTCTGGATCTTCCCGTCTCCATTGGCAAAAGCGGGTGGACTATAAGGGCCCTCCCTGCTCTGACATTCCATTGGATTCAGATAACCTTTCGACAGCATTATTAATGGCCAGGTGTTGGGGTTTTGCCTTCTTTATCTCATTTTTCCTTTGGTATGTTAAGGTCCCCTGGACCCAGGTGTCTCCCCGTGTGCAGTCCATTTGCAAGATGTCAATGTCTTGCACCTCCAGGACAGTGCCAGCTCCTTAGCAGGCCCCTCTTGGAGAATCCCTCTGTTCTGTTGCCCAGAAGTGGCTGCCTCTCAGGGAAATGAAGCGGGAAAAGGAAGGAATGAAAGGAAATGGGAAAAGGAATTGACCAAGTCAAGCAAGCCCCTGTCCCGCAAACACTTCAGTTTGCTTCCCCCATGTCTTCAGTCCCAGCCTGCTACAGACAAGTCAACACAGGGTCCCACTGTGTGCCAAACGTGGAATAGAGACGATCACATACGCAAAGTGAGCCATCTGAGAAGGGAAAGCCCCCTGCTTCCCCCACCTCCTTCCTTGTTAAGCTCGGGTCCTAGGATTCTTTGCCCGTATAAGCTCTTCTTTCCCAGGAAGGGCTCCGGACAGTTTACAGACAGGCACGAAGGCAACCTGTGGCTCTGGCAGTCTCCTCTGGGAATTTTTCTTGGGCTTTCTCCTTTCCCCTTCCTTTTACTTGGAGGGAGAGCCTTGAACCAGACACAATGAGCTTCCTCCCTATCCTGTAATTCTTGCTTGGTCTTGGGCAAGATTCTTTTCTTCTGGGGCCTCAAATTGTCCTCCATGCCAAAGGGCAACACTGAGATGAGCTGTCCTCAGAGGGGGGAGGGGGCATCCCACTCTTTTGCAATTGCATCATTAGATGTAAGCAGAATGATGCACCGCGACCATGATTAGGCTTCCTTTCATAGCCAAGGGGCATTTGTTTCTATATATTTACAAATATTAAATAAATATACATATTTCCTAGAGAGAGATGGTATACTCATTCAGTCATTCATTTAACAAACATTTATTTGTTAATTAGGATAATATTTCATCGAAGTAGAAGCCAACTTGAGAGCTGGACAAAGACCTTTGAAATCAGATTCATCTTATAGATGACATTTCTCAACCAGGGTAAGTGCTGACTTGCTTAAGTTCAAGAATCTATAAAATTAGAAACAGAACCCATGAATTCTGAGTCCCAGTCCAGCAGCTTTCCAAAAAGCTAACTACTGCTTACGGTGACTTAGATAACTACCTACATAAACTTAAATAGTGGCAGTGGTGTTTTACCTAAATGTGTCCTTTTTGAAAAAATTTGAAAGTGAAATATCAAATATCAGTTTTAGGTCTCAAATATAATAATTTCCTTCAAGACATTGATGACGCTGTCAATACTTCTTGTGGACAGACACTATTTTCTTAGGAATTTCTGAGAGGGAAGGAGGGAGTAGGAGAGGGGGAAGGAGAGAAAGAGAGAGAGAGAGAGAGAGAGAGAGAGAGAAGAGAAAGAGAGAGAGAGAAGAGAAAGAGAGAGATTGGGAGAGCTGGGGCGCTTGAAATTTTTGACAGTCACAGCGAAGGATATGAGGACTTAAGCTAGCTGAGGGAAGGACACCGGAGACCCTGAGGTGCCTGAGGTGTTGTGGCAGATCTTTTTTCCACGGACCCTCCCACCACTCCTCAGTCTCCTGCTTTTCTTTGAGCTTCCTCAGCCACTTTCCCAAACCTAGTTATTGGGACCAAAACAGCCTCAAGCCCGACAAAGCACTTTAAGTAAGTTTCATTTGGCCCTGCGTGTTGGGAAAGAATGGCCACAGCACCTCGCTAGGGAGGCCGGGCAAAAAGGCAATGGGAAGGTGAATTGAGAGCCCAAGGGAGGCAGAGGCGGACGCTAAAATAAGGCAAACTCTCCCTCTTTTCGCTGGGGCGAGGGAGGCATAAACGGGAACTCGGTGGCCTCAGTATCACATCTTCGTAGAGTGTGGCTCGAGTCGCCAATGCCTCCCCAGGGCGCAGGGAGTGAGGCGGGCGCACAGCTCATTTTAGATGCGGCGGCCGCCAGGCCACCAGGGGGTTAACAGGAGTCCCCAAGCCTGTAGTGCTGTGTATGTGTGTGTGGGTGGGTGGGGGTTTCAACTAACTGCCCGCAGCCGCCTTCTCCCGCCCCCCCCCCCGATACTCCCCAATTACGGGTAAACGCCATTCCCCAAGGACTCTTCTGGGCAACCGGGGTTCGGTTGAATCCGGCGTCGCCGGGCCCCGGGCACTGACAACCAAGGGAATCCTACTTGTCTTCCCCCGTGCTGCTAGACGCCTGGTGCCCGGCGCGGGGC
>NW_006436278.1:117470-129479 GCF_000325575.1 Pteropus alecto
GCGGCGGTGACCGCAGGGATGCGCGACGCCGGGATCCCGACCACGCCCGCGCGGACGGTCCCGGAGCCAGACAGCCCTCGTGTGGGTAGGAGGCAAGGGCGGCCCCAGGGCATAGTCCTGGGCGGCTAGCGCCCGGTCCTCCCACGCAGTTCTCTCCACGAGGGGAGGTGGCCGCGAAGGGGGCAGAGGGCCGAGCGGAGCTCACTTGCCCGCCGCGTCGCCGTGGCGTCGGTAAGTGCTCAGAACTTACCCAGCGAGTGCGCCGCCCGGAGCTTCCCCCGCAGGCGCCCGCAGCATCGGGCGACCCCAGCAGGTGCGGGAGCAGACACAGCCTGGGACCGGCACGGCCCGCGAGCGAGGGCAAGGCGGTGAGCGCAGGCGGCGCCCCCGGGCAGGCAGATCCCCTCTGGAGCGGCTCGCCGCCGGGCAGCGCTTCCAGCAGGAAGGAGGGAGGAAGCCGAGGGGGAGGAGGGAAGCAGGGAGGAGGAGGAGGAGGAGGAGGGAGGGAGGGAGGGATGGCGGCCCCTCTCCCGCACTTATCAATCACCCCGGAGATCAAATGTCCCCGCTGTGCACCCGGGAGGGGCCTGTACAAGCCCACAGAGGAGCCGCTGCTCCATTTCTCCGACAAGCTCGGCGGACCGCTGTTCACGCCTCTCGGCCCCTCACGCCTGGAACTCTGCCCAGCCCTTGCAGTTTTACCGTGGGCTGCAGCTCCGACTCGGTCAAGGGAAATAAGGATGGCACTCGGTCGCTACCAAAACCGAGGGGAGACTAAGACCACTGAGTGGAAGTTACGGACAAGTGCAAGAGCAGCCAGCCCTCCGAGCTGGACACCCTCCCAGACAGCTGCCTCCCTTAACTAGTAAGTGCCCAATCATAGGAGTTCGCAGGCAGATATTTAAGGACCTCTTAGGACAGCAAACAAGGAGTTCCCATTGAATATGGGGCTGAGCTAGACTCGTGCAAATGTGTTAACACAAGCAAGCACTTAGCAGCGTTGCAGTCCCTGTTTTGACTCTTTTTATTCTTCACCACGTTGCCAGATCTACTAGAGCGTACTTTTGGCCACCCTCCCTTCCTTTTTTACTCTTGGAGTAGTCCAGGTGCGGTTTTCGCCAAGAGCGTTGCAGTTCCCCCAAAGATCCGCTTTCTTCCCCGGTCCTCTCCTGCAGCCTCCCAGGGTATCTGGGATAAAGTTGCAGTTTTTTTTTTTTTAATCTAAGCCAGGGGTAGGGAGTTTATTTGACGGCACCAAGACATTTCCCCCTCAATCCTGGAGGAGAGTGGGCTTAAAATTGTCACTTCCCCTCCTCTTCATAGCCCCTCCAGAGTCTATAAAACCAACCCCCAATTCTTCAGAATATTTACAATATGGACAATAGAAGGGGAGGCTAGAAGAGGGGTGCAAAATTACAGCAAAAAGAAAAAAAGCTCTCATGCTAATGGGTTTGTGTCGAGATGTGTCTGCTTTCAAGGTTACTTCCTATACATTTAAACCAGGTTCTCATAGCACTGACTTCCATCTCATTCTTGTCCTTAATCTGGGGAATCTTTCACTTCTTCCATCTCTTCTTGGCTTTCTTTTCATAATGGTTTTCTAAGGAGACCATGCTGGGCCTTTTTAAAGGAAAATTACTGGTAATCTTATATTATGAGAATATGCAGAGTTTATTTTAGCAATATTCCAAAGAATGATCTTTTACAATCATATCTCTGAGATTTTAAGGATCATTACTGTTCCTTTTATTTCATCCCTGACAAAGCCTTTTTGAGATTTCCCTGCCAGCCAGATAAGCAATTTCAGAATAACACAGTTCTCACATGTGTACACGGGCAGGCTATTTACAGTTAAATATTCAGAAACATTGCCCTGCTTTACTATTATCCTTATTTGTGTAAAACATCCCATTGCACTGTTTGCTACAGACTCTAGCAGCAGCCTGGGCACATTATATTATTACTGTCTCCTCTCTGTCTACCTCATTTCTGACTTTGTCATCTTTTCCTGTAGTTATTTAATGAGTGTTATAAACAACCACAAAACACAGCTAAGAGTCCATTCACAGGCAGAAATAATGAGATAGTCATGCTGAAATAAAAAGGAGACAATTTACCGAAAAGTGTGGTGTGTCCCTAGCCAAAGGGAACACACAAAAGAAGCAATAACCTGTACACAGATTAGATGAGGAACGTGGCATCAATGATAAAAACCGGTATTTTATTTTAATCCAGTAGAAACATGTAAAATATGACACATATCTATTTTAATTAGCCTTGTAAGCAAGTATCATGCGTTTATCAGCCCTCAGAAGAACATTTAGCAGCCTGCCTTTCCCCCAGGGGACCACACTGAGAGTAAGATAAAATGAAAAAACTTAGACTTTTCTTTCTGTCAGAGTCAAATTTTCAACTAGGTGCTTAGCTATTTCGAAGGGTGTCCTGAATGCACGTGCACAAATGATGAGCAATACAAAACTTGATGTGAGAGTTGTTGCATAATTGCAGAAGAAAGCTTGAAGTGTGTGTACATATTTAAATGTACCAATTTATTTGAAAGCTGTTTTATACTGACTTTTCTAAAAGTTTCTGTGTTGGGGGAAGTTCCAGATATAAATGAATATCAAAGACATGCATATTAATGTACTTTGTTAATAAAAATGGCATGATTAATTCTTTGGTGTAGTGGCATTGTAAATGCATTTCTGGATTTGTGTGCTGGTCTCTATTGATTAGTTCATATTACTCAAGTGCTTAGAGATTCCTGATTGCAATGCTAGTGGGGATATAGAGAAATAAAATTAAATTTTGCTTGTGTTTTTATAATTTCGGTATTAGATTAGGAAAAAAACAGAAATCTCATCTAGGATGAACAAAGAAAGACATGTCCATATGTTTTTAAGATGATGGAATTGCTGCCCAATTACTATGTAGTACATAGTTTGTCTGAGAATGTGATTTTTCCACCTTTCCAAAGCTATCCAGAGATGGAAAGCTTTAAAAAAACAAACAAAAAATAATGCAAAGTAGAAGCCTTATGCAAAATCAGAAATTACAAGACAGATGTGAGGTGCTTTCAGAGACTACTGTTCGTTTTGAACCAGTTTTTACAGAAGAGTTCAAACAGAGATGGACAAATTCCTAAAGAAAGAAATGCAACAAAGAGGACATGCCGTTAAGACCAGTAATTATAATTTAAAGGATATTGTACACTTTGGTAGTGATGCTATTGAAAGTGTGGATATTTTTAAATCCAATTCGATTCTTTTTTATTATTTTGGCAGGCATGTTGGCTTGATTGGAATAGTGCTGGGCCAGGTCCCAGAATAGTTTGTCTTTTAATCAAACACATATTCAAATCCTTGAGATTGATGACCTGGGTTCAGATCTCACCTCTGCTTCTTACTCACCCGGGTGCCCGAGCAGGCACTGTACCTCTCTGGTTCCTCACGTGTCAAACTGGGTACTAGCATCTGCCACGTGGAGTCAGTAAGTGCAGGATTCATACCAGGCCTTTGAAAATTGTGAAGGGGTACACATATGTCAGGGGAAATCTGGAAATGAGGGATTCCTAATCTCACTTCTTAAAATAAGTAAACTATACAAAACAATGATTTTAGTGAGAAAGCAATATTCTAATTTAAATTGGATAATAAATTCAGGATTAGAAAGTTATGATTCTGGTTGGAACTTTATGATGTCAAACGTTCAAATGAAAACTTAAAAGCAGTCCATCTTTCCCCTAGATTTTTCCAAATAGTAGTTGGATATATGTATATATCAGGGTTTCTCAACCTCGACACTATGGACATTTTTGACTAGATAATTAGTGGTTGTGAGGGGCTGTTATGTGCAATGTTGGAGGTTTAGCAGCATCCCTGTCCTTTACCACTGTCCAGTGGCACCAGTATGCCATACGTACATCTATGTCATCTATATATCTATATTTATATATCTATATATCTATGTTATATGTCTATATATGCTTTGTGTGTGTACATATATAGTACATGTATGTGTATGCATGTATAAACACCTTATATTTATTTAACACAAATTGAAGGAACATAATGTACATTGTGACTTACTGACAGAGTGAGAGCAAGATCCCGGGCTCCCTGATGCTCTGTGATCTACTACACCCTGCCACCTGTCACCCTTATGTCCAAGTACCATGAATGGAGGCAGGTGATGTACACTGGTACTGCTCTTCATGAAGAAATATATTTCCCATCATGACCCAGGGCATAGTAATGGGTTAAAACACAAGTTTCTGAAACAGTATTATCCTTGTCATAGCCACGTACCCTGAAATATTCTATTATAGTTGATTTAAAAAATGGCTGGCTGTGGCCTACTGATTTGATTTCATTAGTGACTAATATGTGGTATATTACAGACTGACATATTGGTTTGGGCAAGAGAGAAGGACAAATGAGAGAGAACTGAGAAAGGGAGCAGTAAAGAAAAAAGAGAAGAATAACAATAAAGAAAAAATTGCATGTGGTACAAAGTTATAGAAAAACTTATGGCTCTCAACCGACTGTATGAAGTGTCACTTAGTGATGGCACCTGCTACCTAAGAGTTCCAGATCTCTCTCCTTGTTGACTGAATCAAGTGATTCATCTTAAGAACCAAATTTAAGCTTACTGCACTTGGGAATGAATATACATGGCAAAGACCATAGATTTTGCAGATAAGACTTAGGACAGCATTGGTCGGTATTTTATTTATCTTGACACATTTCATCCCATTAATCTCATTGCAACTAGAAGTTGGTCTGGAGTTTTAAGCTAATGCGTTCAGGAGAAAACCAAATTTACTGGGTTTGACATTGCACATCATTGGAATGGTATAATGTAGTTGAGGCTCTGGACTAAGTTCTGTTGATTTTATTTATGTATTTATGTTTGGCCAACATAAATATATGACAAAGTATGTGCTGTGGTAGAGAGTTTAGTGCTGATTCTGCTGGAACATTAAAAAATGTCTGCCTGCAAGATACCCAGTTCTAAAGAGTTATATCCAGAAGAGCAGCTCCTAAGGATTTGCATTAAATATTTCTGATTTTTAAAAAAGTCATAATTTGTGAAGAGAACTAGGCTATTAATATTAAAAATATCAAGGATGACATATTCCAGGTCTACCCTGAAGCTGTGATTTGCACAAAATGAAGCAGGGTTTAGAAATTGTGGGTTCAGAGGGGAGGTAAATAACATCTAGAAAGTAAAAAAAAATCATTTACAAAGAATAGCTGGATACAGCATTCAACCATCATTGCAAATCAATGAGAGGAGAATGGATTTTTTTTTACCTTGAATCTTGATGATTTATTACTCAGATGTGATATCAGTTCCTTTTTTTCCTTCCATTTCTCATCTCTCAGGAAGTTTCCTAAGCGACATTACAATGACACCTGGCACACACCCCTATTCACCTGATTATTGCAGGCAAGGTCACCTCTAAGTCAAATGTAATGACCTCAGGATATACGTCAAACAACTTTTGCATCTATCTGTGGTAGTACTATGGTTCCGAGGCAAATTAAAAAAAAAAAAAGGCTTCAAATTTCATGACACTTTTGATAACCCAAGCATCCTAAGTTCTATCAGGAAAATAGCCTGAAGTCTATCTGATGTGAAGTAACCATATAGCAATTCTCAAAAGCATCACTTTGAGGCGATCCCTGGAAACCAAGACAAAACTGGAGGCATAATCACCACTAGATTTGTTCCCCACCCTGGGCATCACAGTAACTCAAGTACAGTAATAGAGTTAGTGTCACTTTATTAATACTTTGAAATAAGGCAAAAGCAAGCTCATTTTTCACTACACATCATTGCTTCAGAATAATGAGTTCAGTATGCTGATCTCTTTAGCTCTTTATGTATAGATCTAGACGGTACAGGTCAGTAAATGGCACTATTTGAACTAGACAACTTATTTGCCATAGCTAAATATATTGAACTATTTTCTTTTAATGTATTTTTCATTAGAAATACTAATATTTAAGAAAACATGCACGGTATTGCTAAATGATGAATGCTGGTTATTGTTTGCAGCAAAGAAGGACAATTGCCTAATTAATGAATCAATATTCTGCCTACAATTTTTATAAAGTATAATCATTCAACCTAAGATAACTCCTATCCTCTGAATACAAATAAATAGTACACAACAAATTCCCTGCTGTAAAGTTCCAGTTGCTTGGAATTCAAATATATGACTTACTCAAGGATCTGAACAGACTCACTGTGATTTATGTGGACAACATTGGGGTGTATAGGCAGCAATAAAATTGTTTGTTTGTTACTCCTCCTATGGCCATTAGCCAAATTCAGTCTTGAGCTGTAGTGATGATATTGATCCCAGGCCACCTGCCTTTATCAAATTGTGCTCTTCCACTGATTTTTAACTAAGTAGTTTGTCTAAAAATGTCCTAGAATGCTAATGAACCATAATACCTAGATGAAATTAAATTATCTAAATTCTTGATCCATTTACAGTATTAATATGCAATAACACCTTAAGTAATTTTAACAACTATAATGATATATTAATGTAACAAATAATTCTATGTAGAAAAGTCTCAGAATATTACAGAGTAAGAGGAGTGATCCACAATTAAACTCTGCAGATTTACAAAGCCGCTTTCATGTGTGTTCAATTGTTATTTTTCATTGAGATACCAAAGTAGTTAGTCATCTTGAAGAATTTTCTACTTGAAAAATGTCGCTGATTATTTTGAGTATAGATGTTGACTAAAAGCACTTGATAGCTTAAGAATTTATTTTGTGTAGAAGCCTGCCTGCTTCCCTCCCTCCCTGCCTCCTTTTTTCTTCTAAAGTTGATTTGGCAGTTCCTTCATTCACCATTAGATGTTTTGTCAAAGATAACCATGAACACCACAGGCAGCAGTCTATATCCTGAGAAAACGATTACTTGAAATGGGCAAACACCACATAGAAGTTTCTACAAGACAGATGCCATCATGATTGCTGTTTTTACTGAATTTTCCATGGACTAGTAGAATGGTAGACCTGGAAGGGGGTTTAGCTATAGTGTTCTGTACTATGTGGTTTGCGTGCACCTCAAGCACCCATATCTCCTGAGCCCTTGATAAACATTAGATTATCCCAGACTCACTGAATGGAGTTTTCCGGAGGTGGATTATGGGCATGGTATATTCATAAGAACTTCAAGCAAATCTGATGCAAATTGCAGGGCCGATTCTAGTCCAACATCTTCATTTTATAGATGGGGAAACTAATGCTCAGAGGTGTTGAAGTGACTTATTCAAAGTCACACAGGCAGAGAGCCAAGAGTAAAATTCAGATCTCCCAATCCTCATGGTACAATCCTCTGCTTGGTGGTTTGATGTTTTGATACTTTAGTTTTATAATTATATTTTTCATTGACAGTTAAAATTTAATGCAGCACAATACACTCTACCTATGAACTGTGTTACAATATGCCAATAAAAAGCGACATGTTGGTCATCCACATGAAGTGATAACATTGTACTTTCAAATTATTCTGACTAAAAGTTTATTGCTGTTTATTTCTGCTTTGAGTATAAACAATATAAAATAGAACAAAATGCTTGATAAATACCTATTGAATGAAAAAAATAATAAGCGCAGACCTCCACTGAGTTTGACAAGATTTGCCTTATTATAGGCACATAGATGCTGAAATGTCAGATTTAATGGAATCTGAAGTAGCTTACTTTTCATGTTATCATTTACTAGGTCTACTGAATAATTCTGAGGATAGTGCAGGGTGGCCAGGGTTCTTAATAGTTTTTTTTTTCATTTTGCTTTCTTCTTCATTTCAAAATTTTGAGTAAAGTTATGTAAACCTTTCAGAATAGGGGGTCTGAGGATGTTATCTGAAGCTCTCTTGACCTATAAGTATCAACTTCAAGAAAATTTCTGCTAGAAACTTTTGAAGATAAAATAGAACATCTAATTAACATTTAGAAGAGGAAAATATATATCCATTTCAAGTAACCTAACCTGGATTTCAGCAGCAGGATCTCTTCTTGACACATTTGTAACTCATTTTAATTTCTAATAGGTACAGTGTGTACACACCCAAGGCAGAATGGGACTTAACCTCTCAGAGTTACAAAGGTGAATTAACTTAAAATTAAATATTAAATTTTGTGATGAGACATTTCATTTGACATAATCTAATACTGCATCCAATGCATGTAATTGACAAGCACCAATTATCTAAGAAAGTTGAAAGGTCTAGTGACATTTTCATGCCACATCTACGTTGCTATAATTATTTTCAAGGGAAACAAGGTGAATTCATGGGTATGAGGTGTAGATAGTAGAAAGTGTGTGGGCTTTGGAGTCATACAGACTTAGGTTTGAATCCTAGCTCAACCATCTAACCAAGGGTGTGAGTATGGTCAAGTTACTTAAATTCTCTGAATCTCATTTTCCTCTTTGATAAAGTCTGAGTAATCATGCTGACTTTGTGAGGGTTGTTGTGAGAAACAGAAAACCGATATAAAATATTTCTTACTGTGCCTGAAATTTAGTAGGTGAAGAAGGAACCAGGTTCTCTTTCCAGTGTCCTTAGCTTGGTACATAGAAAAAGGAATACCATCTGTTATAGAAAAAAAAAAAAGTGTTGCTTCCATCTGTTTTGTGGAGAAAAAAAAGTGTTGCTTTCTCTCTCTCTCTCTCTCTCTCTCTCTCTCTCTCTCTCTCTCTCTCTCTGTATTCTAGTATTCTATCTCATTCTGGGCCACATACCCTCAGAATTTGCCTAGCACTGCTTGGAACTGGTTGGCTAAATTCAATTCATAAGTCTTTACTGGGAAGTCCAGTGGCCATAGACCTAACCAACTTATCTAATTCAAGGTTAATAATTGTAGCTGGTATTTTGATCTCCAACTATAATGATACTTTCATTTACTTCTCAATTAGTTGTGAAGCTACAGTAGATTTCAAGGAGTGAGCTGAACAGCTGTCACTCCCAAATCCCCAACAGTAGATAATCAAATTATAGCTACTATTATCATAAGATCTTTTGACTACATCCTTTTTTTCTATAGTAATTTGATCTACTCAAAATACAAAATATCCTTATGAGACTTTGCCATATACTCTAATTCTTTATTAATTAATTGGGGGAAAAATTGACCATTATTATCTTTTATCTAAGGGACTAGCATGATTTGGTTCATAGTTTGCCAAAATTGAACTTCTTTTTTACAACTTCAAAGCAGCAGGAAATGCTATGCTTGGTGCTTCCTCAAGGTCAACTCTGCTTAGTCATATATAGTATGCATTCTTTTTAAACCCAAGAAGTATCCGATCTATCAAAAGTAACTGGATTTAGAGTTATTATGAAGTAATAATCTTTATTATAGCAAGGCCAAAGCTTTTATTGTGGCTTCACTTGGTTTGTGAGATTGTACATATGTGTGTGAATTTAATTATCATTTGTGCTCTGTGACATGAATATGGTCAGCAGCAGAATAAAAAGATACAGATCCAAAGAAAAATATTAGCAGTAGAATCTTTGGGTTAAAAGTTCTTTATCACTTTTTTTTTGAGAATTAACAGAATGAAAGATTGAAAAAGGAGAGAGGAAGGGAGTGGTACAGAGTATAACACACTAAACACCTTTGTTCCCACCAGCCAAACTGGTGGTGTAAAAAAGACCTAAAGCAAATACAGATAATGTTATTAATATAACAATAAAACACATAAGATTCAGGTAAAGTCAGCTTTGTATTCCATCCTGTTTTATTCCTTTCACTTCTCCCCAAAGGCAAACAGTTCCAGTCCCTTTTGTATATATTACTTATACACATATTTATCCATGGACAATGTATACGCTTGTTTTCTGAGAAAATATTGTACGTGTCATTCTTTTTTCTTAAATTCAACATTTCTTTTAGATTTCTCATATTGATGCATAGAAATCTAATTCATTCAGCTTAACTGCTATATAGTAAAATATCAAATTATATTAATCAGTTCCCCAATTGATAGACATCTAAATTGTTTCCAATTTTTCACCAGTACAAACAAGCCACATCCTTGTAATAAATACCTTTACTTGTTACCTTGTCTTCAGTGTTCTCAGTAGGTGCTTGTTTTTCTTCTATGTTGCAGATTCCTATTTTATTTTTTTCATGGCATCTAACGCTATAACAATGTATTTAGTTATTTTATTCATCATTTATTTTTTTAATGGTTACCTGCCCCACTAGGTTGGGAGGTCTGTATGTGGAAACTGGGTTTGTTGTTGCTGTTGTTTACCAGTTTGTGTATATTCAGTGACTGGCATATACTCAATAAATATTTATTGAATAAATGAATGAGATGACAGCAACACCTTTCCTTAAGGTGAATTCTCAGCCAGGAATCTCCTCAGTTCTTCACACAAATAGGCTTCTGACAAGCCTGTTCCACAAATTAGCTAAAAATATCCAAATCTGTTTGGCTCCCCATGGTAAATGTGGCTTCGATTTAAACTCAGATTTCTGCTACATGTGGTATAATCTACCAAGAAATCAAAACCCATATGGACATGTCATTTCCCTGAATCCTAGAGTCACTGGTAATAAAACTGACTGTCATTCTTTGTGAATATAAAGTTGTCCTCAGAAATCTTAAGGCAAGCAAAAGCTACTGCAACAAATATTGCTAGTTGCCTTTCAGTGTCTGTCTTCCATTGCTTGCTGAGTCAGAGAAGCCCATTTTTATTCCAGCACATTGTCTCCCAGAATAAAGACTATCATTACCAAGCTTCTTTGCAGCTAAGTATGACCATGTGACTAAATTCTGGCCAATGGGAGTGGAAGTGTCATTTGGGAGTTCTGGGAAGTCTCCTTAAGGGAGAGGCGATCTCCTTATTCTGTCCTACTTTGAATCTGTTCTTACAGTCATCAATAAGGTGGTGGAACAGATTCCTAGAATTGTTACCATGGACTCAAAAGGGTCCGCTTATCTGCGTGCACTCAAGCCAAAATAAGAGACATGCAGGAGTTTGCAGCAAAAAAAATAAAGGCTTATTTAAAGAATTGGCGCCAAGTCCAGAGACCCAGGTAAGTTAGTGCTCTCAAAAACCTGGCTCCCTCATGGCCTCTACTGGTGAGGTTATATAAGGAGAAAAAATCATTAATCACGATTACTATGGGAGTTGGGACTAGGGCCTCTACTCACTAGTTGAGTCTAAGGCAGAGAGCAACTGATAATAGCTTCGGCTCCTGATGTCAGTTATGGCATTGTTTGGTCCAGTTTCCATGGGCTGTTTCGCTTTCATGAGTCTGGAGCTGAAACATGACTGAAGCCAAAGTGTTGTCTTTGTTTTATTAAAACCTAATTTTAGTTTGAGGTTTAGTTATTATATCTTGGTCATGGTTGATAGACCTGAAGCTTTATTCTTAGATGAATTTGACACTGCCCAGGACTTAATGTCTTAAGCGCTTAATGATTAAAAGGAATGGACATATAGTATATGTACAGGTAGAAGGATCTGGGAGAAAGAAAATAAGGGAGTCATACATAGTTCTATCAGGCTAAACAAAGCTAGCATGGATTAAGCAAAATATATGCTAAAGAAATGAAGTTCATGTGCAGCTACAGAAGGTGCTTAAATCCCTAAGGACCACATGGAACCATCATATCAGCCTGCAATTGTTTACCTGTGTTTTTTTTCTGGCTTTATTGAAATATAATAGATGACTAGTTGCTGTATTTACATTGTACAATTCAATGAGTTTTTTTTCAATTATAGTTGGCATACGATAATATACCAGTTTCAGCTGTATAGCATAGTGATCAGAGATCCATATAATTTGCAAAGTGATCACCCCACTAAATGTAGTACCCCTCTTCCCCCTTGCATATTTATTACATTATTAACAACTATTTTCCTTATGCCAAACTTTATATCACCATGTCTATTTTGTAACTATCCATTTGTACTTCTTAATCGCTTTGCACTTATTCACCATCCCCTACTACCCTCCTCAC
>NW_006436278.1:129978-155493 GCF_000325575.1 Pteropus alecto
TTTGTGGGTGAAATATTGGTTTTTTCTCTTGCTGTTTTTAAGATTCTCTCTTTGTATTTAACCTTTGGCATTTTAATTATAATGTGTCTTGGTGTGGACCTCTTTGGATTCATCTTTTTTTGAGACTCTGAGCTTTTTGGTGTTGTATGTCTATTTCCTTCACCAGGTGAGGGAAGTTTTCCATCATTATTTCTTCAAATAGCTCTTCAACGCCTTGTTTCTTTTTTCTGGTACCCTTATGACTTGGATATTTTTATATTTAATAGTGTCACATAGGCTCCTTAAATTATTATAGTCTTGTTTTTTCTTTTCTCTTGCCATTGTGTTTGAGTGTCCTTGGCTTCCCCATCCTCTTCTTTATTTACTCTGTTTATTCCATTTAATATACTTTTCATCTCAGATAATGTGTTCTTCATTTGTGACTGATTCCCTTTTATAATTTCCATTTCCATTTTTATCTCTTTGTTAAAGTTCTCACTGAATTTATCGACACCTCCTATAAATTCATTGAGCAGCTTTATAACCAGTGTTTTGAACTCTGTATCTGTTAGATTACTTGACTCCATTATATGTGGATCTCTGTTCTGTTCTTTCATATGGTTTCTGCTTCTTTGTCTTCTTGTTTCGGCTGCCTTTCTGTGTCCATTTCTCTGTACGAAGCAAAGCTCCTAAATCTCCCAGTCTTATTAGTATGGATTTGTGAAGTAGGTGTCTAGTGGCACAATCCTGAGAGGGGTTCAGATGCAGGTCAAATTTAGCCCAAGCCTCTACCCCTCCAAAGCCACCTGTTAAGACTGAGCAAGCAATCCACAGATGCTGTGCTTATAGTTGCCTCAAGAAACCACACCAGAAACCAAGGCCAGCTGCCTCCACCAGTGTGAGTCTCAGTAAGGAGCACCTGATTTGTTGAGGTTACACCTGGATGTGGCTTGGGTGGGGTCTGGGTTGGGGTAGGTGGGGTTTCAGGGAATCCTCTGGGCGGAGCGACCTGTGTTATCCAGTTCGATGATGACACAGCTATGGCGGTGCTGCATCCACATGCTGGGGAGGGAAGAGAAGGGCAGGGGAGGGTAGGGCAGGGCCCAACAAAGGAACAATGGACATCGCAGCACCTTGCCTCCAGCCCTCGCTCCGACAACTAGGTGTTCCCCTGTAAGTCCCTGTTGGCTCCGTGCAGTGGACCTGGCACTGGTGCTCAGAGCTAGCAGGTTCGTCACTGCAAAAGTCCCATCATGGACGCAGCTCCTTTGAGAGGGGTCTGCCGCTGCCGCAGCCTCTATCCCACTCAGCCACTCAGGACCTGGCAGCCCTGCGTCTTCACCCCGTTCTACCTCCTTGTGTTGCAGGGTGATTTCTTATTTCTCTCTCTAGTTGTAAGGCTTGTTCATCTAGATCCCAGACAATTTTCCTTGCTGTTTGCTCCTTGTTTCTGTCACAACTTTGATTTGATCACCAGAGGAATGAACAGAGCCTCTATCATCTATGCCATGTTTTTCTCTCTCCCTTATCTGTGTTTTTTTTTAAACGTGAGAATTAAACTTTTATATTCATGTGATAGTAATCCAAGCAGATATATTTAGTTAAAGCAATATCATCCTAAGGATCTTGCCATTTAAGAACAAATATCTATACATCCTGGCACAGGAGCCACTTAATAGCTGTGTAAACCTGAGCAACTTACTCTCAGGCCTAACTGTTTTTCTTCTACAAAACAACAGGATAAGCTTAAGACCATATAAGATCTTTGCCTACTAGGGAATTCTGTGACCATATCTAAATATAATCACTCTAGATTGTTGAACTAGCATTAGTGAGAAATTAAGACTGTCTTTACAGTTTGTCAAAAGTTCATTAATTGAATTTTTTTTATAATTCGAATGCAGGCTAGTCTGAATTTTATCTTTGTACTACCTAAAGAGAACAAATCTGCAGAGTAATTGTTGGCTTACTTTAGAAACCCACTGCTGTCTAATTGAAAGTTGGCAGCTTCCTATTTGCATAGAAACAGTTAATGTACTAATTTTAAGTGTTTTTTTTAATCCATTTACAAAAATAGTCTGGGAAGACCTTATTATTTTTACTCATATTGCAGCGAGATTGTCCAAGATTAAATCTCAATATTTCTGATTCCTTGATGACTGGTAGCAGAGATAAAAGTGCTTTGCAAAAATTTCAGGAAATTTGCTTCCTGGAGCTTGAAGAGTGAAAGTGGGAATGTGCCTTGGGAGCAGGTAGACTTTCCCTTTGTTCTGGAAGGGATTAATTGTGAGCTTTATTGACATGTGAAAGTCAGCTAAGTACTTATTCTTTATCCTCTGATATTGAAGGTAATCTAAGTGTAAATAATTCTAAGTGGAAACACTAACTGATTCTAATATAGAAGTTTAGTTTTAGTGGGGAATGGAGGAATGAGACTCCAAGTCCTCATGGATATCTAGGGATTTTTCATTTCCTCTGGCATGCCCTGGGACAAAAGCTTGGACCGGGTGAGAGATTGATGATGGGAGAAGAAATTCTGGAAGCTGGCCTGTGAGAGACCTACCATATGGGCTGTGTCCTATGGATTTGGAGAACAACAATGTCTGATACTGAGCTACTTTTTTTTTCTGCATTGTAATATTCTTATGAAATTCTCAAGTTTCCAGCACAATGTGTTGACTGCTTCAACCTGGTTTCAAATTTGTGTTACCACTACCTTGGGGAAGGGAGAAGGAAGCTCTGCTTTTGTTCTTGAGAACTGGAGTGACTTGGCTTAATGGTAACTAGATGAACCAAAGTCAGGAGTGATCCAGAGAAACTGGAGGTAGCGTTTTGGAGCCAAATGTCGCAAGGAACAAGTAAGAGAGATTGATTTATACTCCCCAGGAATCATTTAACATACACAGGAGGACTCTGTATTATTCATGGTCACTTAGGGTGAGGTTTCAAATTATTTTATTTAGATATTCACAAAAGGAAATTGCTAGAAGGCTAGAAAACTTGGGGCACTAGGGTTCCATAATAATACAACTGTTATTTCTGTAAAATGTCTTCTCTGTTTTAGTCCCTCTGTAAGACACTTGATAAACATGATCTCATTTATTGCACGTAACACCCGAAAGCAGCATTATCTTCATTAACAGAAGAGGCGAATGCTTAGAAATATTTTGATTGGAAAGTTGCCATATTCCGTGTGCTTCTAATGAAAGATTTTTCTTTACCTTCCCTCCCCCTACTAGTTCATACTAGTCTTCTTTGCAGTTAATATGAATGGGCAATATTTTGTTAATCAGATTATAATACAACTTTCATGAATTACTGATCAATAGGATTCATTTCCAGGAAGAACATGGAAATATTTCTGCAAACCCAAAGTTTAAAAAAATGCTTATTATGATTAAAATATGTCTTTACAGCTTATAGTTAAACTAAATTTTATTTTTACACTGGTAAATTTTTAATTAATCATTTATTTATTTAAAAAATTTTATTGATTAGTTTTAAGTATACAGTACATCGGTTAGACATTTATATAGTTTATAAAACAATCCTCCTAATTATTCCTTCTCTCCTCTGGTTTTCCACCTAGCCAATATATTAATGCTAACTACATTCCCTATGCCATGATCCCCATCCCTGTGACCATCTATCAACTACTAATTTGTACTTCTTTAACCCTTCACCCCATTCTTCCAGGCCCCCAGCTCTCCTCCCCTCCGTCCATCACCAAATTGTCCTCTACATTTGTGTCTGATTTTGATTAGTTTGTTCTTTTTGTTCCTTAGATTCCACATATAAGTGAAGTCGTATGGTATTTATCTTTCTCTGTCTGACTTATTTCACTCAGCATTATAACCTCTAGGTCCATCCATATCATTGCAAATGGTAGGATTTCATTTTTTTAATGGCTGAGTAATATTCTATTATATATATGAACAATAACTTGTTATGAATATTGGGGTGCATAGATCTTTACAAATTATTGCTTTGGTTTTCTTTGGATAAATACCCAGAGGTGCAATTGCTGGGTAAAAAGCTATATTCATTTTTAAGTTTTTGAGAAACCTCCATACTGTTTTCCATAGTGGCTGTACCAATTTGCAATTCCACCAACAATGTATGAGGGCTCCCTTTTCTCTGCATCCTCCCCAACACTTTTTGATCTTTGATTTATAGATGATACCATTCTGACAGGATTCAGGTGATATCTCATTGTGGTTTTAATTTGCACTTCTCTGATGATTAGTGACCTTGAGCATCTTTTCATATGTCTATTGGCCATCTGTATTCAAGTCTTCTGCCCATTTTTTAATTTGTTTGTTTGTTTTTTGTTATTGTTGAATTGCATGAGCTCTTTATATATTTTTGGATATTAACCTCTTATCAGATGTATCATTAGCAAATATCTTCTCCCATTCAGTAGATTGTCTTTTTTGTTGTTGTTGATGGTTTCCTTTGCTGTATAAAACCTTTAGAGTTTGATGTAGTCTCATTTATTTATTTTTTCTTTTGTTTCCCCTGCCTGGGGAGATATATCCAAAAAAGAAATTACTGTTAGCAATATCAGAGAGTTTATGCCTATGCTTTCATCCAGAAGTTTTATGGTTTGGGGTCTTATATTTAAGTCTTTAATCCATTTTGAGTCTATTCTTGTATATGGTGTAAGAAGGTGATCCAGTTTCTTTTTCTTTTTCTTTTTCTTTTTTTTTTGATGTATCTGGTAAATTTTGTTTTGATTCATGATGCAAAATAATAATGAAAATGTTATGTTTAGTATTCTAGTATTAAATGACTAAAAGTTACTGGTATTTACTAATGAACTTCATGATTCAAATGTTATTGTCATGTTCTAGAAGGAATAGAGCGTTTGTTGCTATTACAGTATACTGTATACAGACTTCCTAATGAAAAATGCAGCAAAAATTTTAAAAAATCTACATTAGTAATAAAGGCAGAGAAGCTCTTAAAGTGAGCAATATTACAGTTGCTGAGTCTGCTGTTTTTTTAACTTCATTTTTTTTACTGCTTTACTACTGTTTTACCATGGAGGGTTTAACACTTATTTCTTCTTTTTGCTTCCATAACCAACTAGATGGTTTGAGATTATATGCAGAAATGCACTTGAGTGTAAGTGGAAATGCCTGGCAGTAAAAGTCGATGGGCCTTTCCTAAAATTAGAAGAAATATTTATAGCCATTCAGAAAACAAAGTTAGTTGATTACAACAGAGAATAGAGTGTGAACTTAAGTGAGCTCCTTGGAAGCTATATGTCCAGGAAGCCCCTAGAGTTATATGTCTAGTGTAAGGCAGCACAGCGGCCTACCAAGTTAAAGAAGATTCAAGTGGGAGATGGTCAGGCTGCTTGGAGACATAGTATAGACAGAGCTTAAG
This sequence comes from Pteropus alecto, assembly GCF_000325575.1. Taxonomy (NCBI): domain Eukaryota; kingdom Metazoa; phylum Chordata; class Mammalia; order Chiroptera; family Pteropodidae; genus Pteropus; species Pteropus alecto. The sequence goes on from NW_006436278.1 coordinate 135,349, forward strand.
CTAGAGGTGCAGTCATGTAGAGAGAGTTAGTAGGGGCACAAATCCTGATAGTAATCGAACCGAAATCTCATTCTTAGGCAGGAAGTAAAGCAGTTTCAAATGATTTGGCAGATCGAGACCTGATCCCAAATAAAAGTCTGGGCAGGATCAGTGGACAGGAGACTGTCATGTTGAGCATAAGGCAGGAATGAAGTAGGCCAGGAGTCAGACTTTGGGATTAGGGTCGTTTTCAACAGCACTAGTTTCTATGAGTCTTGAGGCTGCTCCAGGAGTTTACAGCAAAGTCAGCATCCTAGGATGTAAAGTGTCAAAACCTCTTTGGACTGACCATCTCTAATCTTCAGGGAAGAAGGCTGGATCTTTGTCATCTGAGAAGCCTCCAGTGCCCATAGCATATAATGATACAACCCTCTCTGGGTATATTATGGGCTGTGCTTGCTTTGAGAGACTGTTTGTGTACTACCTGGGTACTAATTCCTTCTCAGGGTCGTTGGTATCCTCTTCTTTATAAACTTCTCAGCCCAGGATTCTAATTTCTTCCTCTCTCTCGAGTCTTGACAGCTAGACTTTTGGCAGTATGTTTTTAAAGATTCTATGTTATTCGAGTCTAGTGGCACCTTAGGCAGAAATGTATTAGTAGTATTTCTGGTAATTGTCTCTGCCTTTTCCATCTCTATTTCAAGGCCTTATACAAATGTCAACAAGTATTGATTGAATGTCTTTTAGATAAACTGATATGTATTCAGCACTATGAGGGATACAAAAAGGCACATGTGATATAGCAATTTCCACTGAGGACCATTTACCCTTGGAGAAAGACAGAAAATACACCCACACATATTTCAATAACAATTTAAGGCAGTATGCAATTAGGTGCCTAATTAATTTGACAGCCAGTAAGTATTGCGTGGTTTGGGAGTTATCCCAAAGGTTTCGTGTAAGAGGGGGAAATCTCTAGGGTTTAAAAAATAAATGAGTAGGATTGAGATGGGGGTAAAAGGGTAATAGAATCTACGTATTCATTTGACAAACATATATAATGCTTACTATATACAAAGCCCTATTTTGAATACTTCACGTGTAGTAACTCATTTAATGCTGCTCACAACCACCTTATGAGGTAGATCAAATTATTAAAAAACTGAGGTATGAAGAGAAGGAACTTGTGCAAGGTCTTAGAGCTAAGAAGTAGACATGAGAGTTGGACTTAAATGGCCTAACTCTAGAATGGCACTGTCCAATCTGGCAGCCACTGGTGGCTATTTAAATTTATATGCATTAAAATTGAATAGAATTAAAATTGAGTTTCTCAGTAGCACTAACCACATTTCAAGTGTTCAATAGCCACCTGTAGCTGGTGGCTTCCATAGAAGACAGCACAGATATAGAGAACAATTTTATCATAGTACAGCTTTCTGGTGGACAGCACTTGTTTGTTGTCCATGCATTTAACCGTTTCTCTCTGCTATCTCTTCTTGGGTTAATGATAGCATGTCAGCTACTTATTTATGAGGCCTTGCATAGAGAGTTGTCTTGGGCTAGAACAAAGAACAGTGGAAGATAATTTTGCAAAAAACATGAAATAGAGGCTGATCTTAAATGCCAAGCAGAGAATGGGGCTTAATCCCTGTATTAGTTTTCTATTGCTGTATAACAAACTCTCAGAAAATTAGCAACTTAAAACAACACACAGTTATTGTCTCACAGTTTACATGGGTCAGGAGTCCACGCATGGCTTAGCTGGGTCTTCTGCTCAGGGTCTCGCTAGGGTGCAATCAGATTGTCAGCTAGAGCTGCAATCTCATCTGAGGCTTGGGATTCTCTTCCAAGCTTGTTAGTCACTGGCAGAATTCAGTTTCTTTTTCTTTTTTGAAACAACTAATTTGATTTTTCTTTTCCAACAACACATAGTAAGGAATTGCCATTTTTACATGATGAAATAGTTAACTACTATGAGACATCACTGATTTTTTAATGCCAATTGAGTCAACAATGAAAATCAGAATAAAGTTCAACAGAAATATATTTTGGTAACTGAACATTTTTTACGATTAATTTATTTTTCTTATATATGTTTTTTTTTTTCAGACTTGGATATCAGAAACACATGAACAAATGGCACAAATTCGTTTAAACACAGAATTGGCTGGAAAAAAAAGCAAGGCTTTATTTAATGAGGAAACAATGAGCTCTGGGATTATTGAAAGGTACTCTTCATATTTTCCTTTGCTTATAGAACAGGTACATGCAGGACAGGATTTATATAAGTACTGAAGAGGTATGGTGGTGCCAGCTATGCATTACAGGAACACATCCCAAGCTTCCATGCCTTCTGTTGATGCCATTTCCTCTGTTGGGAATTCCTCAGCTGTTTGCCAATCAACACTGCTCATTCTAGTTCCAACTAAAATTTCAAGTTCCCTGCACATGTTTTTCCGGTCAGGGTTCTGACTATCTAGGTTTGAACTCGAGCTCCACAATTTACCTGTGAAAGTTATTTGATATCCACAATCCTCAGTTTGTTTACCTGTAAAATGGGAATTAGAAAAGTATCTACTTCATAGAGTTTTTCTGAAATTTAGATGAAATAAAGTATGAAATGTTCATAAAACTATTGCTTGAAGTGCTTTAAGAATTAGATAAGCTGTTATTGATCAGAATTAATTGCTCTTCTGTTCTTGTTTATTCATTTAGCAAATATATAATATTTACTATATACAAAGCCCTGTTTTGAATATTTCACAAGTAGTAACTCATTTAATGCTCACAACCACCTTATGGAGTAGATCGAGTTATTAAAAAACTGAGGCACAGAGATGCAAAGGAACTTGTGCAAGGTCATAGAGCTAGGTAGTGAAGCTGAGAGTTGGACCTAGATGGCCTAACTCTAGAACTGCACTGTCCCGCATATTGTTTATGTTCTACGTAACAGTTGTACTTACATTCTAGTTGTTTATATGTTTGTGTGTTTCCCCTGAAGGTAAGGACTGTTTCTCATTCATGTTTATAGTCCTGCAAATCGACATAGTGCCTTTCCGTAAAAGTGCATGATATAGACTGTCTTATGTTGTAATTATTGGAAAATGTGGTCAAAGTAATGACAAGATGCTAAAATTTCCATTTACACATTGGGACATTTTATTTTACAAAGTGCATAAAAGTTGCAAACATGAAAATCTTTTTAAAATAATTATCATAAAAAATTCAACCCAAATTAGTTTTCTGTGGCTTTGATAGTTTATTAATGTCTGACATGTTTCTAAAATTTTTCTTCTTTCCAGGGACACTGTATTGTCTGTGACAGCCTTTGGATCTCTCTTTACTAGACACCCACTAGATCGGCATAAAATGTGAGTACTCCCTAAATGGCTGCAGATTGCACAAAATGTTTATTAAAAATATTTTTTAATTTTTAAATTACAGTTGACATGCAATATTACATAGTGATTAGACATTTATATAACTTACGATGTGATCACCCTGGTAAGTCTAGTACCAATCTAACACTATACATAGTTATTACAATATTATTGACTATATTCCCTATGCTGTACTTTACATCCCTGTGACTATTTCGTAACTACCAATTTGTATTTCTTCATCCTTTTCCCTTTTCCAACCATCCTCTCAAACACCCCCTCCCCCCATTTGGCAACCCTCAGTTTGTTCTCTGTATCTATAAGTTTTTATGTTTTGTTTATTCATTTATTTTACTCTTTAGATTCCACATGTAAGTTAAATCATATAACATTTGTCTTTCTCTGTCTGTCTTATTTCACTTAGCATAATACCCTCTAGGTCCATCCATGTTTTCACAAGTGGTAAGATTTCATTCCTTTTTTGGCTGAGTAGTATTCTGTTATATATATGTGCCACTTCTTTATCTATTAATTCATGATGGATACCCAGGTTGCTTCCATGTCTTGGCTATTGCAAACAACATTTCAATGAACATGTACATGTACATGTCCCCACAAAGTAGTGTTTTGAGTTTCTTCAGATAAATACTCAGAATTAGGTCCTTTTTGTCTCTTATTATAACCTTTGTTTTAAAGTCCATTTTGTCTGGTATAAGTATTGCTACCCCAGATTTTTTTTTTTCGTTTCCATTTTCATGAAATATCTTTTTCCATCCTTTCACCTTCAGTCTGTATGTGTTTTCATTTAAAGCAAGTCTCTCGTAAGCAGCATATATAAGGGTATTATTATCAATTCAGCCACCCTATCTTTTGATTGGAGCATTTAATCCACTTACACTTAAAGTAATTATTGATAGGCATGCAGTTATTGGCATTTTATTATTTATATTTTTTATCTTTTTTTTCTATTTTTTTCTTAAAGAAGTCCCTCTAACATTTCTTGTAATACTGGTTTGGTGTTGAACTCCTTTAGCTTTTTCTTGTCTGTGAAGCTCTTTACCTGTCCTATGATTATAAATAATACCATTGCTGGATAGAGTAATCTTGGTTTTAGGTCCTTGTTTTTTATCACTTTTAATATTTTGTGCCAATCCCTTCTGGCCTGCAAAGAGAAATAAACTGACAGTCTTATGGGAGCTCCCCAGTAGGTAGGTAACTGCTTTTCTCTTGCTGCTTTTAAGATTCTCTCTTCAACTTTAACTTTTGTCTTTACCTATATAATTTTAATTATGATGTGCCTTGGTGTAGGCTCTTTGGGTTTATCTTTTTTGGAATTCTGCTTTTCCTTGGGTCATATGTATATTTCCTTCTCCAGGTTAAGGAAATTTTCTATCATCTCTTTAATTCCTTGCTGTCTCTCTTCAACTTCTGGTACCCCTATGATGCAAATGTTGCTATGCTGGATGTTGTCTCAGGGGCCCCTTAAACTATCCTCATTTTTTTGTGGGGGGAGGGATTCTTTTTTTCTTGTTGCTGTTCTGATTGGGTGTTTTCTGCTACCTTATCTTCCAAATCTCTGATTCAGTTCTCTGCTTCATCTAATCTCCGTTAATTCCCTCTAATGTTTGAACTCTACATCTGGTAGATTGCTTTCTCCATTTTGTTTAGTTCTTTTTCTGGAGCTTTGTTCTTTTCTTTCATTTGGGGCTTGTTTCTTTGTCCTCTCATTTTGGCTGCCTTTCTGTGTTTGTTTCCATGCATAAAGTAGAGCTGCTATGTCTTCCGGTCTTATCACAGTAGCCTTATGTGGTAGGTCTCCTGTGGGGCCCAGCGGCACAGTCACCCTCACAACCTGAGCCAGGTGCTCCAGGTGCCTTATGTGGGTTATGTGTGCCCTCTTACTGTAGTTGAACCTTCGTCACTGTTTGCTCCTCAATGGCAGGGATTGACCTTTGGGCTGATTGATGCGAGGACTGTCTATGAATGTGGTGGAGGAGCTGTTGTGCAGGGACTGACCTAATGGAGCAGGATTCGCTTTAGCAAGGCTCTTGTGCCTGCTGAGTCTGTCCTTTGGGTGTATCATTTGTGGAGGTGGTTAGGTGGTGCTCTGGTGTGATCTGAAGCTGGCTACCAGGTTTGTTGGCTCTGTTGCCTTTTGGTTGGGCCTCTGTTGCAGGCCAAGCCTATGTTGAAGGCCACTGCCTGTGCCCTTCCCCGAGCCATTGGTGTGAGCTACAAAGTAATCTGCAAATGGTTGCCACTTGTGCTGAGCTTAGAGATGCCTGGGAGAGGCTAAGCTGCTAACTGAGGCTGGTTGCTGCTATTGCCTGATTTGGGGCCACTCAGCAAGCAGTATGGGGCATGCCGAGGTCAGGTGCTGCTTGTTTAGGATTTTTTAGAGATTTTAGGAAAGTCCACAGTATCAGTCAAGATAGCCTGTTTATTGGCTTGGGTGGACCTGTAAGCTGGACACCTACAAGTGTCTGCACACTGGGTTGGGGAAGGCCTCCAGCCCTCACCCTGAAGCTGGACAACTTAGTTCCTTCTCATATGTCCCTGGTGACTTTCAAAACACTGCTCCAGCACTTGATCTCAGAGTGAGTAAATCCACACATGGGCCTTTTAGACAGAATTCCTGGGACTCTAGCAGCCCTCTGTCTCATTCAACCTCAACCTTCATTTGTTTTCACAGCCAGAAGGTGTGGGAAGTTCTATTCTCAGCATTGGAACCATGGGCTGCAGAACTCAGTTTGGGGCTGAGACCCCTCACTCCTCATGGGGGACCTCCGCAGTCAAAATATCCCTCCCGACTTTCAGCTACCACACATTTGTATGGGACCAGCTCGTTTCGTATCTCAGCCCCTCCTACCAGTCTCAAGATGGTTTCTTCTGTATGTCATTAGTTATAGGACTCTGTTCCGCTAGACTTCAGGCACCTCCTAATGATAGTTGTTCTGTACTTTAGTTGTAGTTTTGATGTAGTAGTGAAAGGAGGCCAGCACAGCATTTACCTACTCCGCTATCTTAACCAGAAGCCAGAATTCAATTTCTTGAGGCTCAGCCTCTGTCTGCATGCCATTTAGAGTCTGCCTGCCACTCCATGTGACATGACCCTCTGTGTAACATGGAAGTTGGCTTCTTCAAGGTCAATAGGAAAGTATTTATTGCTGCTACTCCTGTCTCTGAACTTTAGTCTTAGTTTTAAGGGGCTCCCCTGATTATGTCAGGCCCACTCAGGAAAATCTCCTGTTTTCTTAAAAGCAACTTAATCCAGACCTTAATAAAGATCTTCAAAGTTTTTTCACCTTTGCCATATGAATCATGTACTCATATACTCAATGTGAGTGAAATTCCATTATATTTACAAGTCCTAACCATACTCAAAGTGAAAGTATTATGCAGGGTTTATAGACCAAAGGGGTGTTTTAGAATTCTACCTTCCACAATCCTATAGGTTTTAAGAAATGAATGGGTTTCTTGAGTATAGAAGTTGCAATGTGGGGCTGTTATGCTTTCAAGAGGCTGTTTATTTCCTGTTAGTTATTTTGGCCTCCAATTAACAATTAATGTCAAATTAAAATCTTTGTTTTGTGGTCCAAATGTCTTCACTATTAATACATAGTCTTAAAAGGGATATTTGCATGCTTTGGAAACCTAATTATGCTCAAAACTCAAAATGATAATTTTTTGGTATGAATTTTTTTACTTACAAAAGTTAACATATGCTTATTGTTTAAAAAAGTAAAATGATACAGAAGCACATTGACTATATAGTAAAATGTAAAATTTACCTACCTCTCATTAATCCTTTCTCGCTCCCCCGAAATATTTTTTTTATGTTCTTCATTAAGTATATATAGACATGTATATTCCATATTTTTATTTTTATTTTTTTACACTTATTTTCTGCATTGCAGCATGTATATAGACATTCTTCCATGTCAATACCTACAGATCTCTCTCTCTCTCTCTCTCTCTCTCTCAAACCTTCTCTCTCTCTCTCTCTCTCCCCGTGTATCCATATACATATAAAATCATGAACGTAAAGATTGAAAGAGGTTGTTCTAAAGGAAAAGCTATTATAAAGAAAAAAATGTTCACATACAATTACTTATATTATGCCTATAATAAATTGATGCTTGGTCTAACCTTGATTTTAGCCTCTTTAGAACTAAGGAGAACCCATCTTTAAACTTACCTGAATCTTTAATCTTTGTTTTATGTCAAGAGCTATTTTCAGACCATAATCACAGCTCTGGGGCTTTAAAGTATCGAGGCAATTCGATATCAAAAGGATTTGACTTTGTTCTTTCTAGGGAGACAGACAAAAATGCCTGCTTGAAAAAAATCAAATGGTGGTAGAATTGGCTCTTTCTAATCTCTGCTTTCTACCTGGATTAGGGAGCATGAAGAAGAAATTGTTCAAGTAGAAGAGAAATATAACATGTGTGTGAAGTCTTCTGTCCACAGCCTTTTCTATACCTTTGGCCTGTTCCAGGGACTCAGTCCCAGCTCTGGTCCTAGCACAAATCCTGCTCCTTAGGCAGGGAACATTTACAAATGAGCCAGATGTTTTACTATAAGTCAGCTTTTCTATTGCTACCAATCTGATAACTGAATTTTAACAATTGGCTTCTTGCCTTGTTCCACTTAAGGACATTTTTGTGAGCGACAAGGGGTGCTGTTAATAATTGATCTGTGACAGGATGTGTAAACCTGGGCTGTCCTGTGCAAAGTGGAAATATGATTGTTCAACTTATGATCAAATAAGTTGGTCCCAAAGAATGATAATAATCATACCGTACTTTGAGGACTTACCAGGCACTCTTCTAAGCAGTTTACTTACAGTGTCTCATTTAATCCTCACAGCTAACTACCCTGTGGCATAGGTCCTGTTATCATTCACATTTTACAGATTAGGAACCTGAGGCATAGAAAGGTTTAGTCATCCAAGTTCTCATGGCTAAGTTCTGAAGTGAAGAGACAAATGGTGAGAGCTTGGAGAAGGTGAATGCAAGTATCAGTTAGCTTGAAAATAGGAGGGGTGGGCTGGAAGGAGGGAACAAGTGATGATATAGATGAATTCTACAAGCAGTATGGCAATAACTTCAGCTGGGATGTTTTGGGGCTGGAAGGGTTTCTTATGTGTGGGCTAATGGATTATTAGCCCACATTATGTGGTGTTTAGTGATTCTTTTCTGTATGACAGCACATCAGTGTGGAGATGAGAGCCACCCATCACCTCAGGCTCCCTTCGGATGCCCAGAGATCTCGTTTGTAACATTCTGGGCAGTACAGTACAATGACGGATAACCCACTGTGTCAGCAGTTCTCCAGTGCCACCCTCCTATACCTACAGAATTCTTTGTTAAGAACAATCTAGGTCCAGTGATTTATGTCCATTTATGTGGTCAGAATTCCAGAAGCACTTATCCTCTGTATCCCTCACTTTAGCTCTAAACTCTCTGTCATCTGTTATTACCCCCTAGACATTCCTTTGTCTTGTCAAGCAGATAGTAAGCAACTCAAAGACAGGGACCAAAGCATTTTTGGTATGTCTCTAAGTGCTAAGCACAGAGACATATTCAACAAAAAATTTTTTATATTAGTTTTCTAACGCTGCTATAACAAATTACTGTATTGCTTAAAACAACACAAATTTGTTATGTTACAGATAACTGGAAATCTTAAATGGGTCTCAGTGAGCTAAAATCAAGATGTCAGCAGGGCTTTGTTCTTTCTGGAGGCTCTAGGAGAGAATCTGTTTCCTTGACTTTCTCAGCTTCTAGAGGCTGCCCACATTCCTTGGCCCATGAGTCTTTTCTCCATTTTCAAAGCCAACAGCACAGCACTGTCAAGCCTTACTAACTCTTACCTCTCTTCTGCCTTTCACTTCTACTTTTAAGGACTCTTATGATGACATCAGACCCACCCAGATAATCCAGGATGATCTCCCCATCTCCAGGTCAGTTGATTAAAGAATCTTAATCCCCACTTTGCCATAACATAACATATTCACAGTTTCTAAGGATTAGAGCATGGAAATCTTTGGAAGGCCATTATTCTGCATACTGCACCCCTCCACAAATGAGTGGGAGGAATGGGGAAGGATGAATGTTTCTCCCTGTATTAGTTACCTGTTGTTGATGTAACATATTTAGAACAAACTTGGCTTAAACAGCACAAATTGATTATCTTATGGTTCTGTAAGTCATAAGTCTGAAATGGGTTTAACTGGGCTAATATCAAGATGTTGACAGGGCTGCATTCTTTTTGGAGGAGCTAGCACAGAATCCATTTTCTTGCCTTTTCCAGGTTCTAGGGGCCACCTACATTCTTTGGATCATCTACATCTTCAAAACTAGCAATGCGTGATCAAATTGTACTCATATTGAACCATTATAACTGTGCTTCCAACATCACATCTCCTTCCCTGACTCTCACTGTCCTACTTCCCTGTTGTTCTCATAAAGACCTTTGTGATTACATTAGACCCACCCAGATAATCCAAGATGATCTCCCCATCTTAAGACCAGGTGGTCAGCAACCTTACTTCCATCTACAACTTTTATTCCCTTTTGCCATATGACCTTAACATAGTCACAAGTTCTAGGAATTAGGATGTGGACACCTTTGTGGAGCTTGTTTTATGCCCCATACCCTTTAAAAAAGATTTTGCAAAAAATGTCCAAATATGCAAAAACAGAGGGAGAAAGAGAGAAAACAATAAATCACCATTTAGTCAACCCCCCAGCTTTAGATTTAGTTCATTTTCTGGGGTTATTCTACGAATGGTTGAAATATTATTTCATACAATAAATACTACTCAATTTTATTTCTCAATTATTTCCATTTTTGTTATCTAAACATTGAGATTATAAAGTAATGTTTAAAAGTTATTTTTCAGAATTTATTTAATGTTCATAATGGTTATAAATGATATAAAACAGTACTTCTAAATACCCTTAAGGCAGAATATTGTATTTAAAAATAATGAAAAGCAGGAAAGATACAAAAAGCCTAATATTCTGACATCCCTATATATAAAAGAATACATCTGAGAACAAATTTGTAGGAAATTTTGTCAGAGCTTATAATTTTTAAGTTCGTGATCTATTAGAAATTTATAAATATATACATTTTTAGATTGTAGTTTATATTTTAATGCAATCTAAACTATATTTTTCCAGCTTTATTGAGATATAATTGACATAACATTGTATAAGTTTGAGATGTACAAAGTGATGATTTGATACATGTATATATTGCAAAATTGACAATCTACATTATTAAACCAAAGGACACATAGTTTTAAAGTAGAAAATGCTCTAATTGTATGTGCTTTCATTAGAATTTATATGATTTACTGTGTCGAAAGCATTTTTAAATTTCTTGATAGCTCTGTTACACAGTATCTAGACACTGTTTTTCATTTGTGCTATTACCTTACCTTTATCTATTCCCAGAGGCTTGTTGGACTTATTAATATCCACAATTACAGCCAAGGAAAATATTCTGACCAATGCTCAGACTTTTACTGTCAGCGTTTGTGATAGTAGATCTGACTTTGTGTATTATGTATGTGTCTGTGTTTGTATTAGTCAAGCTAATGTTCATTTTGGCAGTAGCATACCACTTGGAATTTATGACACCTTAACTCAATATGAGTTTATTTCTCACTTGTTTAAAATCTATGTGGATTTTTCTGGTTAGGATGCTCTCTTGGGTAGCCCTACTGCCAACCATGAACTTGGGGACTGGGCTTCTTCCATCATCTTGGATCACTTCACTTCCAGGCATGCAGATGGGAGAGAGAGGGAGATTGTGGAATTTGTCTCTGCCACAATTTGTGAAGAGAGTTTTCAGATCTTAGATCTGGAAGAGATCTTCAGGTTCAGTACCTTATTTTACAGAAGTGGAAACTGAGGTATGCTTGTGAGGGAAGACTTGCACAAGACTATAGAGAAAGTTGCCACGCCAATATTCTAATGCTTAGTATCTAGATAGCAACTGGGGTTAGTTCAGATACTTCCTAGCATCATCTGGACCAGTCTTCTACCTAGTGGAAAATGGAACCTTATCAACAGCACCCCTGACATCCTCTGAAACACTTTGATTTTTGTCTAGTAAAAGAATGAAGAAAGGTACAAATTTACAAATGCTGACACAAATGTATATGCAATGTCTTAATATTTTGACCTCAGTTTAATCTTTCAAGTTGTGGAGTAGTGTGGCATTATATTATTTTCTGGTACTGAAAGTTTTTTGTTGTTGTTCATTAATGATTTTTGTTTACATTAAGTGCTACTTTTGGAATATATACATGAGATATAAAACTAAAATACTTAATATTCATACTTGTTATTCTTTAATGCCTTGCTTAAGAGTTCAGAGAGGAAATGTCATTTGTGTCCTGTATATGCCAGTATTTCTAAACCTTTCATTAGTATTCACATTAGAGTTAAGTGAATGAAAATAAAAATCATCTGGAAATTGAAATGTTTCTACATTCAATTTGAGTTTTTCATTTTCTAGAATATATTATTTTATGATTTCAGCTCTTGTAATCTTGTTATTACCATATGACCAACACATAATACATAAGTTATAGGTGTAGAAAGATTTGGTTTGGGGAGTTGGAATGGAGTAGCAAATGGAGAATAAAGAAAAATAAACAGGAGTTTTATGAGATTCTTTCTTCCTACTGAGGGAGCTTCAGAGCTCTCCCCGTGACTATAGTATGATGAATAATATTGCTCCATACCTATATCCCATTAGCTCTGAGCCAGCTTCTGCAGATTTAAGTTGAAAATTCTTGGAGATCTTAGTTTTGTCAAAACTCTTCCTGAGGCTATGTGCTTTCACTGTAGGCTAGTCCTTGTTTTAGCTACAATGATAGAAATATAGTGTATACATCTTATACCATATCTAGGGTATCATAGCCACTCTACATTGCTACATATTTATAATAATAGCAACAGCAACAATACAACAATGACACTTAACAATTATTGAGTTGTTATATGCCAGTCAATTATTGACTGTGTTCCAGTTACTATTATAAGCTATGTATATCCATTAGCTCATTTAATTATTTAATTCTCAAAACAAAAGTCTATATCTGTCTTAAGTTCTTTTTTAAGAACAAAGGAAACCTTCTCAGAAGCCTCCATCAGATTTCCACTAAAGTCTCATTGGCCAGAATTACATAACTTGCTTAAGCCAAACCAAGCATTTACCAAGAGAAATGCTCGATTTAGAAAGTCCAATCAATATGCCACCCTAAACAAGCCTGATCCCGTCTGATTTCGGAAGCTAAGTAGGGTCGGGCCTGGTTAGGACTTGGATGGGAGACCACCTAGGAAGACCAGGTGCTGTAGGCATAAAAAATTAAAAAAATAAGGGATTGTAAGCTGACAAGGTCCTTGCAATCTGTGAGGTCAACCAAGGGTTACCTTGCCTAAAAAAAAAAAAAAAAAAAAACAAAAGAAAGAAAAAAAGAAAGTCCAACCAAAACTCATTACTTAAGTGTGGGGAAAGACATTGCAATTCAGAGGAGATTGAACAAAACCTGGGTTGTATTCCCAAGGAACAAGAGAGAGGCAAGACTGTTGGGTAGGAAGCTGACAGTGTTTACTACAGCAGCCAGTGAGAAAGGAATAGATAGCAAGAGACTCCGATTCGGAGATGTTCTTCAAACACTAATTATGGAAGTGAAAATAAAATTCCATTAATATTTGTACCATTTCAAATAATGAACATCAACCAAAATAGCTGCAAATTTTCGAGACATCTTTAATTAATTTCTTCTTAATGGTTTGGATTGTAACTCCAGGCAAGTTCACTTAAGCATTTGGCATTTCTTCTTTCAATATGACAACCCAGTAATGAGGCTTTTTAATTCAAGTAACTAGAACTGTCATATTGTGCTCTGTCTTAGTCCATCACAGATGTTCACAACTTGATTTATTTTACTTCTCTCATCACCAGGATTCGACAAGGACAGGTGGAAACATTTCAATAATGACCGAAGGCATTCTGCAAGACCTTTAATTCTCCTACATCAGAGGGCCAAAGAGCTTGATACCCCAGGCATTTATGGGCAGGAACATCTGTATAATCCTTTTTTTGCCCAGATTTGGTGTACAATCTTCTTCTTTTCCTTCTGTGCATAATCGCACCCAGTTAACATTATGGTGATTTTGTCTCAATCTTTCCAGGCATCTGGGACCACCAACAGTTTGTAGAACTGTGGGAGTACCTGTGAAATTCAGCAATATTGTAGACATGTCATTATTTCAGATAGATAGATAGACAGGCAGACAGATTTTTCCATGCATAATATTTATTGTAGTTGAAATCATACACTATACAATTATTTCTTGATTTTTCACCGAGTATAATCCTCAGCTTGTAACTGCTTTAAATTTTCCATAAATCTTTTTGGACTTTATCTCTGATATGTGAGTCTTGCCCTTGGGGCCTAAAATGCATGTACACTCCACCTCCCTTGCCTACCAGTATTCTGAGATCCCTCCTCTTTTATGAGTCCATTTCACTTGTTCATAGGTGACCAATAAAGCACCATAACGTGTTTCTGTCCTTGGGAGTGACAATTGACAAGGACCACTTTGTCCCAAATTGTGCAAATCTTTCTACTTTATTCCTCATGGATACCATACAGTTCTTCTGGCCATGTTGAGCCATTCTACTTTGCAGTCACCTTCCCAACTGTTTTTTCTAGGAACAGATGAAACTACTTCAATTATTTTCTCATCAGACATTTCTTTTGATTCAAAAAATAATACTCAAGTTGATCATTCAATTTTTAAAATCAGATTTAGTTTCTAATATTATCTGGATTTTGCTGAAAATTTACCTTCAAAGGGTGAAGATCAGCCAACGCATATTGAACATGCTTTTGAATGAAGAATGCTGTAGGTGGTTTCAACTGACTACTATGTTTGAGAGCTAGGGATTGAAATTTACTCATTGTGACAGGTCCTGTTTAAATCCAGGCCCCATTACATAAAGCAGTCCCCAATCATTGCTGGAGGTGATATTTCCCTCTTTGACCCTGTGGATTACTCATAAGGCACTTGATTATTTGCATGCAAGTTTTCATGAAAAAGCAGGGCTAATCATTGCTAGCTGACCTAGACATTCAACATGTGTGCTATTCAGCACTTCACCTTTATGCTAACCTACAGCTGCAGAAGCAGAACTCACAGGAAATACATATACCCGAACACCCCAGACACTATTTTATACAAATGGATTTTATAAATAACCATAAGCTCTTCTTATCTATCAAATCTCGACACCCAGCCTTCCCTGTATTCCCAGGAGAAGTGTGAACTCCCTAGAGAAGTTCCAGAGAGAGGAGAGAAGAAAGCCTTCCACATTCACTCCTTTGACTCTTTAACCCTGAGCTGCCAATGTTTACATGTGCCATGACAGGTAGCTCCTGATTACTGAACTCCTTATCTTAAAGTAAAAAAAAGAGGATTGAGTTTCCCTGCATTGCGCTTTATCTGCATTTCCAGAAATAAAGTATGCTTCAAGGAGAAAAAAAAAGGTCATTGGACCACATTCATTATCAGGAAAAGAAAATTGTAAGAGGAATTTTTGAGCATTGTGCTATTCAAATTAAATTTCGAGCAAGAATAATCATTTATCCTTTATATCATATATTTAAAACACAAACTT
Organism: Pteropus alecto; assembly: GCF_000325575.1. Classification (NCBI taxonomy): domain Eukaryota; kingdom Metazoa; phylum Chordata; class Mammalia; order Chiroptera; family Pteropodidae; genus Pteropus; species Pteropus alecto. The sequence continues at coordinate 150,417 of NW_006436278.1, forward strand.
GAGCTTATCGATGACAAAGAGCAAAGAGGTGAAGGGGACCCCCAATCTAAAGATAATGAGTACTCAGGTTGCCAACCATTTGGTCCTGACTTGTATGTCCTGTGTATTTGTTATAGGCATGGATGTGTTCTACGAAGGACCATATGATAGACTTGTCTAGGTTAAATCCCATCCTGGCCATTTATCAGCCTCTTCTTAAGTAGCCCATGGTCTCTCCTGCCCAGAGTAAACTTTCTGTAGCACCCTGATTCTAACAGCTCTTTTTAAACTGCCCATCTCCTTTGCTTGGCTTTCAAAGACTCTACTGATAAATATTACGAATGCCCCCATAGGTGCGAAAAGAAGGACCATCTTCCTCTCTAGGGGGAAGGGAGGATCTTAGAGTATTGCACTTCTGAATGGAGCTTTTTATTGTTTTGTTATTTGTTTTCATTTTGTCTTTTCATTTATTTTTGTCCCCTCTCAGTGCTTCAAATGCCGATTCAGAGTTAATCTCAAACTCTTCTCTCTCAGGCTCAAACACCTACACCAAGACTCCTCTCCAAGCAAACTGCTTTCCTAATTTGGAGGGGAGTCTCAGGGCTCTGAGAGCCTGCACCCTGTACACCAGCATACTGGGTAAGGACTGGAAGAAAGTAGTAGACTGGCTTAGCTATTCCAAACGCACTCCATTTCATAATTATTGTCATTATGGCTATTTCCTCTTTTCCCTATACTACTCGGGCTAGAGTTTTCAATCTTGTTTACTCAATCAATCCCATATCATTTGCATTCTACTATCTTTCTACCATTTAGGATTTCTTTAAAATCTCTAGTCTTGCACCTGCTGCTTTTCTGATTTCTCTGGCACTGCAATAGCTTCCTCTCACTCCCCAAAATTATTTTCAATAATGTCAAGAGGACCTTAGGAGGGAAGAGTAGATGTATCCTAATCCATCTTTTAAAACTTGAAGCCCAGATTTCTCTTTATCTCTTTTTATGGTCATCTATTAGTGAGAAGGTACTTCATACCTTGTCTATCAGACAGAAAGACGTAAACGTTGTTAACTATCCTAGTTTAAGGAGCTTCCTCAGCACTTTGCACAAATGATCAGCTAACCTATCCGATGACATAATCATCGTCTGAGCCAATGACTTTTCATTCGGCCTCTCTTGGAGTGGCTGCTCTGTGGGACTTCTTCCTCACTCATGCCAAATACTGATTACATAGCTTTCTGTGGTGATTTCTGCTCCATCCTTTCTGGTGTTGTCCTTTCTAAATATTGTAATTACAGACATAAGCTACAGTATTTAATTTGAGCACAAAAATGTCATAACACCATCAATTTTCCTACCATTGCTTCATTATTGGTCTGTTGATCATAGAGGTGTGGAACATCAATGGTTACTGAAGTCGATAGACAGATTTTAAAGACAAGTTAAGCTGAAATTCCCATTTAAAAAACACTTTTTTCCCTTACAACACTGATTATTTTTGGACACATAGATAAAGCCAAGCTGATTTTATCCCTACTCTGCACCCCATGAAAAAAGGTTCTTTCTCCAATTCTATCAAGTCGATTTCTTTTTATTTCCCCATTCCACTTGGAGTGATTTAAGCTCTGAGCACCCATGGAATTTTTGAGTTACACAATCTGATGCTACTGAATGTAAACAATATGTTGGAAAATATCAATAATTAATTAACATGGATCAATGAAGTCTCCATTTGGTGTAGCTATTTTTGCATTTGCATAAGAGGGCTGTACTCAAAAAGAAAATAAAACTGTTGACTGCATAGAAATCTTCCTTCTTAATTAAAATCACTTGATCTGGAAACACTGGAGTCATTTTCAAATCATACGCCAGTCACTCACCAGTAGGTTCTCTCAAAGTCATCTCTTCCATGTCCACAGCTAATGCTCTGCTTCAAGGTCTCCATATTTCCTGGCACGACAATTGCAGTACCCTCCGACTGGTCTCCTTGACTCTGATCCGGTTCATCCATCACTAAATTATCAGCTTAAAATGAAAAGAAACATTGCCTTGCTCCTCATCTCTCAAACATCAACCCTGTTCCTTAGAGGAATGCACTTCTTAGCTCTTTTTACTGTTACTTCTGGTTACAGATAAATTTCTAAATAATTTATATACATCATTGTTTCTCAATTTATTGGTGTTGTACATCATACATCTTTTCTTACTGCTCCCCAACCTTCCCTGACTATGGTTATTTTTTTCACAGTTTTGCTTCTCCTCTCTTGATTACCTTGTAAGTTTAAGGAATGTAACAATTTTATTGCACATTCAAACAACTTCAGACAATATTTCTGAACTACTCATTTGGTAAGATGATGCTTGGTGAGCCTAGTGCACAGCTGTGATCCTGGAACATCTCTTCACTGCTTACTTGGGTGGATTACATCGTCTCTTGACTCCATGTTTTCCTCTGTCTACTTACTCCTTTATATATTTTCTGTTAGCTTTATAAGAAGAACATAAGTTTTGGCATGTTTGAAAATTAATTTTATTCTTTTTTAACCTTGAGAAATACTTCAGCTGTATATAGGGTTCAAGCTTAAAAATTGACCCAATGTTTTGAAGGCATTGCTCTATTGTCATTCATCATCTACTACTGATAATGAGAAACCCAATGTATGTATGCTTATCATTCCTTTGTAGGTAACCTAACATTTTATCTTAAAAGTTGTGACATCTTCTTATTATCTCGGTGGTTCGGAAATGTCACAATGATGTGTTGAAGTGTTGGTCTTTTAACCTTTATTCTGTGCTGGGCACTTAGTGGGCTCCTGCATTGGGAACACTCAAGTCCTTCAGCTCCAGAAAATTTGCTTTTGTTCCTTTTATCAACTTATCCCCTCCAGTCCTCTTTGGCTCCTATCTCCACCCACTCATAGATTGGGGGTGCTGGCTACTGATGCTGTTTCTGTATCTGCTGCTCCTTTTCATTCCTTTCTTCTTCTTTCTCTTCCTATTTTTCTTTCACCTCCTCTATTTCTTCTCTTCCTACTCCTCCCCTTCTGTTCTCTGAATAATTTCTATTTCTATTACTATCATTTTTTGTCATTTGAAGATTTTTTTTCAGCTTTATTGAGATATTATTGACATGTAATAAATATAAGTTTTAGGCGTACAATGTGATGACTACACACACACACACACACACACACACACGCACACATATAAATGATTGCCTCAGTACCTCAGTAAGGTTACTTAACAACTCAATCCCCTCATCTAATTACTATTCTTTTTTGATGATAAAAACTAAGATCTACTCTCTTAACTTTTAAGTATACAATACAGTATCATTCATTATAGTCACCAGGCTGTACATTACATCTCCAGAGTTTATTTATCTTATAGCTAAAAGTTTTATACCTTTGATCAACATCGTCCCATTTCCCCCAGGCCCAGCCCCAGACAACCACCATTCTACTCTGTTTCTATGAGTTTGGTTTTATTAGATTCCACATATAAGATCATGCAATATTTGTCATTTTCTGACTTATTTCACTTAGTGTTATACCCTCAGAGTACATCCACATTATCACAAAAGGACAATTTTCTACTTTTATATGGCTGAATAATATTCCATTGTGTGTGTTTATATACATACATATATATATATCACATTTTCTTTATCCGTTCATTTGTAATCTGTTTCTCCCTTCAAGTCTGTTAATATTTGCTTAATATATTTAGATGCTCCAATGTTAAGTGCATATATATTTACAATTGTTATATCCTCTTGATGAATTGACCCCTTTATCATTATATAATCACCTTCTTTGTCTCTTATTACATGTTTGATTTAAAGTCTATTTTGTCTGATATAAGTATAGCTACCCCTGCTCTCTTTGTATTCCATTTGCATGGAGGACTTTTTCCTATCCCCTCACTTTGAGACTATGTGTGTCTTTAAATACGAAATGAGTCCTTTGTAGGCAGCATATATAGTTGTGTCTTGTTTTTTAGCCTTTCAGCCACTCTGTGCCTTTTGATCAATAATTGGAGTTTTATTAGTTTCCTATAGTAGTGTCATGTTTCCTTGATTATTCATGATCCTTGTAGTCCTGTGTTTGTGTCTGCACATTTAAGGAAGTAGGCCCCTTTTCCAATCTTTCCAGACTGACTTCAGCAGGCAAAGCCCTTTACCAGTTAGCCTTTCCAGAGATTCTGGGTAGGTCATCTGGTGATGTCCATGAGCGAGCTTGCTGCTAGAGTCATTGAGCAGGCAGGTCTGGTGCCGTCTACCTTTTTGTATCTTTAAGGAATTCTGTGGTGCTAACATGATTATGTGTTAAGTAATGTTTTTACCTTTCTGCTTTCTAGACTTCCACCCTTTTAAGCCTTTCCCTGACTTCACAGATAGACAGTGGAGTATTAAGGCCTGTCAGAGGCCCAGGGTCCTAATGCAACATCAGTCAGAAATGTATTCCAACCCCCCCTATATCTACCCCCTTTCTGTGCTTTCTTGATATATTGTCAATACTAGAATAAATTTCATAGATAAATTTTGAGACCTCTCTCCTTGGGGAGATTGGGATGAGAAGGAATATAATGTACTGGGCCAGCAACTCTGTCATATTTTATGACCAAATTCAAGTTCTGATCACATTCTCACTTGCTATTTTTGTAAATATAAAGGAAAGACTGTTCAGAGATGAACAGCACAGGGGAAAAAAACAGCTGTGTGGAATTGACACCTCAGAAAATTCCAATAGTAAATAAGATAAACTTGAGAAACTCCTAGAATACAGAGAAAAAGAGAGATGAAAGTAATAAAAGTGGTTATAGTAAATACAGTAGAGAGGACCAATAGATAGGAGTTACAAATAAAGACAGCTAGAAGGCAGGTGAGAACATATGAAACAGAAGCAATATTAAAGATAAACACGTGGGAAAAATGTTTCTGATCTCAAGAAAGGCATTGAATCTAGAAAATAAGAGCATTCTCTCTTATTTCACAAGTTGTATGAACATTTAATAAAACCAGATTCATATCAGGTTAAAATATTAAATGTCACAAAGAATCCCAGGTGTCAGGCCTCTATAGCCCACCAAAGTAAAATAT